>NC_088170.1:69018833-69322924 GCF_028769735.1 Zonotrichia leucophrys gambelii
ACAAGAAACTTCCAGCTGGGCACAGGTAGGAACTTCAGGTTTAAAAACTGTCAATAAGTTTGTCAGCCAAACCATGTAAGTCAAATGCGTAAGTAACTACAAGATTATACAAATTCCCCGTACTAAAACTCCCCCGAATGCTCTTTTCATTGTAAGAAAGGATTAGCAGCATATAAACAATTTATGTAAGGAGACTTGAACAATTTTATTGTGATGTGCTATTTAGCATTTGCAGAGGCTCCAATTATAAAACTTTTAGTTAATTTCCCACAAATCACCCAGTGAAATAGCATGTTTTGATTTATTTAACAGCAAGAACCCTTGGTAGGAGACTGTTTTACTAAATGTGGTCATGCAGCCAGCTCTATCATCACACTGCTTGTGGAGGCAAGTTCTGTACAAAAAAAGGAAATTTTGCTCACTGAAAATTAACCAATAGTTCAATCTTACCCAGCTTTGAGGAAGTTCATACAGTGACCGCAGTGATACTGAAGATTTGTGTCTCCAAACAACGTGGCCATGTTTGGATCACAAGGGATACTGAATAAACAGCTTAATGCTATCTCTAAAGAAAAGCCGAACTTCTGGACCATGAAGCAGGAGAAAGGAACTCTGATACAATACAGCACACTCAACTCTCAAATATGTCTGATAACAGGAAGCTGGAGTAACCTAGTTAATGAAAAACCATCAATAACAATACTATTCTTTGCAAAGCCAGCTCCTGGCATCTTTGGGTGGTTTTATTGCCTTGGCCATGGTATTTCCGAGCGGCACAGATCCAGCCTGGATCCCAGAGCAACGTGGCCCTGTTCCTCTAACACAGCACCTGAGGGCTTGTACACAGCACATTTCCTGTCTTTGCACAAATCCTCCACCACCAGATTCCATAAATCCTCCATCACCAGAAAGCCCAGAGTCAACAGGGCTGCTCTGCTGTTTGGACACCTCAGAATCACCACCCCAAGCTCTGCCTGACATGGATGTCACCAGCCTGACCATGCACACCAGCTCCAACAGACTCCTGGCATGCTGGGGTTTTTCTTGCAGTGCACCAGCTCTGGATCTTCTTTAGAGACAACCAAGAAGCCACTTTCATCCTCAGGAGAGTGATGTCTTCCTAGGAGTGCAGGTTCCAGCACACAGAGGTCCACCAGGACAAAATACGTAACCACACGTGCCCCAGGCAAACTGCAGCCCCAAAACAACCAAAGCACTTGTGCTTGTTCCCCTGAAGGCACAATACAGGTGAAATTTACACCCATTTCCATTTTTTCCATGCCAAACAACTTGCATAATACCAGCAGCAAATCCCAGGTGGACAAAGGTGGACTATACAACACCACAGTGATACACTCTGGAGGGTTGTAAGTCAGCAAACAAAACAAAAATAAAAATGCAGATGGTATTTAGCTAAAGCAAACTGTATGGTTGACTGCATACCTAGCAGGCCAAGAAGGAAGGGAAATTCCTTCTCAGGGTTTATGTGAACAATGAGTTTCCCTGAAAACTCCAGGAGGCCGTTCCCAGCTCCTCCACTGGCACCATTACTAGGAAAAGCAAATGCTGGGAAGGTTGTTTCAGTTCATTACTGACCTCAGCTGAAGTCTGAGGACCAGTGAACTCCAGTGTGGATCAATGTGACCTCTTGCTTCAGAGTATTATTGTTGTTACAGTGTGTACAGCACAGAGTGCTGCTTTCGAAAGAAAATACAGCTGTGGATGTGCCATCACGCTCAAATCCATGTTCCAGCAGTCATAGGTCTGACCAAACCCTGTTCCACGTGCTGCTGCTCAGTCCCATGCTTAGGATACAGCCAAATTCTCCCCCATTTAAAGTCAAAGCATGAGAACAACGTAATGGGTGACTATAGGTGAGCAGCAATCCAGATATTCCACATAAAAATCAGCAAGAACTGCAGGCACTCTTATCAAGATTGCGCATAAAATCCACATTTTGGGCTATGTCTATCACTGTTAGCAAGCTTTGGACAATTGGGCATGGAAATGCAAATGAATGGGCCTCTATAAATCTTCATTAAAATATGAAGATGCTTAGGATACATGCTTAGGATACAGCCAAATTCTTCCCCATTTTAAGTCAAAGCATGAGAACAACATAATGGGTGACTATAGGTGAGCAGCAACACAGATATTCCACATAAAAATCAGCAAGAACTGCAGGCATCCTTATCAAGATTGTGCATAAAATCCACATTTTGGGATATGTCTGCTAGCAAGCTTTGGACAATTGGGCATGGACATACAAACAAATGGGCTTCTAAAAATGTTCATTAAAATATGCTCCAAATTCCACTAAGATACTCTTTAAATCTTCTCAAAGCAGAGAGATGGCACCAGTGCATCTAATGGCTATTTTCAAAAGAACAGTGGCTCCTCTGCTGCATTGTTTCTATTGCATGAAAATGTCAGAAATGGTTGAAATGTGAAAAATAGGAAAGTCTCCCCGATTCAGACCAAACCGCAAACCACTTTGTAAGATCATGGAATTCTACAAGTGAAGAGACAAATGAACAAACATGCACACCAATAAAACTGCACAAGAAGAAACATGCCAGCTTCTATTCATTTCCATTTGCTCCTTTCTGCAGATTAGGAAAAAAAAGGGCTATAGCAGTAAAGTGTTGCTGGAGCTGGATGTAAATGTTGGAAGTTTTCGTTAGAGAATGCAAAATCATTCTCAACATGGCTTCAGTTCAAGGCAGGGATGTGAATGGAAAAAGTTACAAAAGCATTTCAGAACCTCAAAATAAGGAAGACTGGAATAAACATGAAGTCATCTATGGATAATGCTCTTCAAATATGAATTCCTACGCTCAGTTTTTTGGTAATACTTTGATGTGTGCTGTGGTTAAGCAGAGGGTTGAAAGAAAGGACAAAAACTAGGCAGGTTCTCCAGCTGCCATGTAGGTGCAAAATTATTGCTAAGTTTTGGTTCTAGAAGCCAGATAAAAACACGCACTAATTTTAAGTTCCTATCTTGTTTTCACAGAGGCTTAAATCAGTGAAGAATTTCTGAGCCTATGAACAATTTCATGTATTATTCTCATTTTACTGACAACAGGGACACCAAGTCTACTCCAGGCATGACCTAGCAAGCCAGGGAGTGGAAAATTCTGCTCCTCTCATATCCATTTTTCAGCAAAAATGAGGACAACCTTTCCTCCCTTAAAACCTTGAAAATGGGTGGCAAAACTACAAACATTTTAAGAACAATTCACTGATCTACCACTTTAAATCCCAGATTAAATAGAGCAAGAAGGGACAGCATCACCTTGCTTATCTACTGTACACTGCATTTCTACTTAGTCAGCTTCTTACACCCAGTAAATGTATGTTAGCACATTCACAGATTTTGAGCAAAGAGGCTGAAATCCAAATTTCAAAGAGCTGAGTTATTTTTTAAGTCTGGAGAAATACGCATTAAAAAGCATTTTTAAAAAACCACACGCAGTTAATCATTGAATACAACTGCTATGCCAGCAAATCTATTTGTGAGAATTTTGTCATCTTGGGCTGGTCACTGAAGGTGTCAGGTTGGGCAGGGACTTCAAGATCACCTAGTTCCAACCCCCCACCATGTATTACTTCACAATTTTAATTTAAATAAAATCTTATTTAGCTGATGGTAATGACTACCCTTCGTGTAAACTCCTCTTGCTCTTCAACAAACCTAATTTTAGGTTCTAATCAGCTTGCAACTCAACAGAAGCAATCAGAGTACTGGCATGAGCTGCTATAGGAATAGAGTTTAACCATTAATTGTAACTCATCGTTTCTTGTTTGTCAAACCTTTATGGTCACTTGGAAGAATTCCTGACTGTAACAATTCTTGGTTCTTACGGATTGTGTTGAGACAACAACAGTAATGAATTAATTCCGTTTCCTTCACATAAGGAAATAAAAGCAGAATCATTAGGGCTGGAAAAGCCCTCTAAGATCACTGAGTCAACCATTAACCCATCACTGCCAGGTCCACCACTACACCATGTCCCTAAGCACCACTTCTACCAAGAAGTACTATTAATCCCCCTTTTCCAGATAGGAAACTGCAACACGGAATAATGCAATCACATGCCCAAGATCACAGGCAGAGAACTCTAATTTTAACCTTTAACTTCAGGGTTCTGATGTACATTTTCCCTACTCAATATAGCTGACTGCTGTTCTTCCAAGTCCTTGCACTGACAAACACAGAGTTCACCGAGCACTTCAGAAAATCTACATTTTCAGAGACAAACTGACCTGTACTGCAGCCATGAAAATTAATGCAAACATCAGAAGCCACACTGGCACATGTCATTAAGCACTTGGCAATATTCTTTTAAAATCAGGGCATGTAACCAGAGGGTCCTTTTTGCTTTAAACTTGTCATCTTGCCATTTCCCATACAGCCGCCACTTCCCCTTGCACAGACACACATTCACAGAGTCACCACGTTTGCTGGTGCTACACAAGCCAGAAGAACCAAGACCTTCCAGGATTAAATGGGAAATGTTGCATGTGAAGAACACAGAAATACACCCAGTGAGATTTCTGGAACAGCTCCAGAAGGGGCTATCTAAGGTAGTGGTACCAAAATCTAAAGGATTTCCGTTTGTCTTTCCTTCCTTCCTTCCTTCCCTCACGCAAAAACCTCGCAAAGGCGTTAAGGAGCACGAAATTACCCGGCGATATTTAAGAGGTTTTTTTGCTCCAGCCACCAGCCAAACCAAACTTTTCTTTGGTCGTTAACATACCTCTGGTCTCATAACTCTAACAACCTGCACTGGCAGACAGGGACCAGAAACAATTCCGTACCTTGGGAGAGCGATCCTCTCGGAACTCAAACGCTGCCAGTACCGCGCTTTCAGTCCAAAGAGAAATAACAAAAAAAGTATCAGGAAGTTCTACACTTCTGAAGCGACTTTCTAAAAATATCCTACCCCGCCAGAGCAAACAGCAACAAGAACTTGCTCATCAGTTTACAGTAATGTACTTTCCCTAACACGAAAGTGCTGGCAACAACCAACAGCACACAGAGATGTTCATCGTGGTAGACGTGGATGATTAAAACAAAAACCTATTATAGACTGAATTTTGGCTGCTGATGTCTGCTGGAAGCTGCTTTGCAACCTCCAGTGAAGACAGCTGGGATTTCCACCTGTAAAACATGGTTCTGAAACTAAACTCCCCCCTTTTCTTTACTCAAAAAAACCATAAAAGTTACTGGAAAAGGAGGCAGCTCTAAGCACATATTTAAAGTAGCTAAAATAGCAGATAATCATAAAGATATAAATAGCTTTTCTGGCAAAATTAAAGCACTATTAAAAGGAAAGAGACACATGAAGAATTACCTCTGCTCTTGCTGACAGACACGTAGTCAGAACAAGACAGGCTGCACGCTTGGAGCCGTTAATAAAAAGAGGAGCAAGCGAATGAGCAGCTTTCGGGTGAATCCAAATAGTTTTTGTTTCTGTGCTGCAGTTTCACCACTCCCACAGGGTCATTTCTACATTCGCTTTATAGCGAAAGCAAAGTGCAGGTCAGAGTAAGAAAGGGAGGAGACCAAAAAACTCCACTTTATCAGTCAAAGTTTGTCTCATTCTTGCTGTCTTCTTTTCAAAGGAGGGGAAAACAGGGCTGGTGTGACCAAAGGGGATTTAGAGGGGGTGCTCTGCTGATATTTAATAAACCAGAAGCTGGGCTCATCTGCATTTTACATGATCTGATTGGTAAAAGCAGGAAGTAAGAAAACCTTTCAAGTATATGATTTATGGAAAGATTATCACATGAGTAAAAGGCACAGAACAAGGACCAAATTCAGCTTTCACTTGCAGCAATGGGGGTCTGTTCTAACTCTGTTGCCTTTGGCAGATGTATGATGCTCAAAATAAGATAAAATACTTGGTCTTCGTAAGGACATAAAGCCGTTTTAAAACAGAATTTAGCCTCTGCTTTTCAAACACAATCATTGGTTCAGGTCTGCTCAGTGAAGAATTTCCAGAACCACATGAACTATTTGAAAGGGTATTTTCAAATATATTTCTGCCATCTCTACCACTCTGCATCCAAATAATCCAGCTACTCATTGCTGTTCCACACACTTGTACACTTGCACACCCCTATGAATGTTTTAAAATGTATTTCAAAATATTAAAAGACAGGGCAGCCCACAAATGCACTGGAAATTCTCTCCTGCATTTCACAAAGGAACTTAAAGGGTTCACTCACTTTATTATATGGGGAACAAAATACAAGAATGATTTTATGATGTAACATTCAGCAAGGTATGGAATTTTTGTCCCCAAATGACAGCAAGAAACAGTAATGGTCTGGTTTTCTGCTCTGTTGCCAGCAATTAAGTCTACATTTCTATGAAGAGCTGGTAAATTATATGAGCCACAAACCCTTTTTTCTCCCCTCTATCTCACACATGGATTTCTCCACTAGAAGGGGAAAGTGTTAGAGGTGAAAGAATATAGGAATGTTTACCAGGATGCCACTTGAGTGCTGAGGAAAAATAGAGAGTAACAAAGAGCTAAGAACTGAAAGCAAACATTGTGAGACAGTGAAACAGAGCTCTCCCAGCAGAGGCATTTGTTTCAGTGATGCCCTCACAGCTCTGCTGTCCCCTGAGCAGCTCAGTCAGATGGCAAAAGGTTAAAAGCACTGAGGAAAACCTGAATCATCTGACCCAAAAATGGAAAAGAGGAGAGAGAAAAAAATACACTGTGGTACGAGCTCAGTTTTAATGTGATGCCCTCTTTTAAATAGTGAAGGACTCTCCTCCCTTTTGACAAACACTTGGTGAAACACAGACTTTACGTGTGCAGACAACAAAACCATTATGGCAATTCATTTTCTGAGGGGTCAGAAACCTCAATTGTATTTCACACAGCGTAGCAACAAAACATGAATCAACTGGGTGAATTTTATACGTGGGGTTTGTGATACTGTCTGGTGTTTGAGAACAATGTGATTTTATTATTTTATGTGTTTAAAAATGACACACAGATTCAATGAAGACAGATTTCTCTGCACTGCCTGAGGAGACATGGCACAGGCCTCATGTAAAGAGCTGAGCAATAATGTATGTGGTTGAAAATACAACTGGTACTCCCTAAAGTGGTTTTTCATAGTCTTTAAACACCAGATCCTCGAGCATTTTCCTGTACATCAAAACAGCCAGATCTGTCTTTAGCATGTGGGGCAGCAACCCCAAGAAAGATTCCAAACAAGATAAAAAGTTTTCTTTTTTTTTCAAGTAACTGTTTATCATACTGTCCAGGAAGTGGTGCAAAATCCTGAATAAAAGTGAGTTCTGATTTTAAATCTGTCTTTTCTGGATTCCCTCCAGCATCCCTAACCATCTGCAGGGAATAGGACAAAGCACTCATGTACACAAAACACCTTCTGGGAGACTCTGCACTCATACAACAGTGACTAGATTACTGGTATGGATCAGGACAGGGTTTATCTTACACAGCTAGAAGTGCCAAAAAATTACAGGTTTACTTCAAACTACCTCCTTGAGCAGCTGTCAGAGAGAGGCAACTGACAATGGTGAATCTTGTTAAATTCCTCAGAAATAAAATTTACATGAACATCAGAGAGAGAAACAGCTTTGCAGGTCAGCATGACAGGGAAGCAGACTTCTGAATTCCCTCAGGCAAAAGATACTTTCTCCAATTGGAACACAAGAGTTTCCTAAAATGAAATCTTAGCACAAAAAAATCTCAAACCTGTTGCTGTCAGCTTCTTGCTAATTAACTCAGAAATTACTGGCAGATTGGAGATGAAGGAAGGTAATGGAGTCACAAACTCACATAGATGGAACAAGTCAGGAACGAAACAGAAAAGGAGTAAAAAAAGTACAGAACACCTTTTCAACACTGTGTGTTCCACAAACTTTGCCAGAATTAAACTAGAGGGGAAAAAAGGTGACAGAATTGCTGCTGGATTCCTGAATTCCCCTCTTCTACAATCATCATCTTATAAATCAAAACACTTTAGAAAAGATAATGAAGATCTGAATGATCTAAACCAAATGAATTTCAAAAACATGACTTTCTTCATTGAGAGTGAAGACAATTCAGTGCTGGTTTGAGTTATAAAGAATTAAAACCATCCAGGGACCTACAAGACATTGTGCATATCACATATCTGATGCTGCCAACCCATCTTTCTACCACAAGTAAGTAATGGCAGAAATCTTTCAACTGCTACATTTGAATTCCATCACTCACTTCCTCTGGGTCCCCACCAAAAAACTGCGGAAAAAAGCAAATTTCAAAAATTCCTTTTAGTTTGATTACACACAGGAACAGGGAAAATAAATGCATGCCTGTCTACCAGTTCATTCAACACAGGAGGGATTAGTCACTTTTCTGAGCACAATATTAGGATGTTTGTTGACTGTGGCCAGTCAAAGAGCGACGACTGATAATGGAGCCATCAAATTCACTTCCCAGTCAAAAAGTCACAGTCCAAAGGGAGATTTCTCAGAGGGAGGGTTAAACACAGGAACAGAAGAGAAGAAACTGAGACTTGGAAGGTTCCTGTGGCTCGAGGTTTAATGGTCATGTAGTTCCTTCCGAGGAAAGGGAGTGTTCCTGAATGACACAGCCAGCAAACCATGCCGGACTCACATCCTGGTGAAGGGTGGCAGCTCCAGACACTTGACCTGGGAGGACAGCTTTATGCACAGGAATGCTGGCATCAGGAATGGAAAGCATGGGGAAAGGCATTTATTTCCAGAAAGGCATTAGGAGAATATTGCTCTTGCTGTGAGAGTGGTGTCTGGAAGCCCAGGGGATGAGCTGAGTAGGGTTTTGCCACAGTTCTCAATCCCAGGGACAATGGCCATCCTGGTGTCTGTGGGGCTGTCAGGAGGAAGGCACAGCTGAGCAGAATCACCCAGGATGAGCACACTCACATTAACACCTCTCAGGCCTTGGATGCTCCCAGGGCAGCAACAAACTAAAGGGAACCTCCTGCACCCTCCATGCTGCAGGAGGATTCCCCACCTTCCTGGGCTCCCAGGCAAACCCAAATTGCTGCCCCTCCTCATCACCTCTGTCCACCCTGGCACTTACAAGGACACTGCAAACTACATCAGCTTCAGAAGCCATTCCTGTGCACAGTATTAATACCGGTCTCATTTACACATCCATTAGAGCAACTTAAACGAATCTGAGGACAGCTTTGACTCATTTAGCAAAATCTGACTCACGCTTCTTGGGTATGGAAAAACCTATTTTGCAGACTTGACTCCTGCAGGCTCTGAAGGCCTGAATCTCAGTTTAGTTTTATTTAACAACAGCCACATTATGAGACCTCAACTTCCCTGTGCACCTTGAGCAGCAGAGCAGAGCACAGGGTGAAAACAGAAAGCACAAAGGGAGTTAAAAAGAGTCACCTTTGGCTTAGGCAGGAGCTCACAGCACACACACTTTTGGGGGGAAAAGTATCTCTACCAAAATGAAACATGCCTCTTTTTTAACTTTTGTTAGATACTTTTTACACCCAAAGCCAGACTAAGAAGTAAGTCAATATTAGATGTTTGCTTAACCAGCTTAGCCTCTGGATAAAAAGGCCACGCTTGCCTATTATGAAAGTTTTGCTAAGATTAAACTTCCTTTGATTTCTGAGGAACTACTTATCTCTTGTGTACCTGGATGGGATCCTGTGAAGTTACATTCCATGTACAGGAGAATCACTAAACTTATTCAAACTAGTAACACAATAGGAGAGTTTTCTTATTTATTTTTTCACTGGCGCTCTCAGTTATCATCCGAGTTCTCCTCCAATGGGATTTACAAATTCAGTTTTCACACAGTGACTATGCAAATACTGGAGCTCCAAAAGCCAACAACAAAACCCAAACATATCAAGTATTTTGTAGTTCCAAATATACCCTTCCCTGGTGGATGGCACTCCATTTAAGAGTGGCTCAGCAAAATTATACAGATGATTATTTGTGTCTGTGTAAACATCAGATTCATTCTAAGGAATACTCAAAGGCCACGACAATATGAGAATCCAGGTCACATTCATGTTTACTCTGAAAGCAGCAACAATCAGAGCAAAGACCAATTTCACTTGACATTATTTTTTTAGGAACTGCTAATTTGTGATTTGTAGCACTGTGCGTTTTATACAGGTTTTGTTGTAAAGCTGGTTATTTTTTATAAATTGAGATTATGGTTTGACCCTCGGTTCTCCCCATGTTCCTCCCTCACAATGGTTTGTCCCTGAGTTGTTTGTCCGTTGTTTTCCCGCCAGTGACCTGTCTGTCAAGGTGACTGATCCTCTAGTCCTTCCCCTTATGTCCTTATAAGTTTATCTCCTCCCTCCTGGTGCTGTCCATCATTGTAACCACACCCCCCCCTTTATTTCAAGAAATTTCTATGTCAATTATCCCTTACTTAAGACATGGTTTGTCTCCTGAGCCTTTCCCCTCCCCTGTGCCATCCTTATTGGTTCAGCTGTGTCCCTCGCTCCTCCCCTGGGCTTCGTTTGTTGGTTCCCTCGTGTCTCCTCCCATCACGCCCATCCCCTTTATCAGTGCCTCCCCAAGGGTCCTTCTCTGACACCATCACTGGTCCTGCCTGGGACAATAAAGCGCCTTGGCACCCATACGAGTGTCCAATCTCTCCTTCCTTCACCTCAGTTCTTTGTAGTCCCGCTCTTGTCTGCACCACCCACGCTGCATGTTATAGGTAAAAGTTATGCTAAATTAGGGTATAGTTCAATTGTATTGTAATAATTATGTTATATTAATTGTATTATGTTGGGGGGGACACTCATTAGAATGTTCTAGGAGAAGGGTCCACGGTTTGGTGGAACAGTGGTCTGGGGGGCAAGACGAGGTCGAATAGGGATTGGACGGAAGATCTGACGATCATTCGAAGCCCTGCAGAAATGACTGGTCCAGAATGAACGGCGTTAAAGACCAATGAGAAGCCTGGAAATGGACCAATGACTATGCAGATCCAAAATGGACTGATCCTGGACTCAAAGGGGGGGAGGGGGAGTTCAGTTGGGTCGGGGTTCTTCTTTTTGGAAACTTGTTTTCTGGGGAGAACCCAGTGCACTTCAGGTTAGTGCACTGTTCTGGTTTTGGTTCGCTGTGTGAGTGTCTGGGCTTATCCTGGGTACTCCATTCCTTGTAGCTATTTTAATAAACGAGAACCTCTTTCTCCAGAGAAAGTTTGGCATCGTCAATATTCACAACACCGCAGACGGAACCACTACCTGGGGTTCTCGCGAAGAACCTGGGAGTGGTGGAATCCATGGTCTCCACCGGCCACTCCGGGAGCGGCTGGCCAGCACACATCAGCTCCTGTGGCCATGGGATGAGACTGCAGTGATTCATTGCGAACTCAGAGCCTCAAAATGCTTCATAACCTAGAGAACCTTCCAAGGAGGCAGATCTGTTTATTGAAGAGATCTAAGAGAGAAAATACGCTCAAGATCAGCTTGATCTGTCTCAAGTGCTGCACTGATGGTTCTGCTGTGCCAGTGGGTTTGAGGGGTTTTACTTCAGGCACTGAGGAAGTCCAGAAAATTACATCATCATTCAACCTTCAGCCTTGGAATGCAAGTTGACTTCCTCACAGCAATTCCATGACCCGAAGACCAGAGTCCCATAGAATCACAGAATGATGAGGTTGGAAGATGCTTCTAATATCACAGAGTCCAACCTATGCCCTAACACCTCAACCAGACTGTAGCACCAAGTGCCATGTCCAGTCTTTTTTTAAACACATCCAGAGATGATGATTCTACCACCTCCCTGAGAATTCCAGTACTTTATTATTCGTTCAGTGAAAACCTTTTTCCTAATATCCAACCTCTACCTTCCCTGAGACCGTGTCCTCTGGTTCTGTCAGTGCTGCCCAGTGGGAGAGACCGACCCCACCTGTCTGCAGCCTCCCTTCAGGAAATTGTAGAGAGCAATAAGGGCACCTCTGAGCCTCCTCTTCTCCAGGCTAAACAACCCCAGCTCCTTCAAATGTTCCTCAACTCCTTCCATGACTCCTGACGGAGCAGCAGGCATGGCTGTGTGGATGGAGTTGCCTTCCAGACCCAAAGGCTTCTGCTGCTCCTCCAGGCCGTGCTTCCCCACTGACTGCTCTTGCTCTGCCCTGCCAAAAGAGGTGGGAGATATCCAGGTCCTGCATGGTTTTCATTTCCCCCAGGTAAGTAATTAAAAAAAAAAAAACACTGTGCAGCAATTTGATCAGAAAGAGTTGTTGTTCAAGAGTTGTGGATGGGAACTGTGAGGTTGCTGCCAGCCAACTCACCTACCCCAACAGGGCAATCCCTCACACCAGCTGAGGAGCAGTATTCCAAAATTATTTTCTTCCATAGAAACACCTCCTCTCTCCTCACAAAATCATCTCTAGTAATTATTAAAATTAGTCAACCATCTCCCAAAGTCACAAGTTGCAGACTAAAACCAGAACCAGCGAAAAACCTCCCAAACACAACAATTCTGCACTGCAAAGCACCAATTGCGTGGAAATGTGCTGATTTCACCAAAAAGCTCTATAAAAGGCAACAAGATTGGCCAGCAGGCCAGTCTGTCCAGCTTCCTGCCAGGCTGCCTGCCAGTCCCAGGGTGGGTACTCCCAGCTCCCTAATTCAAAAAATAAAAATCAGCTATGAGAAGGATGGGGATTTTGCTTCCTGTAGCTTACTGATTAAAATAAATATTGCACAGGTGTGTGTCAGAAAGGTAGGGACAGCTCTGCTATGCACAGCAAGAATGGCTTCTCAACAACAGAAAAATTGTATTTTGAAAGACAGATGCCATTGCTAACAGCACAGGAGGGAGAGGATGAGACATCCCTGCATAAATCTGTGAGTGGGAAGACAATGGCAAAGAAATCCAAACGGCAAGACGATAAATCAGAGGTGGGGAATCCCTGTCTTATCCCTTCTGCAGCGTGCACGCAGCTATTGTATTTAATTAAAATAAATTACAGCTCGCTTGTGTACAGCCTGCAGGGCTTTTAACACCCCTGAACGGAAGCCCAGGGATGAGCAGCCACCCTCCAGGAGCTCACTCTCTGTGTCTCCAGACGTGGGATGCAGATGCTCTGTCACAGCACAGCCCCAGCAAGGCTGAGGGATGGAGGCAGAACAAAAAGCCCAAACAGTTCTGCTTTT
The DNA here is from genome assembly GCF_028769735.1 of Zonotrichia leucophrys gambelii. Classification (NCBI taxonomy): domain Eukaryota; kingdom Metazoa; phylum Chordata; class Aves; order Passeriformes; family Passerellidae; genus Zonotrichia; species Zonotrichia leucophrys. The sequence goes on from NC_088170.1 coordinate 69,032,013, forward strand.
ACACCATCCACTTCCTCAGCCCTGTCCCTGGGATCCTTGCCAGGATGCTGGTAATGTTTTAAATGGAGCAGGCAGAGCTGCCCAGCAGTGTGGCAGCTGCTTCTGAGCAGGGATGTTTCACTGAAGAGGGGCTTCTTCTAACAGCAGAGATTTAACACTCTGCAAACTAAATTTCTGCAACACTTGGCTGAGCAGGATCAATGCACTTTCCTGGTTAGCCACTGCATCCACACCCTCTAATTCCTGCTTGAATTCACTCCACGTATTTGCAGCAGCAGCACCTGAGGACAAGAACGTCTCCCTGCACTGAGGTTCACACTCAGTGTGCCCCAGTCTGGCACAGGAGCATCAGTCCTGCACTTCTGAGGACCAGGAGCTGAGGAGGTGCACAGGTGCTGAAGTGCTGTGCCACACAGCTGAGGATGCTGCAGAGATTACTGATACCCTGTCAGTGCTTTTGGGGGGTACAAACTGAGTTTGCAGCATCACCCAGGTCAGCCACCCACACACAGTGCTCCAGGCTCTGGCTGATTTCTGTGCAAGATCAGCCTGTGAAGGTCTGTTACACCAGGAGCTTGGAAACTCTCAGCTGCTGAATACAATGAAGAAGGATTAACACCTCACTTGAACAGATCAATGTAGCCCACAACAAGGAAAATGTGGAGGCACACAATGTCAGCCCCAGACAGTGCTATTGTGGGAGCCCTGGATTTGGGATCGCTGCTATAGGAGGAATTGCTCAGACTTGCAGATCAGAGGAGCTCATGCGGGGTTCAGCATCAACCTGACCTTCAGCAGCTGCAGAATATCAGTCGATCCACAGCATTCGGGAAAAAAAATTTCTATTTATTCTTCTCCTTAGGAAAGCGTAAGTGAGGAGGAAATGGATTTTAAGTAAGCTCAGAGAACTCCATGATAATACTAATTCAAGATTTTGAAGTGCTTTACCAACAGCAAGTAAAACACACAGATCTCTGACAGGAGAAATGAAGCAGGAAAATGCAAAGCAGCTTGTCCAAGCTTATGCAACAGATGAGAAGCAAAAACAACACACAGATCTCCAGGCTCCATCTCTGTGTCCTACCATTCTTTCATTTTAAAAACCTAAATCCATTCTGCACTCCAGCAAGGTTTTCCACATAGATTTAAGTGTTAATTCTGGGCTGCTTAGACTTTCCTTTTTTCTGATGTGGTATCTCAGCCATTATCTCCTCATCTGTACACAAAGAATATAAAAGGAATTAGATTTCAGAGCCAAGAAAACAGGGAAAAAGAAGGAAGTCCTAAATTTTTATCTAAAGCCGAATTTTTTTTTCATATGGGCACAGTGAATACAGATTTGAAGCAGCACTCCATCCTATGAAGAGAAAAACCATTGCTTGGAAACTACGAAAACTGAAATTGCTAAGATGCTACTAAATGTATATATATATATATATATATATATTTATGATGCTTCTATTTCCTGTACTAATATCATGTATAATACATTTTATGTATTATCTGCTCAGATGCAGACACACCTCACTGCAGGCAGAGATGAGGCAATTATCCCAAACACTGACAAACCATCCTTTAGCCCCACGAAGGGCAGTGAGTAACACAGATCACTCTCCAGCACACAGCTCGTGTGGCACAAGGACTGCTCCTACAAAAGACACATTAAAGGTTCTCAGTGTCCATGCTGGTGCCAGAGTTTTCTCTGTGGAGCCACCTCACCAAAGAGAAAAGGCACAAAAAGGAAACCTAAGAACTCATCTTAGCAAGCTCCTCTTTTTTTTTGCAGAGCACACATTAAACTTACAGGTACTTTCACATCTGACAGAAATTAAAAGCTCTCTTTTAAAACCAACTGGTGTTTTTATGTTTCTAAGTCATCCAGAAGGCAGCACTGTCAAATGGAGAGTTTCTCTTTGAATACCCACTGTCTGTGTGAATGGCTACTCCCCTCACTGACCCCTTCAGGGTTTGTCTCCTTTCATGCCATCCACACCCATGGACCTTCTCAGAAGAAAAGGGACCCCTAAAGAGGAAAATGGCTTTCTTTACTGAAAGAAAGTCACTGCTGTCTGCAATTTTCTTTCCAAACCCTCCTTCTCATTCAGAGTAAAGGGGAATATGCTCTAAGATACCTACTTGCTCAGAGATGAGCCAGGAGTGAGCTCTTCCTGAGGTCAGATATTGGGGTTTTACTGATGAAGAGATAAAATATTAATATTTATTGTTGTGCCTGAGATCTGAAGCAGCCCTGGTGCCCTCACTTCACAGGTACAAGTGACAAACACAAATGACACAGCCACTTGGTGGAAGGTACATGAGTTAGCAGAATGCTTCCTCAGCCAGTAAAGAGCTTCTGATCATCTGGTCCCTTTTAAGATCAGCCTCACACAACCAACCAAAAATTCAAAGAGGGCTATGACAGAAAATACTTCTACCAACCCTAAATATGTCTGTGTGCATGGTACAAGTGTTTCTTTTCTGCAAGACATCAACTGGAATCAGTACAATGCCATGACACAGCCTACTCTTGCCAAGAGCCTACAGGGCAGATGGAATTTCGGAGTCCATCTTTTAAATGCAGAGGTTGTTCTCTATTGTGACTGTAACAAAAGTTATTTTGGATCATTTTAAAGGACATCATTGAAAAAATGAAGCTTTATGCCTGGCAGGAAAAGCACCTGATGAAAATGCACAGTCAAAATGGAATTATCTCTGTTTGGCAGGTAAGGCCTGTAGGAATACAAGGCTCCGTTTTCCAAAACAAATGTAAGAGATTTAATCTAATTTATTCATTAATCTGCTCAAAACCTTGGGGAAGCTGCTTTGCTTCCTTTTCTGAGGCAAGAAAGAGAACCAAGAACTCCAGATCACAAACCCTGATTATTTTAAGGAAATGTTTATGTGAATAAGACCAGAACATAGTGCTGTCCTCAGCACGCAACCTAAAGGATGATTCAAGCATCATAAAAAGGTTTGGATTTGAAAGGACTTTAAAGATCATCTTGCTCCAACCCCCTCCCATGGGCAGGGAACCTTTCTACTGTCCCAGGTTTCTCCAAGCTCCATCCAACCTGGCCTTGGACATTCCAGGGATGGAGCAGATACAGCTGCTCTGGGCAACCACAGAGGTTGCAACCACATCTGGTGTTCAACTCAGAAAACATCACAGAAAGAAACCAGCAGCAATTCACAGAGATACACACCTTAGATCAAGGGATACCATGTCTTCTTGAATCCCTCTCTAACCAGCTGGTTATTTCCCGGAACTCCAAATGTCCGGAGTTTTGACCAAAAACACACATCCTTTTTCTTTACACACGTGATGTTCTAGATGAGCTATTTAATACAGAAAACTCCTCACATACTCTTGGTAATTCTTAGCTGAATTACCTCCTTGCCTGCCCCCAGTAAGCAATAACCAATTTAAACAGTGTTTTCTCAAGGTGTCAGAAAGCCACAAGAGGTTACATAATGCATGAGTACGCCACAGAGACAGACAGAGCAGGTATCACAATTTAACCACCCTCACATACCTGACAATTTATTAAATCAACCTCTACCCCTAGGACTGCACCACCACCAGCCCAGGTGCAAATGGAAGAGGAAATTAAGGCAGTCTTGGATAATTTCATTGGTATTTTGTATGAATTTTGAGACAGACCTTTTTTAAAATTAGAAGTTCCACCACAGCATGACAAGTCTCTTGTTCTGTATCTGGCTCAGAATTTCTCCATGCAGTTTAGTACCTCCAACAGAAAAGTCACTGTAAATTAGCAAGAAATGAACAGGGAACACTGGACAACTGCAGCTTACCAGAACAAATGTTGGCAACTTCATTATCACTTCCAGCACTGACCACATGTATTGCAGGGAAAAAGCTGACCTGGTTAAGGACTTTTCCATTTCTATCTACGATCTCTCAGGGAATGTGCTAAGGAAACGACTGTCCTACTGAATCATTTCAAGAATTTAACAGCCAAGATGATTTATTACCATTAAATAGGTCTTGGAAACAAAGATATTTGAGGAGACTCAATAGCTATTAAATCATTGTGGAAAACATGATGCTGAAGGAATTGCAGATGCCTGACACATGTTCTACCGCTTTTTTTTTCCTTTTTTTTTAAATATTGAGTGTCTATAAAAAGCAACTCTGGAGAATTACTTAAAAACTTTTCTCACAGAAAAAATTAAAAAATAAAGATATAGGTATAAATTAAAATAGCATCCATAAAAGTACAAAACAATTTTAACTAAAACACCCCACAAAGGCTGTCGGAAAAACTGGAGTCACCAATAATTTCAAAACCTATGCATTAAAAATAACACTTCTCGCTTAGTAAACAAGCTGAAACGCATTTTGCAGAGTTATAGATATTTTAGAGTTGAGTCAATACATAGAAAACCTCACATCATCTTATAATGAGTCCACTTGTTAGCTGGTGTGAAACCAGATTCAGTAAAAGCACCTTGGGTTTTGTTATTACAGCTGCAGGGTAGATGTTGTTATCACACAGAACACGCTCTGCTCAAGACAGTTGGAAGCAGCTCTCTTTAAAATGTGCCACTGAATAACTACAAGTGAATCACAAAGATGGTCTGCAAGGCTTGCTATGCAAAATACCACTGAAGAACACGCTGCTCTTTCGACCAAAATGGAAAAACTCTGGTGCTAAACCTTCCACTAGACCAGGCTGCTCCAACCTCATCAAACCATGAGCTCTTACAGTACCCAGTGAACGTTTTAAATGTATTCCAAAATAATCAAACTACAGCAGCTTCAAAGTGAGGTTCAAACTCTTCTTACACCGTATTACAGACAACACTAACAACTTTTGGAGGCCAAAATCCCTTTCCAGCCCTTCTTGCCTTCAAACCTCTCCTCTTCACATCCCTGCATCACCACAGCTGCAACAATAATTCAGACACAACCAAGCCTTGACCTCCTTTGTGCTTTGACACAGTGATGGCAAAGGCAGAGAAAAGATCCACCTTGTGCCCCTCATGCTGAGCTCAAAACCAGGGGACCCAGACAGTTCTGTAAACTGCACTCACAAACCAGGAAATGAGGAAAACTAATGGCCTTTGTAATTAAATGGATGTCTTATAGAAAAGCTGACCAACAGACTTACAAAATAGGAAAATGAGCATTCCTCTTTGACTTAATTTTGTGTCGACCTGGTTCACTTGTGCAACTCAGCCACCGTTCCTTTTTCTGCAACACAACAAAGAAAACAAATTCTGTTAAAAAAGAAGTATTTGCTTGAACTGACGTTTTTCATTACACTGTTAAGTAATGCTTCAAGCTTACTGCTTGCTTTTAATCAACACTGGAAAATATTTCCATCCTTCTTGACTGTTTCTCTGATTTTGATTGCCAGAGTATTCCTGAAACTGCTCTATCAAGATGAACCTTGGAGACTGCTTGGTGATTTGAGCATAACACTGACAAACTAGAAATAAATTCCAAAACCTACTGCAGAGTTGACCAAAGAAATTCCTGGTAGCCACAGATAAAGTGAATAAACATTTTTTAAAAAGGATTTTATTGCTCAAAGATATCTTTGTGGTGTCCTCTTAGATCTGTGAGTGTTCCTTGCTGGCCTCCAGCACCTAATTCAGAGAGGTGATGACTTGCTCTTAATTTGGGGTCATACTGGTACCCCTGTGTACCAGGGACCCTAAGACACTTCAGTGGGAGTTGAATATTGGAAGGGTTGTTCCTTATGTCCTGTTCTGTGCTTTGGATTCAAATCTATAGAAATAGAAAATCTATAGAAAGCTATCGAAATAGAAAAATTATATCCATACCTTACTGGGAATTGAAGCAAACGAAGAGCAAGCAACCAGAAAAACAAACAGAAAAATCTAAGTAGAGCTATGAGAGTATTGTCCTGAAAAAGAATGCTCTGATGCTACATTCTCTGTTTAACCACATAATTAGCAAACTTCCAGAAGGAGCAAAAAAGAATTCCTCATTCCCTTACTAGGCTAAGCAGCGACCTGGAAGAACTACTCAAACCTCCATGAAGAAGAACTGGATTGCTCCAGATAATGGAATAACTAAATAACTGGGGACAGAGTGGAAAATGAAGCCCAGAACATCTCATCGCTCAAGGTCAGTGCAGTTCTTGTTCTGCTGAAAATGGTAATTTGCAAGGGGAAAAAAAAAAGTCTTAAAAAAAAAAAAGAAAAAAAAAGAGATGGAAAGAGGACGACACCAATCAGAAAGAATCCTGACTGGCTGCCAGGAAGGGATAACAAAGCAACAAGTAAATGCCAGCATGGATTTGTCAAACTGCTTCCCTTCCTTTTCCAAGAAGTTAGAAAGCCCCAGGATACAGAAATAATTCAGTGATCACCAGGATCACCTGAGCATGGCCACTTTTATGCCATGTTATTCTCCCAAAACAACAAAGGATCATGGATTTGGAGAATAAAACTTAATTTTTCTCAAGTGACCACCAGGTCTTAGCAAATGGCATCCAACCTTCAGCCCCAGAAGGACCCCAACACATGCAGAAAGAAGCTGAGCATCTCATTGATTCATCAGAAAACTATGCACAATAAGTGTTTTCTTAATCCTAAATTCTAAAATCTCAATATGAAATAAATACATGTATCATTAGGGGGTATGAAATCATCTCAACTCATTTATAAGGGGCACAGTTAAACTTGAAGCTATTTAATTTAGCAGAACAATAGAGCTTTATGGAATGTGTTTGTCACTAATGACCTGGACACTATTTTTGTTATTTCTGCCTCTAAAATGCACAGCCAATATTTGTGGTTTTTTTAAAAAAAGGCGTTTCTTTCTTAAAATGTTGTTGTGCAGGAAAAAAAAATCAAAAAAACTGAACTCAGAGTACAATCAAATATACAAAGGAAAACCACACAAGTACAGATTTCATCATACTCCTCCAGATTTTAAATAGATCAACATATTTTGGAGATGGGTGTGATTTTATGCGAGCTGTGCCCCTTTAAAATTGGCAACTACATTTAATTCAGTGCTGCTTTATTCCAAGTTCCAAACTCCGGTTGAAAATAGATCTCACAATGGAATCCTACAGCTGAATATACTCTGGGAGAAAATTAATACTTTAATTTATTCCAAGTTCATTTGCATGACAGTATATCATTAGTATATACAAAAAAAAAATATGTATTATACCAACAGAGGGAAAATTCTGTGCAAACAGTGAAAGAAACTCACATCCCACCAGCAAGATGAGCTTGGAACTTGAAGCAACAAAGCTGTTTTATTTCTCTGAGAAACAAACACATTAAAAAACCACCAAAAAGAGCTGTTAATAGTCTAGATTGTCATTTTAAAAAATATTGTACGACCTTAAAAAAACCCACAAAACAAATGTGATTTCTTGCATGTCAGTTATCTCCTAAATAGCTGAAATGAGCCACATGGACAATCAAGTGCAAGCTAAAAATAACTCATGTAACCCAACTCACCTACAAAGCAAGTTTTCCTACCTCACTGATTAACCAGTTGAAGAGGAAAGAAAACACACACTCACTCTGTAACTCCATCAACCTTGTTGTCCTGGAAACAACTCTTCTACAAGAGAAGTACTTAACTGCCAAAACATCTTCTGCTACTACTTTTGGGGTTTTTTTCTTCCCCTACTTCCCTCTCTGCAGTGCTCTCAATGTTTGATAAGCAGCCAGCACCAAACCTAACCCATCAAATGGCACAGAGATTGGATCTCCTGCTCTTAAAAGGAAATAAAAAATTCCATTTGAGTATGCAGCACGTAGGGAACACCAGGTTTGCACAAAGGCTGTGGAATGGACTGTGTCATTTTGTTGTTGTTGTTTCTGTTAAAAAGTCCTGTTAACTGAACCTTTCATTTTAGGAAATGGCTTCAAGCTGTGCCAGGGGAGGTTAACATTAGATATTAGAAAGAATTTGTTCATGGCAAGAGTGGTCAAGCACCAAACAGGCTGCCCAAGGCAGTGGTGGAGGCACTATCCTATAAGTGTTAAAAAAGAAAAAAAAAAGGATATAGCAATTTAGCAATTGAGGACATCATGTGGTGGTGAACATGGTGGTGCTGGTAAGCTGATGAATGGATTTAAGTGACCTAAAAGGTCTTTTCCAGCCCAAAAACTCCATGATTCCATATAAACCAGCAAACCTACAAGGTGAACTCAGCCTTCCTTATTCATGTACCCAAGTACCTGCGGTGAAGGGCCTTTATCTCCCACTCTGTGGGAGGGCAACAAGGTCATAAACCACAAAAAAATGATCTTCTTTAGGTTTTATGGTTACTGTCTGTGTTTAGAAGGGAATAATACTTTCAAACCCAGGTCTTGGCAATTTCTGCCACATTGCTGGCCACGAATTCGAAAAAAAATTCCATGTCCCAGTACTGGAAACATTTGTGCCCTCCCTTTCTTGGTTTAGAATCCTTTTCTGAAACAGGTCTGTGCTTTTAATAGAAGATAAATCTAAATTTTAACCTCTGTAGTAAATAAAAACTGGGTTTAGAAACCAGCTTTATCTAGGAAACAGCAGGTTAGTTTCAGACCACAACTTTACTCTCCACATCCCTCCATACATTGCTCTTTTTGCTATGCAGCCTGTTTGGGTCAGACACATCAATTTGGCCTTACCTAAATTGCTCAATCCACTGCAACAAATATACTTTAACTTAAACACTTATAAATTCCTTATTTCTAAACTAGCAGTGTTTTAAAAAAATTGGCATCCAAGCCTCTCAGTCAGCCTGCCCACACACACTGCCCACACCTGTTTCTCCAGTAAAATGCCAGAGTCTGCACTGGTCTCAGATGGGAAAAATCACAATTCACTGTTTTCAAAAGAAACCTGTTAATTACCAAAATTATTCCCACAGCAAGTCCAAAGGGATTTTGGTTCCTTCAGAAGATCCATGATTAAACATAGTTACACTCAGCAGTTTTATTCAGTGTGGTATCTCTGCTTTATTATCTTCACTCTGCTAAGAAGAGCTGCGTTTTCCCTCGACTTCCTCCAATTCCCAATGTATTCACGAGGGTTTTTTCATGTTCCTTAGCAATGCTGGTTATCCATTGTTCTGTACCTTTGATTTTCATATAAACCCTATCTAATTGTTACCCAGAGCAGCTGTGGCTGCCCCAGCCCTGGAAATGTTCCAGGCCAGGCTGGATGGAGCTTGGAGCAACCTGGGATAGTGGAAGGTGTCCCTGCCCATGGAAAGGGGGCTGGATCAAGATGGTCATTAAGGTCTTTTCCAACCAAACCATTCTGTGCTTCTAATATGCTTTTACATTGATTTAAAATTGTACCCTTGCACCTGCTTTTCCAATGATTTATCTTTAATATATCAATGTGACTCACAGCTTTGTTTTCCCTTTTGTCCTGTGATTTTATTCCAGACGTTGTAAACCTTCAAACCTCTGTATTTCTAAGCATATTCTGGAGAGATCACAGAATCATAAATGGATTGGGTTGGAAGGGACCTCCAAGATCCTCTATTTCTTACCCCTGCCATGGGGAGGGACACTTTACACTATACCAGGACCTTCCCCTAGACCAGGTCATATGTTTAGCTGGCAAAAATTAGCTGAAATCCCAATTAATCAGGATCTGGAGTTGATACCAATTAACAACTACCACTAAGAGAGATCCAAAATCTCAACCTCACAGTATTAAGCTTCCTCTGCAAAGTGCCACAGTTAGGGATTAAAATTTCTCATCTCCTCCACTACAAACCCAGCTGCCTCAGCAGCATTTTACTGCACAGGCTCAATAAACATTCCATGTGTCACCAAGCAGGCAGGGAACATCCACACAAGTCTCTCTTAACACGTCAAAGATCCACGGATTTTCAGCATCCCATCCCTCGTACTCAGAGGAGGAAGGTATTTGGAAACTTGGTACATACGAGCAAATTTAAGATTATGAAAATTGTGGTGCCTTACAGTAGCAGCGCTGTTACACGCGTTACAAACACTGAATTTTGTCAAACTATTTCCAGTAAATGCAGTTTTTTTTCCCCACCTCAGCACTAGAAATTCCCAATGCATAGTATAAATCGTTATGTTCTGCACTTTCTAGCTCAAATGAGGACCAGGTTTTACCAGCCAGCTTTTAGGAGTGTTCAGACCCTCCCTCTCTGGTACAGAAGCACACTGATCTCAGGCTGGAAAAACATATCTTATACTGATTTTTTCCTTATTTCAGGCAAAAATTCCAAACCATAGCAAAGCTTTTGCCTTCTGCTGCCACTGAATACCAGTTGCTGCACAAGTAAAACAGAAAAAGGCTGAAGTTATTTTAAAACAGCTACTTTTTTCTACTTAAGTGTTTAGCTTTCAGTAGTTGACTATGTTATGGGTGGGAAATTAATGCCCAAAGTGATGCAAACACCAACAGCCCTGAGCAGGGCAGTGGCAACAAGGGAATGAAAAAAACTTGCAGGGTAATGTAAAAATATAGTATGGAGAGTTGAACAGCACTATTAACTGGGGAGAAAAACCCATAAAGCAAACACAACAACACCCTCTGATGATTCTTTTTAGTCTCAGGCAGTATTGCTAAAAAATACCTAATCAAGGTGACACAAAGAACTTCTAAACCATTTATTAATTACTTGAGGCTATTTTTCATTTTACTGCTTCACTGCAATTTCCATTAGCATGGGGAATTGTACAATTTTTTTTTCCACAGAGATATTTCCACTGAAGTCAGTGTGGATTCAACAAGACCAGGACCATCATATAAATAGAAATCAGAAAATAGTATTTCCATAAGAAACCACTCAGATTTATTGGATTAACAGGCACTTACAAGTGACTCACGCCGACACAGCCTATAGTAATCCAATCTATTTGAGATAAGAATAAATTCAAAGGAAACCTTAAATTTAGAAAAATCACCTCTGTGGCAGCACACATAGTTGGCTTTATTACACAAAATCACATTAAGTGTTCTCTCCAAATGGGAGGACAAATAAATTAAAAGCTAAATTCTAGCAATTTTTTTTTCCATGAGTGCAGCATGTCCTTAACAGCAGTAGCTGCCACACTGAGCATAATTAGAGAGGGATAACAGAGCCCTGTGTGGAAGTGCCTTGTGGAACACAGCAGTTTTCCTGTCCTACAATCCCACAGGAATAGCTGTGCTAAAGGAGTGGGAAGAAGAGGAGCCACCAAGCCACCTCAGGAGATTAAAGGCAGGTTGTTAAATCCACAGTGGCAACCACCATTTCTCCTGCATGCACACTGGTTTTCTTTTCTGTCTGGGATTTCTTGGGGAACTCTGACTTATCTCTATGGGATTTTACTAAATCCTAACAAACACTGAGGTGTTCTGGCTCAGCACACTGAAGCATCAATGCTTGCCTGGAACCCTGAAGGATGCATTCACAGCTCTCACACCTCCTTCAAAACATGGCAGCAAGCAGGGAGCTGGGACGGAGATTATTTCTATAAATACTCCTTGCAGCAATAAAAGAATTTTTTACCTCTTGATATTGCCATGAATAGCAACAGTCTGGAAAAAAAAGTATTATTAGATATTACAGAGTCACAGAATGGCTTGAGTTGGAAAGGACTTTCAAGAATGTCTAGTTCAGACTCCCTGCAATGGACAAGGACACCTTCCATTATCCCAGGCTGCTCCAAGCCCTGTCCAACCTGGCCTTGGGCTTTTCCAGGGATGGAGCAGCCACAGCTTCTTTGGGAAACCTGTGAGGGAAGAATTTCTTCCTAATATCCCATCTAAACCTGCCTTCTTTTCATATGTAAAGAAAAAAGCCAATATTAAAAAAGGTGTCACTGGCCAGAGCAAGGGGTCATGCACTGAGCACTGGACTTTTATCTCAATCACCAATTACTGTAAGATATAATGAAACACCACCTCTGTGTAAGGATATTTGAAAGCCACAGGATAGTTGAAAGCCATGTATGCTCTGCCATCCATCCAATAAAGCAAAGACACTTCTCTCTATGCAGGGATGTAAATCACTAAGCACACAGATGAAAACTCATTTGTAAGAACCAGCTGCACACTAGTGAGGCCAACAAAATCTTATCAAATGCAGACTTCAAGGCTGAAGTGACTTATTTAGAGAACTGCTGTGCTGCTCTCACCTGCAGTACCCAGCTAAGTTAGATCAAGGACAACAGCACACACCAACTACATCATGAGCAGGAAGCTTTAATTTTTTATGCACGCTTTCCTTCAGGCATACACCCTCACTCTCAGCAAATTCCCATTAATGGCCATTCTAGAATCCTGAAAAGCAGTATGTTATAGCCTTGGGCTAACTAAATTACAGTGAGCTCTGCTGAAGCTGCAATCACAGTGAAAAGCTGCTGTATGACTTTTACCACAATAAAGATACTCCCTCAGAGAGTTTCTTCACAGTGTAATGCTTTCAAAAAAACCTCACCATAGCCTGCACCTCCTGTGAATTTGGTCATGACAGCCTGGAGGCTTGCCCAAGGACACTCAGAAAAAAGATCAAAAATTAACCAGTAGTCAAAAAACAGTGATTATACCCAAGATTTTTAATGTGCTTCACGTGGGGATGTGGATCTTGGCTTGAAGGAGTGCAGAACAGATGAGAACTCAAATGGCAAAGTGCAAGGGGACAAGACACAATTTGTTCTGATTGAAAGACAAGGTTAAAAATCTCATTTTCTGTCACAATGAATTGGGTTTTCAAAGTGAGACCTCCCTGCCCTTGTGCTTTTTTCAGATTTGATTTCTGGAGAAGTTCTAGCCTTTACATTACAGTAAAATGCTGTAAAAATTTTCAAATAGCTAGATTTTGTGCTAACCCTAATTCATAATCATTCTGGCCTTGCAACCGTGGTGTGAAATTCACTGAGCTAGACAGCTGGGAAGGGGGGGGTGTGAAGAGTGGGGGTGGCGTTGTGTTTTTTTATTATTATTGCACTTCTGGTGTTCAACCCTTCTACTCTATACGAAATCCATATTCAGGAGTCTGGGAGCATGAAGATGCTTTTACGTACAAGGATTTGGTCAGGCTCTAAAAGCATCTGCATCCTTGTCTGCAATGAATGAATTTCTCTTCAAATTTACTTTGGTGACCAAAATATGTGTTTCTAGCCTGTAGTCCTGACTTCTGTAGAAAGTGGTGCTGTTCAGAAAATTCTTTTGTCCATAAAAATAATTTTTATCCCTTCAAAACTCTCTAAAGGACACCTACTAAGAAATGCTTTCCAATGAAACCTGAAGAAAACTTCCTGAGCTCACAGTGCTGGTACAAAACTAAGCTTTAAATGAAGTTCTAGGAAAGAACCACCAGCTTTTCACGTAAACTTGTGGTGAGTTTTCACTGAAGCCCTCAACCCTGCCAACCCATGGCTAAATGTCATATTTCATTTCCTATCCTAAATCAGCCATAACAGGAAGACGGTTTTGCTCTGTCATTTTCAGACCTCATTAAAACCCAGCACTAAGCATAATTCTGGATAGTGGAACTTGGCTGTGGACTGAAAAAAAAAATCCCCAACATTCAGACAATCTAAGAAATTCAGCTTTTTTTTTTTTTTTTCCTACTGAAATGGGCCTTGGGCACAGCTCTTCACCAAAGACATCGTTTTATTTTTCCACATGCTCTTGATACATGCTGGATCAACATCATGAGGTGTGCAGATTTAAACAGAATTACTTAGGTTGGAAAATCCCTCTAAGATCACAGAGTCCAACCATTTACCCAGCACTGCCATGGCCATCATTAAACCATGTCCCCAGGTGAGCCATCTTCTAAATCTCTCCAGGGACAGCAAGGGACAGACAGGGACTCCAGCACTGCCATGGGCAGCCTGTGACAGGGCCTGACGACCCTTTTGGTGAAGAATTTTTTACTAAAATCCTGCTGCATCCTGAGGCCATTTCCTCCCATCCTATCACCAGGAAAAGACAAGCACAACCTACCTACAGCTGCTTTGTAACACAAGCACATCAGAAAGCCAAACTTCACTCAATTTCTTACACAACTATCAGTCAACTTTTAATTATTTCCCCCCACCCAAAAATCTTCTACTCTTAACAACTCTTTAAAGGCCACTTAAGGCACACCAAGAACTATGAAAAGCAACACTGGGCTGTTTCATGGATCATCTCCCAAGGTATCATGCTCCAAAGCACACAATATCACTGTGTTTCTGCATCTGCAATACTGTCTTTAGGCAGCTACAAGTTGTCTCAGTAAGAAAACATGATCTTGTGCATGTCCTATTAAAAAAGATTAATCTGTTCAACACCTGATGATTCACTCACCCACATGTTAGAAGTCCACACAAAAATGACTCATTCTGTCCGTAAGAATATTCACCTGGGATACCCAAGTCCTCTCATCTTTTCCAGAGCTGGTAACTGATTTTTCTTGCAAAGGATGGTGCTTCCCCATGAGAGCAATGGGTGACATGAAGGAGAAACAGACATGGGACTGGGCCCTGGAAATTTTATAAACCATCTGCTCTGGGGGTACCAGTTGTTGTTTTTTCTGGGTTTGGATTGAAGGCACTTGAGGCAATAATTTGTGTTCAAACTCAGGTATTTATTATTTCTTAGCAGTAAAACAGTCTCACTATTGTGAGTTCATCAGCTTTTCATTAGAAGGCACAAAATGGCCAACTATCTCCTGTTACAAGGTCTTTTAAGACTGAACTATCCAATTAAGAGCTGACACCTGGATTATTTCCCTTTTAACCCAATAACTGATCCCAAAGAGCTGCAATGGGGACTTTCCTGCCCAATTAAAAAATGCCACCCAAACCCATGGAGAAGAAGGAAGAAGAAGCATGAAGAAGAAACCCAGGATGACACCCTGTGCTCTCCATCTTGCTCCCATCCACAACACACTAAAAATCCCAAAACCTCAATTTCTCACCAAGTGATACACCTACACTACTCTCCATAATCTATTTCACACTTTTGTGGATTCCAGTCTATCTTGAAGTCTGGGAAACTTTCTCCATGGATGAGGGTCAAAGTCAGCGCTCCCCTGGGGGTCAGGGCACCCCAGAGCAGACACAGAAATATTCCCTGTGCCCTGGGCTTCTAAAATCTTAATAATAATAATAATAGTAATAATAGTAATAATAATAGTAATATTAATAGTAATATTAATAATAGTAATAATAATAATAATAGTAGTAGTAGTAATAATAATAATACTTGAGAGTTAAGTCTGTGGATAACTGAAGAACTGGCAGAGGAAATAGTAAACACTCCACAGTGAGACAGCAGTTGAAGGCAGGAACTGATTTTAATCCTGAAAACTGATTTTAATCCAAAAACTGATTTTAATCCCAACAACTGATTTTAATCCTAACAAATCAACGTCACCCAGATCTGAAGGAGTTCAGGCTACTCCTCCATGACCTGGACATTTTCTCCCAGGAAAGGGCTGAATCACCCTGGTAGGGACAGCCAGTGCAGGGCAAATACACATTTTGGATTTGCTTGGCTGATGACATCAGACTTGTTGTGCTCATGCAACAAATCAAGCTGAGTTCTAGGCTAGAACTTCATGTCCAGTTCTGATACCCACGCTGAGGAGACGCCAAGGGACTGGCAGGAGTTCAGGGAAGGGTTTGGAAAAGAGTGGGCCTGGCTGGGATACAGACTCTGTGACGCCAGGCCAAACCCCTCCTGCGTTAGGGAGACGAGTCCCTGACCTTGTTTTCATAGGTACTTTGTGAATATGACAAGTAACAAACAGCTCCTCCATCCTTGGAGAGAAAGGCACAGCAAGATATTACAGCTGGAAGGGAAACAAGCTTGAATTGGGAGTAACTTCTCGCATTTTAGCAACAGCAGTGCTAAATATTTGGCATTCATTGGTGTTTTAGGGTGGCAGAGCTTCTAACAGCACTCCAAGATGCACTTCTGAGGAGAAGTTCTTATCTTCTGTCACAGAGAACCACACAGGCTAGATTCAGAGACATTAATCTAAAAATTCCATGGAATCACAGAATAATTTGGGAAGTAAGGGATCCCAAAGACCATCAAATTTCAACCCCCTGCCATGGGTAGGGACAGTTTCCACTATCCCAGGCTGCTTCAAGCTCCACCCAACATGGTCTTGGAAAATTCCAGGGGTGAGGCAGCCACAGTTTCTCTGGGCAACCTGTGCCAGGGCCCCCCTATCCTCATAGCCAACAATTTCTGCCTAATATTCAATCCAAATCTACTCTCCTTCAGCTTTAATCCATTCCCTTGTCCTAACACTGCTCACCTTTAACTAAAAAATAAAAATCCTCAAGTTAGTATTGATGTTAATTTTTGTGTTTAATTTTATTTTTACTGCTACATAATGCCTGCTGCTTTATGCTGTCTCAAGATCAACTGTGCTCCCTTGCCCTGAAAGAAGCATTTTATAGACTGCTTTCCTCCTTGGTAAATTTATCTGAAAAAATACAGGCATGGAAAATACCGGATTTGCTATTTTTCTTCCACCTCATTACCTCAAGAAGTAACATGGAAAATAAAGAGAGAAGAAAAGGAGAATGTGTGACTTAATTTAGGGGAAAGTAAATGGTAACTCTGATTGTGTATTATTAGAATATGATGAGAATTTATGCAAGAGGACACTGGTTTAGCCAGAAAAGCACTTAATAGAAGTGACTAAAGACATGCTTGCTGCTTGCATGACACAGCTCTCTCCTTCCAGCCCTTCTATCATCCAAACACATTTTACTGCCACCCCTTCTGCAAATCCTGAACCTGCATTTTTGACTGAAGTTTAGACAGTGCTTGGAGGCACCAAAGTGCACAGCACACCCAGTTCAGTAATCCAGGAAAAGATAAGACTTTCAGATGTACTTGTTCTACCAACACCTTGCATTCCATGAGGAGAGAGGAAAAAAGAGAACAAACTGGCCAATGCCACAAATGAGCCCTGAGAAATGAAAAACACAAAAGGAAATTATCTAATGGAAGAAGATAATTTCCTGACACAAGAAATAAAGTATATAATTTCTGAACTTCTGTTTATTTTTAATTCTGTAAGTCAAAAAAATAAAATTAAACCGAGAAAGGCATAACTGACTCATTTTTAATTCTGAGTCATCCCAAATCAGTGGATTCCTGTGTCAGACTATCTGCCCCCAAGAAGGTAAAGGAATAAGGCAATTTCTAATCCGCCTAAGAATCAGGAAACTCAAACAGCAGGTGTGAACACCAAAAAACCACTATTTTCACTTTATACTGAAAAAAATAAAATTCAATCAAGCCCTCTCTATGGAATATAACAAGAGTTCTGAAGAGAGTGGATAAGATAAGCCAGGCTGTTTTACACCAAAAAAAAGTAGGGCAAGTCCTTTCCTGGCTCGTCCCACTAGAATTACAGACCTTGAACTTGGAGAAAACAAATAAAAAACCTCTTGACAGCAGTAAGAGACCAGGGCAACCTCCTTCCCACTGCCCTGTGCTGGGGGCTGCACACACAAACCACATCCTGAACAGCACCAGCTCTGCTCCTGATGCCACCAGGCAGCAGCTCCTCACCTTCCATTGCATCCCAATTTAATATTCTGCACAAGCAAACACACTGGGTTTACGTAATGACTGCCAGTGTGTCACTCACTCCATGGGATTTGGAGTTTTAACTCCTTGAGGACGCAATCCTAGAAAAATTAATGCATTCCAGGAGCTTGGAATACTTGTATTTCTGGGGAATTTATCACAGAAGTATTTAGCACAGTGGTTTTAAATCTTCTAATTTTACGAGGAGATTCGAACTGCTCAGCATTTTTCTGAAAATTCTTGTTCCCAGAATTACCAAGTTACATAAGAATCTCATATGCCAATAATGAAACATTTTCTAGTCTCCAAGGTAGCACAGAAACGCCAGAAATTTGTCTGACATTCCTCCCCCTTCGAAAAAAAAACCCCAGCAGGCACGTAAAAAGAACTCAAAGTGTTATTTATAAAGTCTCATTAATTATCAATTATTGAAATACCAGTAGCCCAATTGCTCCTGAATATTTGGTGAGGAATGTTGTTGGTAATTTCCATGCATTCCTATCAGGTCTTCTTTATCCGGGGAAAAAAGGAGAAGAAAAAAAATAAGAAAGAAGGAGGGGAAGGGAAGGGAAGGGAAGGGAAGAGGAAGAGGAAGAGGAAGGAGAAGGAAAAGGAGAAGAAGAAGGGAGAGGGAAGGGAGAGGGAAGGGAAGGAGAGGAGGGAAGGGAAGGGAAGGAGAGGGAGGGAGGAGGGAAGGGAGGAGAGGAGGAGGGAAGGAAGGAAGGGAAGGGAGGAGAGGAAGGGGGGAAGGGAAGGGAAGGAGAGGAGAGGAAGGGAAGGAAGGGAAGGAAGGGAAGGGAAGGGAAGGGAAGGGAAGGAAGGGAAGGAGAGGAAGGGAAGGGAAGGGAAGGAAGGGAGAGGAGAAGGGAAGGAGAAGAGGAAGAGAGGAAGGAGAGGAAGAGAGAGAGGAAGGAAGAGAGGAAGAGAAGAGAGAGAGGAAGGAGGAGAGAAGGAAGAGAAAGAGAGAGAGAAGGAAAGAGAGAGAGAGGAGAAGAGAGAGAGGAAGAGAAGAGAGAGAGAAGAGAGAGAGAAGAGAGAGAGAAGAGAGAGAAGGAAGAGAAGGGAAGAGAAGGGAAGAGAAGAGGACTGGTTTGCATCACAGTTTTCCAGCCTTTTAAAGATTGCAAGTACCTGATGTTTTTATTAAAATAAGTATCTATGGCTTTAATAAAATACATGAATTAAACTAAGATGTTTCCTCCCAGTATCACGGCATCAACCACAATGGGATCAGCGTTTGGAATAAAATCAGCAGGAGCACTTCCCCATCAATGACAGCAATATACAGCCCTGTTAATTTATTGCTCATTATTATTCATCATTACTCTGGTTCAAAACAACTTTCAGCAGAGGACTAGCTGGGAAACTTCGCATTTTTCCTTAGCAAGTATCTATGTAAAACATTAAAATGAAACATCTAAACTATCTGCTCCCAATTACAAAGGCTGTTTATATGGTCCACAAATTCTCCTACAGTACAAAAGTAGATTTTTAAAGATTAACACACACATTAGAAAGTTCAAATCCTAGCTAACACTTAAATATTGGCGTATTAAAGCTATTTTAAGTAAAGAGCAGCAGTAGAGACGAGAGTGGAGCTATGGCTACAGTTCTGGAAGCTACCAAATATCTGATTAATCTGATTACCCATGGAAAAGGATAGCTGGATGTCCAGTGAAGTATCCAAGCTCTTGGAGCTGCTTACAAAATCTCCTTTTTCTCTTTATTTGCTATAGGTGGTACAGTGGCATCACATCACCTGCGCCTGCCCCTAGATTAAGACAAGAAAATTGGAAAAATTCCTTCTCACTCCCTCTTAACCTCTTCATCCTCGTTTCAGACCCGAAGCCTCTGAAATGTTTTGCACAGGCAAGTTGTAAAACTAACTTTAGGTGTTTAGTAGAGTGACAAAGGGAACCATTTTGGATCCCTGTGCAGAACTAACGCCTCAAACTGCAGTTCTGCTCATTTGTATTTCAATCCAGCTCGTGTGCTGGTATTCCAGCAGCATATGGCAGTGTGTATCTCAGTTGGAAGAGCTTCAAGGAGGAGCAGCAGCATCATTCTAAAAAACTGCTTATATACCAAATTAAGTTGGTTTTTTAAAGTGAGTTTCACTTAAATCTTCAGGATGCTCATGATCTTCTACCAACAAAAAAACCCCTCCACATCCAGAACCAAGTTTCCTTTGCCCAATTATCTTTAGACTGTTACAGGCTTTTTATATGGCAGAACACCAAGAAATAACAACTATGAAAGAAGCTCAAGTTCCCTCTTTAGAACCATGATGATAAAAAGGAGGTAAGATCTTACTACTTGCTGTTTGGAATTATTCCAGCAATGAGGAGACTGGATAAAGTTCATCTCACTTTAAAGTCAGATACACAGGTGAGATCAATTTTAATCCATGGGATAACATGGATGTCACTTTTTATAATGCTGGTTAGGTGAAACCCTGAGTTGCAGGGGAAACAGAGCTCTGAAAACCTGCAGGAGAGATGGTATTTGCATCACAAATCTGTGCAGGAGTCACCATAAACCAGCCACATGTTGCACCACTGCCAACACCTCAGCAGAGTCTGAAATCCCACGTCAAGTGCCTAAAATAGACAACACCAGAAACATCATCCCTGAAATAACCTGAGGACCTTACAGAAGGTGAAAATAGACAACTTGAAGGAAACAAACTCTCTGAGTAAACACCAAGGTGATTATTCAATGATTGGAGAGGCTTTTTCAGGCCTGGATACCAACAAATCTTACTACTGATTTCAGTCAGATTTCTGCCTGAGCAAGGACTGGGGGGTCTTTCTCTTGAGAACTGCTCAACAACAAACTACAAATTGCTATATCTAAAGAAGGTGAAACATCCCTCTGCATATTGTACACAAACCTCACTTCAAACCAGTTATCCCGAGTACTCTGTACAGCCCCATCTGTGGAGCAGACAATTCCTCCAGTGAGTATTGTCCCAAACCACAAGAATTCTGTGTTAATTTTCCTTAATTCTTGGCAGACATTAACTGAAAACACCCCTCTCTTGTCCTGACACCATCCCTGAACATTTGCATTCAATCCACAATTATTTGATGGGAACAAATAAACATCCAGCTCTCAGCATCCTTCAGAACTCCAGAAAATATCTTTACCCAAATTAACATAACAAAGAGATCAGCAAATGCCACTGCTGAAGCAAACACCTGCTCTAAGGTTTGGTGGGCAGAAGAGTTTTCCAAACCTGCTAGAAACCGAGATCAGCTAACACTCAGCTGGAAGAAACCCCAGCCCTGCATTATGTAATCTACATAGTTTTCAGACCAGTCTGCATTCTTGCAGAGCCCAAAACTGAGGAAGCTCCAGACAGAACAAAAGAGAACAGAAAAAGTTCATCAACTTCAGCCCAGAGGCTGCTGAGGAGTCTGAATTTGCACACAGGACTGCCCACTCACCCACACAAACCTGAGCCCTGCAATCGTGTAATAACCAGGGTAAAGCACCACAAAATTTCCAGCGAGTCAGATCAGTCCTTTATTTGGATGAACAACCACTAACAACTAATAAATTAAAAGACCTGCTTCAGGGTTGGGTTTGGGTTTTCCTTTTCTTGGTAGTGTGTGAATAAGTCCAGACACAAACTCATCTTAAAAACTCAGAAACAGCTCAGCTGATGCTGCCACTGACCATACAGAACGAACAGAAAGTGGTAAAACACAAATTCAGTCTGACCTTTAAAGACAGATTAATCTCACCCAGTTTCTGCTGTTGAGTATGCTGGGGTTTTTCCTCATTTCACAGAACTGCAGAATGGTTTCAATAAAGAGATCTCAAAGCCCATCCAGTCCCACCTCCTGCCATGGGCAGAGACACCTTCCATTGTTCAAAGTTGGACACTCCAGGGATGGGGCAGCCACAGCTTCTCTGTGTGACCTGTGCCAGGGCCTCACCACCCTCACAGTAAAGAATTTATTCCCAATATCTCATCTAAAACTGCTATCTTTCAGTTTGAAGCCATCCCTCCTTTTCCTGCCATCCCATTATTTTGGAAATAGTCTCTGAAATGGAATATATACTGCTAGAAATACAGTCTCTGAGTACATCTCCAAGTTGCAAACTTTTCACTTACTTATATAAGAATGAGGAAAAACAGGTGAAACTATCAAGCACCCAAATCAAACCAAGCTGTTCCTTGCAATCAACATTATTTTGTAATATCTTCATATGTGATTTAAAATTCCACTCATATTTTATATTTTTAGGTCACCCACAGGCCTCTAACTTCTTTCATCCAAAGTGACTTTGCAAGTCTTCTCCTTGCTTTTAATCAAGCATCAAATTGCTCTTTCTTAACCATCATGACTGAAAAAACTCTCTAAAAGTGAAAACATTGGTGAGTTCAGAACACTGAAATACCAGGGTGGGATTTCAGTCCAGTTCAAATACCTGCACTGGGTCTAGGAGGATTCTGGGTGTCTAAATCCCTCCCTACAGCTCAGGGGATGCAGACAGCAGCTCACCTGACCACACAGAGATGGTGGCAGAAGGATGAGCCAAACTGCTCATTCCACTTCACAGCATCCTCCAATTATTCCAGCAGGATGAGAGCCACAACAAGGAGAAAATTTCTGGTAAAAACTTTCTTGTGTCCTTTTGTCTGACAGGAGCATCTCAAAGTGCATGGAAGCCCATGAAGCTCAAAACTTCTTCCTTCCAACAAAAGCACAATAAGAAAGAAAAGACAGAAAACCAAGCTCAGCAGCACAGAGAGACTTCCCAGTTCCAGACAATGCCACATGCCTGGAAATTTCCAAGGCCAGGTTCAATAGGGATTAGAGCAACCTGGGATAGTGAAAAGTGTCCCTGCCCATGGCAGGGGGTGGAATTGGATTGTTTTTAATGTCTCTCCCAACTCAAATCATTCTGTGGCTCTGAAACTTCCCAGCCCCATGAAGGTACCTGACATTTATTAGCATCAAACATCACCTCTTGAAATTAAAGTGGCCAAACTGCAGGATTTTGGAGGTGGATAAATTCTCAGCATGGTCACTGTAATGTAAACACTGCATTTTTAGACACCATTAATTAGCACTCCTTCAAACAACTCCCAAAACCCACATCAGAGGCAGAGCTTGACCCCGTCCTGACCTGTGTGCAGGATCTTCACTGCTGAAGAGGGGCTGCATTGCTGATTACAAAGCACTCAAGTTCAGCACTTGAAACTGTAGTTTTCTCTATTTTTAGCTGTGCAACTAAAAAAAAAATCCCCGCTTGAGCATGAGGGTTGGACCAGGTGACCTTTGTCAGGTCCTCAATAAGCTCAGGCATTCTGTGATGGTAAAACAAGGAAAATGCTATACAAAAAAAACCCTAAAATGAACAGGCAAAAAAAGTATTAATGGTATTAATGGTAATGGTAATATGGTAAAGGCCCCATAAAAAAAATAATGGTAAAGACCCCATATGGCACATGGAAGAATAGAGTAAGTGCAACTTAAAACAAAATAAAGAACAATGTTAAGAAAGAGTTCAAAAGCATGTCCTTCAAAAAGAGAAGTCATACTGTGATTCCAGGAAAAAAAAAAGACTTTAACAAACTTAATGCAAAATTTTAAGCTGAAAAAAAATACTGAGAACTGATGTGTAAGAGGAAATTTTATCAAATGCACCAGAAGGGTGAAGCTTATGAGAAAGCCAGCTAGGCCAGTAGGTGACAGAAGATAAAAGGCTCTACAGGACAAAGCTGTGGGGAAGGGGAAAAAACCTCAGCAATTCTTCTTTGCCACATGAAAACCCAGATGAACTCAGTGCTCAGGACAGAAGAGCTCAGGGAAGTTCCAGCCCTGGCGCCTGCCTGCAGAGAGAGCAGGAAAGGGGATCCTGTGCGGGAAGCTGAGCACTGCTCACTGCCAAAGCCTACCAGGAATTACACAGCCAGCAGCACGTGGACACAGCCAGATTTCTAAGGAAACCGAATTATTAGAAATACCAACTGATGGGCTGCAGTCTGCAGGTCACAGATAGGAGAGCTCTGAAAGGGCTCTGTGGATATTGGGAGCCCCTAAAAGTTACCAACTGCGCAAAATCTTGAAGAAAACTCTGCTGTAGAGCAGAAAGGAGGATCTTACTAATCAACACTTAATTTACATGCAGAGAACATAAACCCTTATACACACACATAAAACCAGACTCCTGTACAGGTCTGGAGTTTGACCTCTCTCATTTAACTGAACAATAAATTATGCTGAACAGGACACACTGTGAGGTCACAGGTCTATTGCAGATAAAACAGTAAATGCATCAAAGCAGTTATCCTCAGTCTTTTCTTCCAGCTAGTTATTAAACAGAGTGACTGGGAGAGAAAACAGAAGATGAAATTCAAGTAGATTAATTCTAAGGCCCTGTATATAGAAAAAAAAGCAGCCAACTACACACTGAAAATGAGGGGTTCTAAATTAGTTTTTTTCCTGATTAGGAGAGACCTTGAAGTCACTGCAGATAGCTTTGTGAAAATACACTTTTCACAGTGGTTGACAACAGGAGCAGTGAAAAAGCAAAGAGAATTTCAGGAGTCATTAGGAATGAACAGAAGTGGTAGGAGGAGGCAGCAGTGGGACATTAGGACACTGTACTCTTCATGTCCTCAACTCTCTACCTCCCTAAGCTGCAGCTGCAGAACACCATTGGAAAAGTTATTTCATGCTACAGATCCTTTAAATCTGGCCCAGTTTTACAAACATTAGATGTTTGCTATGTTAAGGCTGAAAAACAAGAACAAGTAGTAGTTCTACTGCTCAGGCAATTTCCTACACCTAATCACCTAAAACAAGTGTGTATTTATGATTGTGGAGATTGATTCTGTTACCTAATTTCCCTTATTCAGTATTTTCTGGCAATGCAGAGAGTGACAAACCAGCAGGTTCCAACCAAGTTGGTTTCCAGACTAAAAACTCAGAGGATGAAAAATGTGAACAAAGCAGGAGTGGACCTTTTAAACACTAAACATCACCCTCAGTCATCCAAAAAGGTGAATCCCTTGCCCACCCTGTATTTCAAAGGTGAAATTGCAAATAGGCAGCACTGGAATACTCTGCCCAGAGAAGTGGTGGAGTCAAAAAATGCATGGATATGGCACTTGAGGATATGGTTAGTGGTGAATAAATGTGGTGCTTGAGAGCAGAACTTGCTGATCTTAGAGGTCTTTTCCAACCTTAACAAGTTCCAACCTTAACAAAATCTTTTCCAACCTTAACATCAATTCTATGATGAAGAATGACATTATATCTTACACATTATTATCCATTCCTACAAAATATTTTACAGTGACTCCACATTTACAAGTGTGCCAAAACAGGACAGGGATTTTACCACAAATTCAGCTGTGCCACATGCAGAAATGGGCAAACCCACCCTGCTTTTGGCAGGACTTGGTGCCATTTCAGCTCTTCTTTCCACAGGGATCTGAGCTGGGATCTGTTCCCAGCACTGTTCAATGAATTCATAAATGACATGAAAAGGGCTCAACAGTGAGATGACAACATCTGCTGATGATAGTAAAGTTATTCACAGTAGCAAAGGCAGTAAATAAGTAGGAAAAACAAAAAAAGAAATGCGTGCAGATAACTCACAGGACATTAAAATCTTGAAATGAAATTCAGGAGTGAAATTAATGAGGACTCTCAATGAAATTAAGGGTGAAGTAGGGTGAGTGGAGGTGGGGCAAGTGGCCCTATTTCGTGTATATAGGTCAGCAGGCTTTGAACTGACTCAACACTCACAGCAAGCTGAGCTCTAGAAAATTATGGTTGCAATGGAAACAGTTATGTATGAATTACTTAAGCCTTTTCCAGTGCAAGAAGTGATTTTAAATGGAGTTCAGGCTCAAAAGTTAACAAAAGAAGATGGTTCCTCACTGAACAGGCTGATGTGTGGAGAACCACAGAGCTTTACACTCCCCAGTACTTCTCACTAATGAATTCCAAAAGACAAATCCAGTAAACACTGCAAAAAACCCCCCAAAAATATCCAGCTTAGTCTATCCCTGTCCTACAGATGTCAGGACAGTGAAGGGTGTGCAGAAGGAGGATCCTGTTCCCATTCTGCTCCTCCATAACCCACCTGTGGCCACTGCTGGAGACAAATCACTGCTCTAGGTCAGTACATGACAAGAGCTGCTTCTCTCCTCCTGCCTTCACTACCTTTCTGCAATTGTCAGACTTTTTTATTCTTTTTTATTCTGTTCTAGACTTTCTGTGTTGTCTATCAAGGAAAATCATCAGAACTATGCTGGAAAAGCATATCCAAAATGTCCAGGAGCAGCTGGAAGGGTGGAGGGATCAGGTACCTAACATAAAGTCTGTCCCCTGTAGATAATTCTGTTTGCATCAAAGCTGCAATGCAGCTTTGCTCCCCATAAAACATCCACCCACCAAAGTGCAACAAAACAGTGTAACAAAACAGTTCCCTCATTCTCAAAAGAAAATCAAGCCTAAGTAAAAGGGTCCATTCATTATTTGAGTTCCCTTTTCCACAAAGGTGGCTTGAGCTTATTGCTCTTTCCCTGAATTTCCCCTACATTTCCACTCTTGTTAAAAGGAAAAACTCCCTTTCAAAAATCACCTGGATTTCCAAGGAACACGATGAAAAGTCCTACCTATTCCAGGAAACACTCCTAATTCACTTAACAAAATTAATGGGTATTTTAATGACACTTTAGACTACCACACTGTAACTGATTCTTGATACAGTTGATCTGATGGTTTAAAAATAGGAAAATATTAACCACTGTATCAAAATAATCTTTGAAAGAGTTACTATATCACTATTTCCCTTTTTTTTTTCTTCTCAAAAAGACACCAGGTTACTCCATGGAGCAAAGCAACTCTTCTGCCACAGAAAAGAGAATTCAAAAGGAAATTTTACTTTTGTGGGTGCATATAGCACTAATTCTACAAGGCTACAGAAACTATGTCAACAGGTACTGAATCACTTTAAGAGATTAAAATTATTGAACAAATCACTGCCTCTAACCACCTACTCCCTCCCTTCAGTCTTGTAAAACTTCCCAGGGATAAAGATTGTTAGAACATAACCTACATAAAAAACATCAGAAATCAATTTTGCCTGTTACTGTATTTTCTTTCACACAGCACAGCTGCCTAAATTTAGCATGGCTGTTTTTATTTCTCTTACAAACTATGTTAACAAATTCTGTGGGGCTCTTCACTACCCCTGACACTGAAGCACAGGCTTGCAGATGAAGGCTGGGAAAACTGTCAGGGTCAAACATCAGAGTGGGGAAGAGGAAGATGAGTAAGGGGGTTGTACCAGTGATCAAGTGCAATCCACTCAGCTCTGGAAAGTCTGGAACAGGAATGGAATATGGAGAAACAAGCATAGATGAATTAATTTTATATACAATTATATCTAATTGCACACTTGAAGTTCCTGGAAGGTTTGCCACCAGGGCTAAATAATCTACAGAACTATCCATGGAAAGGATGGATTAATTTATACAGGCACCTTTTCAGAGACAAGGCATCCCCTTCAAGGGGGTCTGGAACAGGAACTGTCAGGAAACTGCTCCCTATGGCTTCAGCAGCACCTGGACAGTTAAGCTTCATGAGAAAAACCTCACCCACAGCATTTGAGGTAAAACAGAAAAATTGAGGTATTTGCATGTGTTTGGGATGTTTTGTAGAAGCATCCAAGCTGAAACCCCTCTGTGTACACTCCTGGGAATCCTGCATTACTGTGTCTGATTGCTGCTACATCAAGCATCCACAAATCCACTCTTGTGCTCTTTCACAAGTACCCAGTTCCATCTCTGAGAGTGACTGATGCAGCTTGGAAAGATGAAGGATCTGGATCCACACACACCAAGTACCTTCATTCTACCTACAGAGTGTCTCACTTCTGCATCCTCCTCACTGTGCCTGCTGCAGACACTCTGCCAGCACACTCCTTCCACATGTGACAACAGCATTTGCCTGAAAAAAAACACTTTCCTCAGCTCCATACTGAAAGGAATTAACAGGCTGAAGAATTACTGCAGAAATAAAATCACTTTGGCATTTCAGATGTGGTGACAACCAACCAATGGTCAGGAAATCAAGCATCAGGGTGGAAAACTGCAGCTGTGCTCAGCTGGTACCTGCAAATATTTGCTGTTGAAATTAGGTAACATCTGTAAAAGGTGAGAGTCCTTGCTGGATATATTCTATTTGTATTCCTTCAGATCACAGAGCTGCCACCACACAATTCTTATTTCTTCTTGGACCCACCATATCTAAAAAACAATGATCTTCTTGTGCTGTGGAAAGGGATGGAATGTGAAATCCCATCCACATCCCAACAGAATCCCACAAACATTTTGGCAGGAAAAATTTATTATGTAAAGCCCAGATGGCATCCCAAATATTTCTACTTCAAAATTTAGGACTCTTATTTTTTTCCTTTAAATAAATTACACAAAAGCATCACGCCTAAAATTAACTGTACAAGAGCATCAGGCAAGGTAACCAGACTTAACTGAGCAGTTATTTGGACTATGGGAAGAATGGGAATGTGGTTTTTCTCCATTTAACTCCATTGTCAGAAATGAATAATATTTTTCTATTCAACTATATTTGAATGACTGGCAGAGAAGGAAGATATAATGAGCAAATACATCCATTAACATATAATACTTGGAGAAGAACTTTTCCAGTTCTCTGAAGTCTAACACCTCTGCCATCAACTTCTGAAGCAACATTTCAAACTTTCAGAAACAAATTTGCCACTTTTTGTTACTCTGACAGGCTTCTTTTGCTTAATATTTGTTTTTTCCCCACTGTGCAATTTCAGCTCTGAATCCGGGAATATGTGACTTCAAAATGGTTTTAGCTGCTGCTTCACTGAAAGAGCTAAACCTGATTATCAGTTTGGTTCAGCATGGACTTAGGCACTGCCCACCCTTTAAGCTCTGGGATGAAGACCAAGCCTTGATTCCGACTGTCATTTTGCAGTGAGCCCACTCCTAGATTCCTTTTATATCTATCACTGCACTGAATGCCAAAGAAATCTCAGTGTACTTGGCATGAAGGCTGCACTTCCTATATTTATGCTCCAACTAATGTATGCTCCATTTTAGTCCTTCCCAGCTTAAAATCATCCCAGGGAAGACGGCATGAAGTGCAAACCACTCCATGCAACTGTTTTACTAATACAAAATGCTGATCACTGCCTTCCCATCACCACCTTTCTTGTGCATTTTCCATTTAAACCTACCCAAAATATTAACCCAGAAGGAACCATGATCATTTCTGTACATCTTACAGCCATATATCAGGCTTGTTGCTCCACCTCAAAACTTCCAGAAAAATAAACCATTACTTTTTAATTGTACTACCTTAACTTTGCTGGCAGAAGCACGTTTGGATTCTTCAAGACGTGAAGAAAGTGAAACGCTCTCTCCAGGCAAGAATTCCTTATATCTGGCACGCTAACACTTCATCCTTTTTAATTATTCCACAGGTGGTTGCCTTGGAAACTGCCAAGTAGCTCTTGGATGTGAGGGACCCAGCATGAGACAGTGACAAGCCTTTGTAGCCACGGCACTCGGATCCACGTTGGATGCAGCAGGAGGACGTGGAACAGCCACAGAAAACCTGCAAGAGACGGTTAAAATTAACAGGCATTAATTACATTGCTCAGCCCTTCAAGCAGAAAACACAAGGAATGCTGATAGCCTCAGAAGAGTGGATAAAAATCACATTTTAGAGGCATCTGCTCCTGCAGCTCCCCAGCACAGCTCCCCGGATTTCACCTTCGGAGGACGGCACTGAAATGGAGATGCCGGCGGAGCTCAGCCCTCAAGATCCAGCTAGATGAGATTATTTTCCCCCTCCAGCTTCCAAAGAGACCTTCCTGAGTGTCTGGTCCAACTGCCTGAAATTCAGTGCTATTGTTTTGCTTTGAATAAAAATAGGGTGACTATAAATAGCTGCCATTGCAAATGCTGATTCACTGTATTCCGTATCATACAGCAAATTGCTCCCAACTTCACTCAGCCTGAAAAACTAGGAAAATTCTCTTTACTTTAAACACAGCTAGAAGCCCAGCAAAGCATCCAATTCTGCATTCGTGTCGCTGGTCTAAACGCACAAAAGATTTTCCTTTTCCCTCTGATTTCTCATCATTTCAAAAGCTGCTAATTTGCACATAAATATATAAATAAAACCACCAAAACCCAAATCAAAGCAAAACCTTATTACGCTTTCTGCTACTGGTCAAAACTATAAATTTCAATTTTTCATAAATCTTTTCTGTTTCCCCATTTTCATTTTTTAAACAAAAACCAGGTTAACATAAGACTTAAAAAGAATCATTTTCATTAGAACTATCCATGATGGAAATGGTCACTGCTGCACTCAGAGGCCTCCCTCTCTTTACTGATATGATTAGTATGTCAGAGTCAGTGATTTCTCGAGACCTCACTCATATATAAGTGCCTGGATTTGTGCTATCACAAATTGCCTGGCAGCACCTCAAGAGTAAGAGGTGGATTTGCTTCCACCCGTCCATGATGAGACACCCAAAAGACACCAGAGCATGTTTGTTAATTCCAGAGCTGAGTTTTACTAGAACCAACTAGATAAAATATACATTTATTGCACAGAAAAAAACTACAATGAAATAAGAGAAATGAAATGGTTTCTGAGTGATCTCCTCAGTGCTCACTTTGCCTTTCCAGGGCAGGTCCTTCTTTCTTTCTTGCCTTTTTCAATCACTTGCTTGATTAAAAATTAGAAACTGAAAATTTTCTTTCTCTCTGTCACTGAATCCCACCAAGGACAAAGCAAATTCTGGTGGGTTCCACAGTTTTCATTTCTTGCTTCCCTCTCCACACCTCTTCCAGTCACCTCATTTTCCCATTTAAGAACAAAGTTTCTGAAAAACAGCATGAAAAACAAGGCATTTTCTTTCCCTCATTCTCAGCAGTGCCAGAAGTGAGACCTGTTTAACCCTGTCTGGATTCAATGTAGGATGAACACGAGTTTCCCCAATTCCCTCATCCCACCAGCCCAGGGCACACTTGCCATCCACCTCCATACTTTGGGAGAGGAAATACTCCTCCTTTTCAGCCCAAAAGGTTTGGTTTCCTAAGCATCTTTTGGGGATTTTTCCCTGCAGAAGTGGCATCCTAAACACTATGGAAAATCCAAAGCATTTTCTCTGTTCTCTTCCTAGTGACAGCTGTAACCTCCTGCATGTCCTGCTAATGGAGGAGAAAACCTCTCCTCTGCCCCAGTTCCCTCAAGTGTCTCTGGCAAACCAAGCCTGCAGAGCCTCAAAATGACCCTTTTATCACAGATGGTTCTCTCCTCTGAGGAAAGGTGGATTTTTCATCCCTGCCTCAGGCATCTCAACAGTACTCTCGAGCACATCCTCACTCTGCACTCATGATCCCATTTTGTTTTTGCTCACAGGGCAGACAGGTGAACTTTATCTCAGACCAAATCTGCTGCTTGACCAATTTCCCAGTGTTAGTCCTTTCAACCCACTGAGATGTTCTGAAAACCAGGGCATCCAGCTCTCAGCAGGCACCAATGCCTGTCATTTTCATCTACCTTATTCTCAGAGCAGCATCACCCTGAGATTAAGTCAAAAATTGTGTTGCAAGTCTTCTTCTAACTTGATTTAAATCCTATACTTCTCTCCAGGAATGCCTCAACAAGCTGATGTCTGAAGTCTTCACCTATAGGAGGTGATGAAACCACTGCATCTCTTCCCCATGCTATCATCTCAGACTAAGTAAATAACTTTAAAGACTGTAAGAGAATTCTTGCTAGCTTTTAGCTTTTTCCCCCTTTTTTAATATGTATTTTGGAAACCTCTATACAATGTATTTATGTTAAATATGCTCATTTTAACACATACTCTTCAGGCATTTGGTGAATGACCCCACCTGTGCATTGGTTTATCTCTGCCATGTCACTCCTGCCCAAACTTCTCAATCCCAATTTAATCTCTGCCTGTCTGGTGATTTGTTTGTATTCTTGGGCTCTTAGACTTCCTCTCTTTTCATATAAAAGTTATGCATGGAAGCCATGGGATGAACTCAATGTAAGATTTGGTTTTCTTTTATTTTTTGTAACATTCATCCACCTCACACCTGGATCAACATGGAGCTCCACCAGCTGAGTTTCTGACCAACCCTTGGAAGAAAGGGATGTCACACTCTGCAATTCTTTTCCAGACTTGTTTGGAAGAATGCTACTGACTCTTCAAAATACAAATAAAACCTTCTGTCTCAGCCTTGAGAGGACACAGGTTTTTGTTTATTTCCAGCCTCCTGGCTGCCTCAAGGTTCTCATTTTGCCTCTTCCACCCCTGCTCTGGGACCCTGAGTCACAGGGAGTGATGGAGGAGCTCTGCTCCCTCCTTCAGAATGAGCATCATTAAACACACTAAAAGCACTGTAAACTCCAGAGCTCCAAGTTATTAGTAAAATACATAAAACATGGGACTCGTGAATAGTAAAATTAAAAGCAAGATGAATAAAAGACTTTTAAGTAATGCCCCTGGTCCACTGTGGTTTCTTTTTTTTTTTTCAATTTGTTCTCAATCCATTAAAAACCTAATTTCACAAATCCCTATGCATCTTTGAAATAAGTCTTTCTTTCCCTGTTTGAACATTTCCAGAGACTGCTGGTTTTGTCTCCATTCCTGTCAAAGGTTCCTTTCTGAGGAGTTTCTATCCCATCCTCCAAAAAGCGGCTTCCCAAAAATACCCTCAGATACTTTCAGGGAATGCTCCACCTCCCTCCTACCAAAGACTTGCACCTGATGGCAAACATAGCACAAAAAGGAACTTTTCCCCCCACTGTGGTCAAAAAAGACCCAAGAAATTCCAACACCAGTCATGATGCATCCCACACTGGAGTTTTCAAAAAGGCCCTAAAGGTCAGCCTGCCAAAACTTTAATTAACAAGATCCAAGTTCTTATTTCCCTTTTTTCTCTGCAGAATTTCCTGTTTGGTTCATGTCTGGTACATTTTAGCCACGACTTCTTAGGGCAAAGCTCTTTGCCCTGTTCTTGGTTTCAGTCACAGCTCAGTGAATAGATGGATGACCATTAGTTTAAGCTTTTGGTTTCTCTAGTTGTAGGGGTTTTTGTAAATTCTTCAGAATTGATGCATAGAAGTGATACACAACCACAAACACCTTTTTTAGCCAACTAGAAAATTGATGTTTCCTTGATGACTGTACTTTTACATCCCCAGAAGGCACCAGACAGCTTGAACCAAGTCCAAAACTTCATTTTTATTCAATGTTTCAAATACTATATAATACATAAATATATATACCAGTAATAAGTTATAGATACAACAGCAGATTGAAACTGCATTGAGAGTGGAAAACTCCAAAGCCACTGCATTAAGGTCTCAGAAGCAATTAATAATTTAAGATTCTTTCTTTAAAAAAAAAAAAAAAAAAAAAAAAAAAAAAAACACAAAAAAAGCCAAAAAACCCCAAACAACTTCTATTTCAGCATTGCTCACTGATCTTCTCTTCTAATAGCCATTATTTTCTACCTGAAAAGAAGTTAAATGGTATTTTAGCAAAAGGTGTCAATCTTGGATATCTTTTTTTTTTTTAAAGCTTGTCAACAATTTTTTATGTTTTACAATTTGACACATAATAAGGAGAAAATAGAAGCAATCTTCTGAAAACTTTGAAGGCTGGCAAGAATCCCATCTCTTCAGGAAAAAGAGGTCTTGTGTTGTAAAGAAAATTATTTACTATTTACTGTGATGGGTTTTTAAGGTTTTCTTGCAAATGCTTGGTAAATAAAAAGGCACCTTTCTCTTAAATTATTTTGAAGTATAAACAACTAAAGCAGAGCACAAAGTCTTCTTTAAACTATTCCACCTCCAGTGAAGATCAGCACAGCTTGGCTACTTTACAGCTTTACTATGGTAATACACATCTGCACAATGAATACTGAAAGAAATATTTTTTAAAAAAGAAACAATAACAATTAAAAAAAAAAAAAACAAACCAAAAACAAAACCAGAAAAGGCACGCTTTGCTGTCTTCAATAAAAACATGAAGTAAGAATTTTAAATGAGAAATATGGTAATTTCCCCTATAAAAACTGCAGGTTGCCAGAAAAATTTCAGCCAAGCAAGCTTTTCCACAGATTCAACCAGAAGACTTTATAAAATACAGGTAAAAAGAATAATCAGGAACACAAGGCACTGCCTGGGACAGGAGTACCCAGGATCAGATGCCAACCAGAAATGAAGTATACAGGGAAGTTAAACAGGCAGGAAAGGTATCAAAGTTTGGAGGCTCAGTCAGTAGCAGCACGAACACCTGAAGAAGGGAATCACAGATTTATTTAGGTTGGAAAAAGACCTGCAAGTCCAACCATGAACCCAACACTGCCATGGTACCACAGCAGAACATCCTTGGGACAAGTGTGGCCAGGCAACTTTGAGAAGCTTCAACTAAAGCAGCCCAAATTCAGATGGTCACTCAAAAAGATGGTTTTGAGTTGAATGAACACTTGGTCAGATCTCAAGAAAAAGGGTTTCCACACAAGTGGTGGCAACAGCTCTGATGACCTGGGCTGTCAGAAGCTCCTGAACAAAAATGGAAAAGGAAAGAAGATTCCTCTGCAAACAAGCCTGTACAGCTGAGTTCTGCAGCTCCCATGGGTAAAATGAGACCTGCACCAGCTGAAACTTGTGAAGGTGAGCTCTTGCTGAAATAATTCACAAATTATCCAAAACCAAATCCATCTCAAAAGAAAATGGAATACTTTTGAGTCCTAAATACAAGGAAGTTTTGCTCTGTGCTACCAGGAGAAACATGGAATCAACCACTCAGCACCTCTGCTTAAACAATACTGGAGTCTTTTGGCAAGAAAACACAGGCCAATTTTATGTAACAACTTTCACTACAGTAAGAGTTCCTGGTAAACTGAAATGAAAACAACAAAAATTATTTTGACAGTACTAAAAAAATGATCAGTCAACACTTTCAGCAGTATCTGGAAAAAAATCTTTTTCCATCTATACAGAAAACATCAGTACGTGATGCTCCAGGAGATGGGCACATTCTGAATTTCTAGTTTGTAACTCCAGAGTGTTTTGTGGTGATAGACAGTCCCTTGCCCAGGCTGCACAATCCTCTCTTGCTGGGGTTGACTTATCCTTGGGGACCTTGGTCTTCACAGTTTCAGCTCTTTCTTCCTCTATCTCAGAAAACCTCACCCTCCTCAGACTACAGAAGCACAATAAACTAATACCATGTTAGTATGATGCAAATCTCAGATTTATGCAGGCTAAAGATGCTCTCCTCTTATTACAAACCACAATAAAGTATTAAAAGCATGAGAGCTGGCACAGAGATTTCTTACCAAATGCTCTCCTAAGAGAAATAATCATTCCATTGAGAGAACAAAATTATTTAGTGTGAAGGTCACCTGGTTTAGCACTAAATACTGTTCAACATCTGGTCTTAAGATAAATACCAATTTGTGTCTTTAAAGCAGAGTTTATTTTTTTAAAAAATCTTTACTACAAACAGTCATCACATACTGAGGATTTCCACACTCTACCTGCCAACACTCAGACTAATTTGCCTCATATAAGCCCTCCAGTAAATCCAAAGCCCTTTTCCCTTGTGTATAGCTACCAATTACTACAACACAGATACTGAAAACTCAACAGCAAGGTAAATGTTAATACCTACATAACACCTGAACACTTGAATGCAGCTTTTGCTACATCAAGTTAACTGTAATTTTTTTTTTCATTCCAGCATTCTGACACACACCTGGTCATGAAGTTTTGGTGTTTAACACCAGAAGAATGAACCCAGAGATGCTGCTGGCTTCAGGGCAACACAAACCACCACTATTCCCATTAGGAAAGGGCCAAGAACCAACATATTCCCACCAGAAAAGGAAGAACCAACAGCTGGAAATAACTCTGTGGCTTCACCACCTGCTGCTGAAGCCACCTTTACCCATTTCTGATCCCTGACTGTTCATTCCCCTTCATGCAGCTGTGCCATGAACTAGACCTTAGTACTGACCCTGGAGAAATCAGATTTTGCAGCTTTTTATGGCTGGTTCTGTAGTGGGTTCACCCATGGTTATAGGAGCACCAAGCCAGGACCAGGGTCCAGCTGGTATCCAGCAGGAACTGGGGGGTGCTAAGTGCTTCTTTCAGCAATTCTGCTGGTTTGTGCCAGCTTAAAATCCCCATGAAACTATGCAGAATTAGGCATATCCAAGTTAGAAATGCAGCAAAACACAAAAAAAAAAAAAAAAGAGAAAAGAAAGAGAAAGAAGCAAGCATAGACTGTTTATCCCATAGAACAAATTACTAAGAGAGATATTGAAATCCTCATTTCTAAGTAATTCCCTAATAAGCCAGCCTGCCCTTCTGAAAAGCATTTTCAGCAGATGCCTGTTAATTTTTCAATTTTTCAGTCAAACATAAGCTACTGAGCACGAAACAGAGAGTAACAGTTCCATGCAATGACCTGCAACACCCTAAATGTCAGACTAAATTACCCAACAGTTCCTTCTGCCTCCCATCTCTGAAACGCTGATATATTTTAACTCCATCCCTAGCTGTGTCAGATCAGCAGGCTTTAACAGTTTCAAAGACAAGAGTCACATGCAATGATATCCCTGCTTGGAACAAATCCAGGGGTTGAATCTGATTTCTTCACGTAGAAACAAGCAGCCCTTAACATTTGATCTGGAATTCGTACCTCGTTAGGAGGGAAGCAGCAGGAGTCTCACCCATTCCTGGTTCCAAGCTGGCGATGAAGGAGAAGGAAAAGGAGAAGGAAAAGGAGCTGTGCTGTGCTAGAGCCGGTCACCAACCCCATCAAAACCCTCAGCTGTGAGTGCAAGAAATGATAATTTTGCCTGCCACGAGCAGACAGCCTGTGTGAGTCAGGAATCTTCACGTTCAGGAGCTCTGAGGAGAAGGGTCAGATCACAAATCCTGGCTTTCAGCATCACTCTTCGTGCCTCAGAATGTTATGGGTGAAGGAAGATGCCTTCTCTCTGCCTCAGTAACTCGTGTAGTATTGCATGCTTTGCAAATTAACAAAAAAAAAACCTCTAAATTTACAAGACGTGTAGCACTTGGCAGGATTTCATAACTGCTGAGTGAGTGACTGAGATGAGCTCATTTAACACAATTTTGAAATAAATGTATTATTTTATGTAGCTGAGCCTATACATTCTGCAAGGCAAGGGGAGAAGGGAGGGATGATCCAGAGCATGGCCTGAGCAGTGTGGCCTCTTGCCAGTGCCCACACACATTTATCCCTCTCTTTTCCAGCCTCTGTCACACACACACACACCCTGGAAAGAAACAATCCGCTCAGGGCAAGTAGGAGCATTTTCCAACTTCTGCCAAAATCCTATTTGCACTTTAAAATAAAGACTGTGTGCGTTGAACTACAAGATCCTTGACATACATAGCAACACCTGGCAGAGAAGCAGGAATAAAACAAGCAGGGGGGGGAAAAATAAAAAAAAATCAGGATTTTTTCCAATTCTCTCCTGCTTTCAGTGTGACCAGGAAAGTGGAATTTGTCACCACCATGGGCAAACTGTATTTTTAAATCCAGCTTTTGTGGACTGGGGAAGAGTGGTCAGAAACAGCCATGGATACACAGGATGGAAATGCTGGGATATCCAAACTCATCACTTCTCACACCTGATGCTTCTGGCTTTACACACCTTAAAAACCAACTGTAAAGGAAGACATTGCACAGAAATATCTTCAGCAACACAAGGCTTTAAAGCCCTTTTACACTTCCTGCAAATTCTGGGTTTAGATCTGCTCCTTTAAGTAGCTCAGGTGTGGGATTTAATACAAGCTCTTCAGCTGACTGAGCTGCATGTCACAGTCAGCATAAAAATCCATTGCTGGAGATTCCTCATCCTATAATTTATATCAGTCAATAATATTAACGAGGTTTCACAAAAAAAACAAAACAAAAATCAGTGTTGTTTCTAATTACCTCCAAAAAAAAAAAGCATTTCAGTCTTTCAGAAAATTAATACCTGAAATTATCAGCCTGCAGTACATGCACAAAACCACCCAGTTAAGAGATACCAGCAACCAAAGGATGACTGAGAAATGATTTTTTTCTGCATTTTAATTCCAACACTGACTGCCAGACTGTTTAAGAACGAGACTGAGCAAGCCAGGGGGACAAGTGGCAGCCTACTCATGTACCAGCAAATCCAGCAAGGGCTGAGAAACAGGACAAATGAACCCATTTTCAGCTTGGACTGATCTGGTTATATCACCAAGCCGAGCTAAAACCAGCTTGGGAATCAGAGCAGAGACACTGCTGTGGCTGAGTAAGCACATAAAGGAGGCCAGAGGCATCAATCAAATTCAGGAGGGAACTGTGTAGGTAATAATCACATAAATACGTGTGTTTAGGGATAATCTAAGCAAGTTTTGGGTTATTTGGTGGGTTTTTTGGGTTTATTTCTTGGGGTTTTTTTTAAATGAATATATTTTGAAAAATACAGAATATTCCTCTCATTTTTACAAGCCAGACCTGTTCACTGTGGAAGGATCCCGGCATGATCAATGCTGGAAACACTGAAATTCTGTCCCTGAATTACTGTGTTTATGGTCCAAGTAATGCAAAGGTCAAGAATGAACACACCCAGAACATAAAAAGACACCCACTCTTGTACATTAGAGAAATATTTACTTAATTAGTCATGAAGAAGTTCATTTACCCTTTGAATGATTGAAAATACCTTAAAATTGCATCAGTTTTCCCTTTGCTATAAAATAATTAAAGGCCTAAAGCAGTTCCACAAGAGAAACTCATTCCTGACCACAAGTAAGGCATGAGCGTTGCAAGATCTCCTCGTAGAAAAATAATTATTTTGATTTAAATAAAACAATGAAATTATTGTTAGTAATAGTAGCTGCAAGCTTTCAGGAATTTACTGGCTCAAGCAAAGATTACCAGCATTTAAAAAGTTCTATAAAAATTCTATATAAAATCCCTTGATTTGAAACAAATCAAGCCCTTTTGTGAGCACCACAGTAAGTTATACTCAACTATTACATGAGTATTAAGCTAACCCAGTTTTCTTTTATATAAGTTGCCAAGAGAATGCTCTTTCCCTTCACCCTTTTCTGATTTCCAGGAAAAAATGTCTTGAAAAACTGCTTCTGCTAAAATTACTGGAATCTGAAGTATGACCAGTAATTTACAATCAGCAAAGGATATTACTTATCCCTAAAAATTTAGAGATAAAAATATTTTTAAATCTAAGCACAAAAAAATTAAAAAAAAAAATCACAGTAGTCATGACAACCCCATTCCCTTTCCTTCTGCTCACCCATGTCATCAATATGATACCTAAAATAATCCACGGTAATTAAACTATATCTGCAAGAGACATCCACTTGTGCAGAAAATAACTGGAGAAGAATTTACACCAAAAAATGTTGTGGTTTAATGCCAGCCAGGAACTAAGCTGCACACAGCCCCTTGCTCCCAGCACAGGGGGATGGGGAGAACTGGAAAAAGTTAAAAATGAGGTGGGACAAGAGCAGTTTAATAATTTAAAATAAGTAAAATATTATTATAATAATAGTATACAATACAATGAGAAGGGAGATAATAAAAAGAGAGACAACAAGTGATGCACAAGTCAGCAGTCACTGATTTGAAGCCCAGCACATCCCAAAATATCCCTGACTGCTGGATAACAACCCTCAGTGTATATACAGGCCATGATGTCCATGGTGTGGGATATTCCTTTGGCCAGTCCAGGGCCTTTGTCCCACTCATTTCTTCATCAGCAGAGCCTGGGAAATTGAAAGTCCTTGACTTGGAATAATCACTGCTCAGCAGCAAGCAAAAACATCAGTGTGTTATCAATCTATTCTCACACTGAATTAAAACACAGCTCTGCACCAGCTACTGGGGAAAATTAACTCTATCCCAGCCAAAAACAGGGCAGACTTAGTCCTGTTAGTCCTTATTTTATGCCATTTTTCAATTCCTGGAAAAAAATATGGAGAGGATTATACTGGGTGCTGCTGAGGATCTTTTGAAGAATACATCTGCCAGCACCATCAACACAAGGTTAATTAATTTGATATCTATTTATGATAAGGTCAGCTGCCCAGGGAATGAAGGGGATTTAGTTTTTCTGGATTTTAGTAAGGCTTTTGGCACTCCCAGCATCCTTTAGGGTAAGTTGTCCCACTGTGGGATGAGCAAGTTCTGGGTGACAAACTGGCTGAAGGGCAGAGCTCAAAGAGGTTCCAGCATGGGGAATGTCACCAGCAGTGCCCTCAGGGCCAGCCCTGTTCAATGTATTTATCAATGACCTGGATGCTTCAACCCTTCAGCAAGCCCTGAGTAGCTCAGGCAGTTGGAACAGATGATCACTGTAGGTCCCTTCCAACTGCAGTATTCTATTCCATGCTAACATTTACACCTGGGTGTAAAGCAAGCACCAAGTGGGAAAAACCCCACCTAATCCTTTCAACAGGGCACTTAGTGCCCACCTAAACCTTCCAATAAAATCTCTAATTTCACCAACATGACTCAATTGTTAATTTTCCTCCCATTATTTGAACAGCAGGTGACATGTCCAGAGATGGTGAAATTATTTGGGAACATCAGAGCACAGCCCTGTAATTCTGCACCTCTTATTCAATCCATACAAGTATTTTAAGACTACAGTCAACTGCACTGCAGAGTCTGATTACAAGAACAGAATAAAACTCATCAGGACTATTTCTGGGATTTTAATGACACAGTGGCCAAGGTAGCACCATGGTGTCTATTATGTATCTACACTTGACAGACTAATTTTATTCTAACCCAGTACATTCCCCTCCAACTGCTTGACTCAATTCTTACAACTCAAGAAAGATTCGAAATCACCACATGTTAAAAAAAAAGAAGTGCAATGTTAATAATTTTTGATTGTGCTTTCAAAAGCATATTGTGGCATATACTGTCTTCATTTTGAGAGCCAAAAGACCTGGATTCTACAGATTTTCACAGAAATACTCCACACCTGTAATAACACTTTATTTCTTACAAAGCACAGCAATCTAATAATGGAATATTGGGATTTATATCAATTTTCCATACCCAGTACCACCTGTCCAGGTACCCCTGTAGGTAAAGGAGGTCTTAAAGAAGCAGAGCTTTCATTATGATTCACTTCACTAAATCCAGTTCTCTCCATGAGAAAATGAGGAATCCCATCCTAAACTTCTTAAGGCATCCCTCCACAGGCTGGGAAGTCCAGATCAGATCATTCATTCCCAACACTGCTGTTCCTGGAGTCTGCAGGGATTCGTCTTGTTGGCAACTCTAAGTTTCTCCTAGGTGGTTTCAAGGTAGTGCTCCTGTCCAAAAAATTAAACACTTGGCAAAAGGAAGATTTGTACTTCTGGTATCAAAAATTATATACACAAGCCCAGAATATTAATTAAAGACACAGTGACCCCATGGTCATCAGCCAAGGAAATGATGCTGAGGACAAAAACATTCTGACCACAACCTCCCTCTGTTGAAAAGATTATTTTTCATCTTTCTAAGAGATAAATGCACCATTACATCTGATTTTATTTCCTGAAACTGCTCAGTCTTTTATACCTAGAGAGGATACAACAGATAGACAAGAACCTTCTTTAAATGGTCATGTTTTAAAAAAACACAAGAAAATTCCATTTCTTTTTTAAAAGCCAGGCCTGAGCTGTTCACTGTGGAAGAATCCGTGCTTGATCAATGCTGACAACACATGGACAGCACTGGAATGCTGTGAGTGGAGTAAACAGAAATTAAATGGAGGTAGCAAAGCACAATTTCTCCCCTTCACAATACAGAGCAGCTCTCCTCACCTGATCTTTACATCAGTCAGTGACTTATGCCTTACAATTAGACAATATTGTTACCCACATAAAACAACGTGCAAGATTGAAACACCTAATACTAATTTACTCAGCATTTGGTTCAAAAACCAAAACAGAGCACCAAAATAAAAATTTTAAAAACCCATGGAAATATGCCCAGCAAACTCAATGCTTTCTCTAAAAAGAAAATTAAAAAAAGATTAATCAACTCCTAAGTTTTCTAACCCAAAAAGAAAATTACCTATTACTGAATTTTTGCCACATGGAGATCCAGAAGGGCTCCTGGGCTGTTTTAACCTGCACTTCACTGACACAGACCTGGTGTCAGCAAGAGGTTTGATTCCTTAAGCAAGCACTGTCAGGTCTCATCACTGCCCTCCCTTCCAAGCCTCCTACTTTGTCATTCCTGTTATTGATTGAACCGTATTCCACAGAAGAGAAAAACACCCTGAACAATACCAAGAATAACATCCTTCCTTTCCTGTTAAGATCCATTTTTGTCAGTCATCTTCCTCTCCCAAGAAATTTCAAGGCATCTTCTGACACACAGAGCCATAATTCCACTGGAATTTATCAGTCCTGTGGTTAAAGCAAGCTGAGCAAGCTTCACCCTCAGTGGCCAACAGCTCTGAGATAACTGAGAATAAATGGAGTTGGGAAATTCTCTCTGGATATCAATTTCCACCGTTTCTGTTGGAAAAAAACCAACTTGTGCACTGAGCAGACCCTAGCCACCATGTTCACACAAGAATTTATGTGATTTATTTCTTTATTTCTATTCTATTCACATTATACAGAGTGCATACCGTCCCTTCATTCTTCTCTGTTCTGCCACTCTCTGTTCCAATTCAAACTTGAAGAATATGTTATCAAATAACATCAAATATTGTTATCAAATAACATCAAATACTGTTATCAAATTCAACAAACTGACTAAAGCAAATGAAGGGAACAACCAAAGGCCCTGGAAATTGTGTCTGGAGAAACTGACTGCCAAATGGCCACGGACACACTCTGTACTTTTCCACTGTTTGGTTAAAAGCTGTTAAGACAGGTCACATGGAGAGATGGAAAAGCCTTATTTAATCCCATGTTGGTTCAATTACCTTTCATCTTCAATAAGCCAACTCCACTGGGCTGCAGCATCTATTTCCCGTAAGACAGTTCAAAAAAACAAGTGTAAAAACACTCCTCTGCCACCCAAGGCACTGTGTGTGACTGCTGCACCCTGCACCTCCATCAAAACTGATGGATCTGGGTAAAAAACAACAGATGGATTTGGGTAAAGCCCCTGAGAGCATGAACTCCTCTGCTGCAGCTCCCAGAACTATTTACATGACAATACAGACACAAAAGACACAGAAATTGCTTTACTGTAAAAACAAATCCTTCAGGTCAAAACAAAAGATCACGTTCTAGCATTGACAACTACACAATGTACAGTTCTTTGTCATTCCCAAACTCACCCAGCACCCCAATACTGCTGCCACCTGTGGCACTTAAAATCAGAAAACCCACTCAGCAACCAAAACCATTATTAGTTTAAAAAAAAGCTTTAAGGGCGGAAACAAGAAAAGGACAAAAAGATTTTAATGTAAAGCAGGAGGGAAAAAAATATCAAATATTGAGTACAGCAAAAAAGACACATTTACTACTGGAGAATAGTTGATATACTCCTTTTATTGTTTGTTATGATTGTAAGATCAATTTTAAAATTTCTGCTTTAGCCTTAGAATTTTCAGAAATGTAAAATGCAGATGATTTCTTGAAAATTTTGTTAGTTATGCAAAACTGCTTTCTTACTTTTAGGCTTATCCTAGCAGAAACTGGCAATAATTGCAGAGAAACTACAACAAATCAGGCTACAGTAACAGGATCTGATTCTGTCCACCTTTACCATATAAAAGATGGCAATACGGTGTTCCAAACATAGAGTTTTTCATCAGCACTAAACAAGGCAAACAAATACCAAATCTGATTATTCACTGAAAAAACAACAGCATAAAAATCCCAAAGTATTGTGGAGACAAGGAAAGCCTTCCCCTTTAGCTGTTTAGTTTTTTTGGGGTTTTTTTGGGTTTGGTTTTTTTTTTTGGTTGGTTTTTTGTTTGGTTGGTTTTTTTCTTTTTTCTTTTTTTTT
This sequence comes from Zonotrichia leucophrys gambelii, assembly GCF_028769735.1. NCBI lineage: Eukaryota > Metazoa > Chordata > Aves > Passeriformes > Passerellidae > Zonotrichia > Zonotrichia leucophrys. Next base: position 69,075,619 of record NC_088170.1, read on the forward strand.
TTTTTTTTTTTTTGGGTCTTCTGATTAGAAAAAAATAGATGCTTCATGCTTGGTGTATTCTGAAAATAAACCTACAAGAACTTGGGAAAAGCACTGCAGTTCTGGCAACCAGCTGAGAAAAGCTCTATTTCAGCACATCAGAACTTCCTCATCCCCTGCCCTGTTCAGGAATTCCTTTCCCCCATCCCACATTATCCACCTGGGAAGATGAAGGCAGAAAAAGCTGCTTCATTCATCCCTGATCTGCTCCTTGCAACACCTCACGGGGCTGCAAAACACCAAGTCTGGCAAATCTGTCATGGAGGAGCATAAATGCTGCAGAAATTGGGATTTCACGTGCGAGTACACTCCTACTGGTAAATGCACACAGGATCCTCATGTGCCACCCTACAAATACCAATCCCCACCTCAAATTCCACCTCCTGGCAGTGGTGCCATCTGCACTGCTCCTTTTGAAGATTCTGCCCCTCCTGCCTCCCTTCATCTGCCCATCCCTCAGTCTCCCACCTGAGTTTATGAGGATTTAATTTGCTACTACTCACGGAACAAGAAGTCAGTATTGATCTGTTTTCATTGCTCTCAAAATCTGAATGATTATCTTGAATGACTTCCACAGGACTTGCTTTTAGTCAGAGGTTAAGAATCTCTGTTGTAAAACAAAAACCTGATCAAACTGATGTGTGTAATTGAATGTAAACTTACAAAGCAATTTTTAATTTAAAGGGCCTGAATAATCACAAATCTGCTTCGCTACAACACTGCAAATATTCTGTGTTACTATAATTATTCTCTGTGTTAACACTCTGACAGAACCATCAACTACTCCCTAGTATGAACAAGAAATGTACTTCAATATTTATTCATCCTGAGATCAACTTCTCTTATTCCAGTAATCTAGTATAACTCCTCAGCACACAACATTTCACCCACTTTTTGGGGGAAAAAAAACCCCAAAACAAACCAGCTAAACCCCCCAACAAAACCCAACCCTTATTTTTAACATTCAGCGTTGCAGCCTCATCCTCATTCTCCCCATAAAATTAAAAAGGATCCTCATCTTTCCTCCGGGTAGTAATATGAGGTCTCATCTTCCCCTTTCATGCTCAGAATTTCCCAAAATTCAAATCAGATCATTCAGAAAACCAGTGCAGACCTCTAATGACATCAAACAGTGTTTCTGTTCATCCATCAATTACTGTTTAGAGTATTCCAGGCTATTTTTAGGATGAGTGATTGAAAGGTCTTTTTAGAAATCATAAAGACAGACTGAGAAGCCTCAGCCATTAAAACTTCTAGAGTAAATAAAAAGAACTTGAACTACTTTGCTGAGTCAGGTCATACTCCAGACTTGTAGAAAGTTCTGCAAAATACAGAAAATCTCTGCAGAGTCAGAAAATCAAACTGTGCCCTGACAAAACCTGACAATTTAGCCCAAATGATGAAGAATTAACTGACTCAAGAGGCTGAAGCTTGAGATTTATAGAGTTCCCAGTCCTGTCCACAGAGTAAGAACAGATCCTCAATTCAAAGAGTTTGGAACCAGGCTGGATCCTCATTTTCCATCAACTGAGGGCCTCACACAGAATATCAAGTTTTTGTTAGAAGGCGGAGACTGATTCCATGAAAAATAATGATAAAGTCAACTGAACTGATGGGAATACAAATGGAGGGAGGAGGGACAGGAACTGTAGCCTGCAGGAAGAGTAAAATGCAGGATTTGCTGCAAAGATGAAAGGAATGACTGAAAAATTAAGACGCTGAGGGGAAGGTGAACCAGTGCATTACCACACAGAAATTTTGACAAAGCAACAGTTCCAGACCATGTGTTTAATCAAAAGGAGATTCAGTGGTTTGCTTTTTAGTCTGACAAAATGCAACTACAGAAACAAGTTCAATATTGAGGAAAATGTCTCCCAGTGATAGTTTATGAAGCTAGAGATATAAAATCACATTCATTCCAAAATATTATTTTTCAGGAAGATATACTTCAATCTTGACCATTTACCGTGGCAAAACTGTTAGTACATTTTCCAAAGTGACTTTGAACTGGCTTGTGCTACTTTCTGTAGCCTTAGGGACTATTACTTTGGAGGAGTGAAATGATGCATTTTCACTTTTACACATCACAGGGACTATAAGCAAAGTAACAACAAGATTTCTACACTGAAAGCCTGCAGGATTCTATTCTATACCACAGCAAGGCACCACACTTATTAATAATCTCTGTCTTAGTTTCTCTATCTCTCCATCTGGTGTTATTTCCGTGCATCCTTCAGTTACTTCAAATTTGAAACCATTTTTCATTTTCTCGTGTCATTTTATTTGAAGCATATGCTTCAGTTATCATCTTTGTCTGCATGTGTGATATCAATAATGATTCTATACAGAAAGAGTCAGATTCCAAAGTCTTTATTAGGTAACAGCTTGCCTCAGCAACATGGGCAGTCTACAAACTATTTAAATCAATTAGACTAATTTCCATATTACTCAACCTGACACAGACACTGTACATCAGAATCTAAGTAAACACATATAGACAAGGAAAAGAAAATCTATTTGCAAACACTGTGAAACACCAACAAACAGATTAAATGAAGATTACAGCCAACGCCGCATCAAATCCCAGCCACTGATCCACCTCACACCGTGCCCTGACCAGCAGGAAACACCACAAACATTTCCCAGAAAGGCGTAAGGAACTCCTTGCAACACAAAGCTGCAAAGTAAATGCTAAAAAAAGGGATAATTTCTACCTAAATGTCACCTATTTCTGGCAGACGAACACCCTCGAGAATCCGTGTTCTGCTTCACCAACAAAGTAATCCCCGGGAGATTTCCTCATGTCATCACACTCCAGTTTTGTCCATTACACAACCCTCTTTTAATTTCTAGTAAAATCAAGTATCTTAATTAACACATTACTATATGGCACCCATTCAAGACAGAATTTTCAGTACCAAACCAGTTAATAGGAAAAGATAAACAATTAGTTCTTTAATATCACGGTCTGTGTGTCCTCCTAGTGATAACTATCTGAAACTGCACTGATCCGCTGCTGCAAGCTCCTGTCCTTGCTTTAACTCCTAATTTCCTTCATTTTGCTTTGATTTTGGGAAATTCCAGCTGCCAAGCCACATACTGCTCGCTGTTACTCACCCAAATAAAGCTCCCACACAAGCTCAGCACCAGGGATTCACTGGGGATAAAATCAAGATGCAGAGATAACTAGTGACTACTGCACAGCAAATGGAAAACCAATAGAACAATTTAATGTTTCAGAAGAACACACAATGTGCAAAGTACTTCAAGGTTTAGGATTTCAAGCAACAAAGAAAACTAAGTGACCCCAACACAATTTTCAGCTAAGTCTGTGTGCTAATATCACCCAAAGACAAAACTTTTAAAATGTGAATAAACACGGATGTTCCTCCAGTGTGATCACTGCTGAAGATTCATGGACTTCATTTCTACAATGCAGCTGGATACAGCTCTGCAGGCCAAAGGCTCTGGGTCACTTTATCTGAACCCTTTTCTATCACAGGTTATTGCATTTCATCCAAAACAGAACTTTATCTGAGGTTTTTTTAACACCTGTCAGGTGATCATGCACTCACCTGAGAACTGAAAAAAACCAATTAAAGAGATATTCCCAGATTATTTCAGATGAAAAACAACACCAACCTACAGAGAAATGCAAAAATCATCAAAGGCTCTACCAGACTGAAAGTTCACCTGGACCTCTAGCCAGTGTAACATTTTGGGATAACCTGCAATTCTTATGACCACACTGCATCTTCCCCAAGAGCCAGAATAAAAGAAAATACACACCAGAAGATGAGGATGTTGGTGCTACAGCTACAAGTTTAAAACCCAGACAATGAGAGGGGAAAAAAAAATACTACAATATCAATATCAACAAAACAGTGAACATGAATACATTGAGAGAGTTTAAACCCTTGGTTCTTCCTACAGGGGTGACAAAAGCCACAAAGCTGAATTTTAGAAATTTCACTGCTGTAGAAGAGGTTTGAGACATGTAAGGGTTATGACAGACAAGCTATTGACAAATGCTAATTACCAATAAAATTACCATGGAAATTCACAGAATGTTGCCAACTTTAGGTTGACAGGCAGTGTGTCTTTCTGGAAATAGAGTTTATAGCTGTTATAAAACAGCATGATGACTGGCTAAAACCACAGTATTGTTAGAAGTGCTCGTAAATTTAAGAACTATTTGTATTTAAGAATTTCCCATTGTTATCACTTCTGTGAAGTCTGGCAAGTTGCAGTACATTGTGCATGGTCATCAAACAGAATAACCTGATTTGATATTAATGAGTGTATTACTAATCCCAGAAATTCACATTTATCTTCAACTTTCAAACTGACACATGATGTTCAAACACTCACTTTCACAGCAGAACGTCTGTATTTTCATATACGGCAACCCCTTAGATCAGTTATAAATAAAAGCACTCCTTTTAAGTTGTTCTGTCTAGTCTTCACTCTGCTAGGTTAGGTATTAGCCTTATTTTAGCTAATTAATATGAAGAAAGAAATCCCCACAAAATAGAAAAAATATTCAACTCTAATATTTCATCCAGGCATTTTAGGATTACACTGTTATTTTTAAAAAATACATATACTTTTGCAAATGTCACTTCTTCTAATCTAGTTTAAAAAAATTAAAAACACAGACATAACCCTATTAAAACTACATCAGAATTCTAATTCTTCCTTCAGACATGCTTTTCATCTTCCCTGGTTCCCACACATGCTGACCTGCTACAGTTTAGTTAATTTATATATTGCTCTATGAGGACCATATTTCACTTCAAAGAACACATTTTGGTTGGAATCAACTCTTTTACATTATAAATGTCACACAATCCAAAACTGTGTTCTATGTGATGAGTAATAAAGCTTGGCTGCCTGTTTCCTTTATCACACACACATATATATGCTTGGGGGTTTTTTATTATTGCCAAATCCTTCATGTCTTAAAGAAATTTGATGGCTACTTCCATCTCCTGAGCAACAAGAGACAGGACAAGAAGAAACTGCTGCAATTTCCACCAGGGAGGGTTTAGGTTGGATATTATGGAAAATTTATGCACCAAAAGGGTTGTTAAGCATTAGAACAGGCTGCCTAGGACATATTAGAGTCCCCATCCATGCAGGGATTTAAAGGACATGAAGATCTGACATTTGGGAACCTCTTTTTCTCCAGTTCTGAGGGAATGGTTGTGTTTCATGATCTTAGAGGGCTTTTCAAAGCCCTCATAATTTTATGATTCCCAAACATACAAACTTAGAAGCAACCAACAGCATTAGAACTTTGCATTAAAAAACAGAATTATTTAATTTCAACAGATTTTGCAAGTAACTAATTGCTTTTTACATAGTTGAAACTCAAGAGGAAAATAGGAACACGGAGCAATTTTGCTGATGCTGGTGTTACCTCAGTATTTCAAACCTGACTGCACCACTTGCCAATGTATGACTCAGAGTTTGCTAAAGCCTGAGACTATCAATACTTTGTTCACGTCAGAGTGTTTGTTTCCACGCTCCCACTGCCTGCTTTGGGTTTTGTGAGCCCAATTTCTCTCTGAGCACATCCTGTGCCTCCTGCAGCATCACCTCCATTCCAGGGGATCACCATCCTGCACTGCTACACAAACTCTGCAGCAGAAACAAAAGTCAGGTGGTGAGGCAGCAGCACGAGAAGGAAAAACAGCAATCAGCTGAGTTTTTCTAAGAAGTACATTTTTAGATGTACCATGTAGAAGGTTTTCAGGAAGCGGCTGGTACCGGAAGCCAGTGACCTCACAGCTTCATGTAAACACCACAATGACAACATGAAAAGGAGCAATAGTTTCTCACTGCTTCTTTCTTTTAGCATGTTCACTGTTCACTCAACGCTACCCAACAATGAAAACTGCAGATCAAAGGAATCAGGTTCTTACAGGTCTAAAAATAAAGATCAATGCAACACACTCGTGCCATATCTAAGCAGTTAAACATAATTAAATATCTGTAATATCACAACCTTTCAATGATTTTCTTACATTTTGAATTTTAAGTCCATTGTGCCAAGCCTCAACAGGCAGATGATGTGACCCCTCACAGCCACACCACCAACCACCAAAAATCCATATATTCTCCACCAACCCACCCTTTTCCTTCCCTTCCAAAATTACCTGTCCCTACCTCTTAGCCACCTTCTAAACCATCATGTCCATTAACTGCCCTTTCCTCATCCTCACAAAGGATGGAAGCAACTGTTAAATGCCACCATCTGCAATGAGAGCTGTGCTTCCCCATTCTTTTTCTGATCTGAATTGACTGAAGACTATTTAAAATTTATTTATCACTGTTTGACATGTGTTAGAGTGGCTTCAGGTTCTATTTATCTTCTCATCTTTTAAAGCAGGTTTAATCCTTTCTCCATTCTTTATGTTGTTCCTTCTTTAATTAACTTAGCCAAGCATTTGGATTTGAAGCCTTCTTCATTATTTCTACCCAAACAAAAGAAAAATGTAACCATTCTCTTATGAGCTCTTATATCACTGATTGGAAGAACATCTCACTTCTCTCCATTCTCACATCTGCAGGATCTCTGTCTGGTTTCCCTCACTGAACAGAGTATTTCCAAGTGAGCTGCAACATCTCCAAGAAGACCTCACCATCCACTTTTAAAATCCACCCATATATCCTGGGACAGTTTTAAATCTTGCTAAAAGAGCAAAAATCCAATTTTTTTCAACACATGGGCTGCACTAAGTTCTTCACATGTAACTAGTCTTGATCTTGGTTGGTGGATATGTTTAGATGCTAAGAATTATAAATTTGTCAGGTTGGGGTGAGTTTTGAAGTTTTCTTCCCCACTAGTAATCCTGGCTTTTGATAAAACTGAATTAGGAAAGCAGAATCAGGAAAATCTACAAAAAGAACTTAAAAATTAGACTTAAATAATAAAAGTAGGCTGAATTTCTACAGCAGCAGATGTAGAGTCATATACCTGGGTAAAATACATATTCCCACCAGGTGAACAGCTCCTTAATTTGGAAACTATGAAGGAGGAAAAATCCTAGCCCATTACTATGTGACCATGGATCATCAGAGTGACACACCTGCTAAATAAAGCAACCATGACCCCAATTTATGGCTGCCTGGAAAATTCACCTAATTACTGTGCGTGCCCTGCTTAAGGGAACTGGATTCACACTGCAGCATGGAAAGAAAGGTGGTTTTAGGTAGCAGGAATGGCAGCAGATGCAAGTTTGGGGCTTGGCAGATTGAACTGGCCCCAAGTTTAAGATGATAAAAATACCAAAAAAAACCCCAAAAAAAACCAAAGAAATAAGGACATTGTTTGAGCACCAGCTGTAGCCTTAGAGTGATTTCTCAGCCAAGATCAGTGTCAGAGTCTCAGGGCAGTGGCTGCTGGTTCTTGGTGCCTCCCAGAATTGAAGGAGGACGACAAGCTCCTGCTGTGCCATCCTCTGCTCCATCCATGGTCTGTGCTCAAGCATTCCATGCAGGAATCAGCTGAGGGCAGAGAACAGAAGCAGCACCTGCAGCCTCCACCCTGGGCCAGAACAGGGCAGCCCCAGCTCCAAAATGAAAGGCAGGACCATGAGGTTTGTGAGGCAGGAAATGGAGGGCGAGCCGAGCGCTCGTTTCGTGCAGCCTCAGCTGCGGCAAACAACAGCAACACGATTAGGAACAGTTCCTGAAATCATGCTTGTGCTTTGATGAACCATTCCAAGTGCATGTCAGAGCCCAGCACGGCGAGCTGAGCTCACCACAGAGCTTCTGGAGGCATACAGAGATCCTCAGGGAGGGACACTGTGTCCCCATGCTGGTTTAACTGTTCTGGCTGCAGGCAAAGCAAGGTGCAACGCCAGCTCTGAGCTGAGCCAAGAATGCAGGGCAGGCACAGTTTGGGAGAATGGAAAATTCAATACTGAATGCAGACTAGAGGCTTTGTTTGCTTACCTGACTGAAGAGGTAGTAAGTGATATAGTTCCTGGTCATAAAAGCATTAGAGCAATAAAGAGGCAAAGAGGCATAAGGCAAACCCTGCAATTACCATTAAAAAGTGAGCTCTTCAAAATGTTAGGCTGGCAATTTGAAGACTTTTAAGGTCCTGAATGCTCTGAAAATTGGAGTCTTTCTTCTAATTCCAATAATGGAAGTCAAAAAAACCCCTGTCCTTAAGATGGAATTTGATTATTTTAAAATTCAAATTATATAGCAATTATACAACATCAGGCTTCCTATATCAAGTGACAAGACTTAGAATCCTAGGAAACCATTTCCAGTTCAATATTCTTACTAGCAGTTAGCATTAATTCTCAGGAATATCACAAACACCATCAGCAATAACTGTCTTAGACAGGAAACCAAGGTAAGGAAAGAGAATTATCCAATACTGAAGAAATAATGAACGAAACTGACCCAATCAAAAGTTCTGCTATTTAAAACAACCCCTTTAGCAATAAAAAAAAATGAACAGGAACTGCAAGATCATCCTTCGGAAAGCAAACAAAAACAGACATTGTAATTCTCTGACTGTAAAAAAAAAAAGTTTTCCTCTTCTTAAGAATTCCTTCTCTTAAGAGAAACCAGAAGAACATACATAATAACACACAGGGAAAGGGAACTGGTCACTAGCTATTAATGGAATATATTATTGAGAACAGAAATACATGGACAATGCTTCTCCATGTTTTTTTCAAGTCCAAATGATCAGTAATAACATCTGCCACAATAGTTCACTTGTCATTTCATCAGTACAAACACACACCACTGCTACTGAGCACTTCCAGCAGCTGAACTCCCCCAAACACATCAAAAGCAACACTTTTAACACCTTAAATAAGTTGTAAGATTCACACATGCACTAGGGCAACATAACCTCACTGAAGATCTAATTTAGACTAAGGAGAAGTAATAAGGACTGCTAATTTTACGGGCAAGCAGCCTAAAACATTTATTTGGAAGCTAGAAGTCCCTGGAGGAATTCCTACATTAGTAATAAGTCAAACCTGAATGCCCCAAAACATGATAATTAAAGGGCAGAACAAATCCTTTAAGAGAAAATAACCATAGTTACAAATGCATGGTAATGAGTCATGTTAAAAGAAAAACAAAATATTTCCAGTATGTGAGCCAGATGACTGCTGGACCACATCAGTTTATGGTAAAACACAAGAACAGATTTTTAAACATTTTAAGATAAGCTCTTCAAAAGACAGCATTATCCTGGGCCAACACATTAATCTAGTAGCAACACAAAGACATATCTTTCCATGAAATCTAAATTTAAGATCCATGCATTATATCTACACTAACTTCTGCACCACAGCTCCAGGCATCTGACATCCCTGAAGTAAATTCCTCCATCAATTCCAAGTTCCTTTCAATAAAAGGCACCAAACCCTTCTGTGTTTACACAACCAGGTTGAACACCAGCACTCATTAGGAAGAGCAACAAGCAAATCAACAGGAAGCACAGCCAGTTGGAAGGATTATGGAAGCTCCCAGTAGAAATCCAACATGCAGGAAGATGAGACAGCAAAGTGGGAGCCTCAGAACTGCTGCCTTGTCTTGGAGCTGAGCATGAGATGACATCTTACCAGATGGACACACAGCTATCTTCCCCACCAAGAGGTAGGTAATATAATATAATAATTATATAATAGTATAATACAGAGTTTATAAAGCCAATTGATAGGCTCCTGAAGTTAGCAAAAATGCCTAATAATGTGTACTAGGAACATGAATTAGTAATAAGCAGATATAATATGGAGAAGTTCAATGAACTCTTCAAATTTGATTTTTGTGTACAGAGGAAACAGTTCTGTTTGACTTTTTATATTAAACTGTGGACAAGGCAGTGCTGGGTTAATGGCTGGACTCAATCTTAAAGGTCTTTTCCAATGTGAATGATTTTATGATTCTACTCCGCTGTCCCTATGTTAGCCACTTGTCTCTTCTTCACAGACTGACTTTTAAATCTTCCCCAGTTGGGGTTTCTGTTTCTACACTCACAGACATCAGAATTCTCACAGAGAATCCCCTCCCCATCTCCTCTGCAGTGCTGGTGACAGTGACACACACACCCCAAATTCCCCAGGAGCAAAGGTGGCTGTGGATGGAATTCTGGACATCCCCTCTCCCTGCAGGGCTGGACAATCCCAGCCCCTGCTGCCCAGGTCCAAATCTTATTTACAACACTCACAGGAGATGAGGGACTTAGCAGCAGCACTGCAAATACAAACAGCTTGAATTCTGAGCTACCAGTGAAGCTGGTTAACATAATGTAATACTTAAATATGCTCTTATAAACCACAGGAGGGATTCAGCAGTAGATGGTACTATTAATATCAATATTACTTAACAAAACCCTTGAGAGACACAGAATGTAGAAGTAGAGGGGTCAGCTGAGTAAGATTAGCTGAAAAAACATGTATTTATAATCTTCATCCATTTTAAACTAAATGCTAGCAGGGAAATTCATTCTGTAGTCAGTTATGCAAGAAAGGCTGCTAGAAAATCGTTCTTAAAATCAAGTATGCTGAAAACCTTCATCCATCTAACATACACAGTGGAGATACCAGGAAAACATAATTTACAACCACAGGATGGGAAATCACCTACTTACAGGCCCTGGTCTAGAGGAAAAAACTGGAAGGATTATTTCATAGGAAGAAATTCTTCCCTGTGAGGGTGGTGAGGCCCTGGCACAGGCTGCCCAGAGATGCTGTGGTGGCTCCTGGGTCCCTGGAAGTGTCCAAGATCGGACTGGATGGAGCTTGGAGCAACCTAGGACAGTGGAAAGTGTCCCTGCCCATGGCAGGGGATGGCACTGGGTGATCTTAAAGGTCCTTTCTGGCCAAAACCATTTCATGACTCCACAATCCCATTCCTACTCCAGAAACCTCTAAGTTATGAGCCACACTGCTGCAATCCATGGGAACATTGCTTTAAGCAGTGCTGAGAGCCCAGGATGGATTCTGCCCGTCCCTGTGCTTTGGATCCCTGGTGGCAGCGATGGGCAGAAGGGAACAAAACACTCATCAGGATGGAAAGCTGGCCCAGAGAAGCTGCGGCTGTCCCTGGATCCCTGGAAGTGTCCAAGGCCAGGCTGGATGGGGCTTGGAGCAACCTGGGACAGTGGAAGGTGTCCCTGCCCATGGCAGGGGATGGCACTGGGTGATCTTATTTTAAGTCCCTTCCAACCAAAACCATTTTATGACTCCACAATCCCATTCCTACTCCAAAAACCTCTAAATTATGAACCACACACTGCTGCAATCCATGGGAACATTGCTTTAAGCAGTGCTGAGAGCCCAGGATGGATTCTGCCCGTCCCTGTGCTTTGGATCCCTGGTGGCAGCGATGGGCAGAAGGGAACAAAACATCATCAGGATGGAAAGCTGGCCCAGAGAAGCTGTGGCTGTCCCTGGATCCCTGGAAGTGTCCAAGGCCAGGCTGGATGGGGCTTGGAGCAACCTGGAACAGGGGAAGGTGTCCCTGCCCATGGCAAGGGGGGTGGCACTGGGTGATCTTTTAAGTCCCTTCCAACCAAAACCATTTTATGACTCCACAATCCCATTTCTACTCCAAAAACCTCTAAATTATGAACCACACACTGCTGCAATCCATGGGAACATTGCTTTAAGCAGTGCTGAGAGCCCAGGATGGACTCTGCCCCTCCCTGTGCTTTGGATCCTTGGTGGCAGTGATGGGCAGAAGGGAACAAAACTCTCATCAGGATGGAAAGCTGGCCCAGAGAAGCTGCGGCTGTCCCTGGATCCCTGGAAGTGTCCAAGGCCAGGCTGGATGGGGCTTGGAGCAACCTGGGACAGTGGAAGGTGTCCTTGTTCATGGCAAGGGGGGTGGCACTGGGTGATCTTTTAAGTCCCTTCCAACCAAAACCATTTTATGACTCCACAATCCCATTCCTACTCCAAAAACCTCTAAATTATGAACCACACACTGCTGCAATCCATGGGAACATTGCTTTAAGCAGTGCTGAGAGCCCAGGATGGACTCTGCCCCTCCCTGTGCTTTGGATCCCTGGTGGCAGCGATGGGACTCATCAGGATGGAAAGCTGACCTCAGGACAGAGAACCTCCCTACTGCTGTCCTTCCCTGCTGGAATTTCTGCTCTTGCAGATTCTTTCTTTGCATATCCAGAATCAACAAACCACAGAGATAACCCAGCTCTCAGGAATGAGGCAAAGTCTCCTTCTGCTGCAGGAAACGCAGAAAAACAACTGAAAAAAACAGACAAATCATGAATGCCACTTGCAGGGAAAGGACAGACTTAGTCACCTCATTTTTGCTTCCTGCAAGGCAGCAGCAGCCTGAAAACAAGTCCTAGGATGGACACTGACTGCAGGCACAACCATGAAGGAACATTTCAAGGGAAAAGTCATGAACTGGGAAAGAATCACTGCAATCTCCTTCAAAAACATGATGCATAATTTGTCCACGTTACCAGAAAGAACAATGAACAGCTGAACAACATTGTTTAAGATCTTTACAAAGATTTAAGTATCAAATATGAAAACTAAATAAGCCAAGCAGAGTTTGCCCAGGAGAAATGTTGCAGGCTAGGAGAGGTGTCACTTTATACGTAACATTAGAGCTATACAATAATTAATGTTGACACAGCTACCAAAGAGACTGCATCTGAAAGTCTCAGAGCTGACTTACAGTTTTCATCTAGCCAGGGAGGTTTTTCTGAAGTAGCAGAATTAGGAAAAAAAACAAATTACAATCGTTGTCTAGCAGGAATTGTACGCACATCACAAACCTGTGCTCCAAAGCAGACTTTACTTTGAGTAAATACAATTTTTTCATGGAAACTGATCTCACAAGAAACTGCCAGAAGACCCATTAGCACTTTTATCAGTCCATAGCATCTGGAACAGAATTAAACCTCTTCATGATATAGGAGTACTTTGTAATTGCACAAGAGAACATCAACAAAACTGATAAATACAACCAGATATATCCTACTGAGAACTTGACCAGGAGAACATTAGACATGACAAATTATGTTTATAGTATTTACCTGATCCAGGCAACCAGGAGAATAATCTTCCATAAACCTTCTCAGAGTAACTTTACCCACAGGAACACAAAATTTGCTTCATAGGAAAAGGCTACAAGGGCTTGTTTTTGAAACCAGTGGTCTTTAAACGACAGGGGATTGCACTATATCCTGGAAAGGGGGAAGGGCACAAAAAAGCTGAAAAATAGAGCAATGAGAGCTCCAATTTGGAGCCTGAAATCTGCTGCAGGAATCACACTGCACATCTGCTTGCAGCAGCAAAGGGCTGGATCCTGCCATCCAGGCTGCACAATGAGGATCTATTTTCCATGCTTCTGTAATTGAAAGAGTGCTCTGACAGATGCTGCTCTCCCATCACAATGCTGCAGGCCTGGGTTAACCTATCAAACGTCCCTACCAGCATTTTTCCCCCACTGTATTACACAATTTTGGGCTCCAGCACAAATTATTGCTGCTTATAGATGTGACTCATTCGCTGCTGAAGTAATGCTGCTTTTGAGGAATTCAGTTTTATTCAATAAATAAATAGCATTTCAGCTCACAATTCCTGGTTGCTTCTCCACAGTCACCATCTCTGCCTTTTTTGTCTCCAACATTCAGCAAGGACTTGCCTGGGAATGGCAGCACTTCCATTATCAGGGACTGGGAGAACAGAGGTTCCCACTCAAATCCCACTGAAATATTACAGCTGAGCTCTGCCCTGCTTAACTCCTTTTCACATCAACATCAGCAACACATGAAACCTGCAGTTTCTTGAAAACCATTAAGAAGGCCTTCTCCTAAGTCACCAAAACACAAAAGAAAAGAAAATTTCACCCCCTCAAAAAAACCCAATAATAATGATATTATTATTATTATTAATGAATAAAATTTCACTCCCTCCAAAAAAAAAACCCTGATAATAATTATCTTGTTATTACTAATAAAAATAAGCCAAATAAAACAAACCACAAAGAAAACCCCCAAGAACAAAAAAAAAAACAACAGACAAGTAACAACAACAACAAAAAAACCCAAAAAAACAACAAAACAAAACCAAAACCAAGAAAACCCACAGCATATAAGCTGTGCTATAGTACAGGCTGATCAGAACAGCAGATACAGGCAGTGTTAGTGAAATTTTGTACATTTAATTGCTCCAATCTTATTGTTTCATACTGTGTCAACACCAAACAAATTTAAAGCAATTTTTAATGCATTTACATTCAAAATACTGATTTTTAGATCGATATTGGTTTAAAACCGTCTGGATTACCAAAGGCAGACAGGGCTAACAATCCAAACATTAAAGCTGTTTTATGGGAAAGGTGCACAACCCCCTGCCAGGACAATAACCTTTGGAGAAGCAGCTGATCCCATAATGCTGGATCCAGTGTTTGGCTTTCAGTTTATCCAAACAACCACCCTGAACAGATGCCCATGGATGGAGATGAGGAGGGAGGAGCAGCAATGAGATGCCCTGCCTGAAACAGGGGCTCCAGGAGGAAGAGCAGGAATGAGATGCTCTGTCTGGAACAGTCTCCAGGAGGAAGACAAGGAATGAGATGCTCTGTCTGGAACAAGGGCTCCAGAAGGAAGAGAAGGAATGAGATGCTCTGCCTGCAACAGGGGCTCCAGGAGGAAGAGCGGGAATGAGATGCTCTGTCTGGAACAGTCTCCTGGAGGAAGGGAAGGAATGAGATGCTCCGGCTGGAACAGGGGCTCCAGGAGGAAGGCGGGCTCTTGGAGCCGGAGCTGCCGAGGAAGCGCCAGGGACTCCATGCAGGGAGCCCACACAGCAATCCCTGGTCTCCTCCGGCAGAGGGCAACGCTGGAAAAATCGCCTGGGAAGGAGCGGAGTGTTCATTCCATGGAAGCGAGGCACCGCCGGCATCTGCCTCAGAGCGCCCGCACCCCGCGCGGCTCCTGCTCCCCTCGAAAATAAACCTGCGCTGCTTTCCACATTCGGGATCCCGCTCTCTGCCAATGGGATAAATGTAATCCCGACCCCTCCAGGGTCCTGGAGCAATGCCACGAAGCCAGAGAAATTAGCATGTAAGGATCGCCCAAGAGCTACGGATGATCCATCAATAGCCAGCCGAACACTGAAGTTATGCTAAAATTAAAAAAAAAATAAATAAAGGAGTGGGGAACGACGCTGCAGAATGATACAGCAACTACACCCTGCTCGGGAGCATTAAGAGCGCTTTCAGTTTACAAAACACAGGCGGATAATGGCCAGAAATGTCCTTTTCCTCCTCCTGCTGGAAGTAAACACGGTGGCTGCAGGCTCCGCGTCCCTCCCGGGAGAGCTGACAGCCGCTCACATGAAGCTGCTGCGGAGCAAGACATCTCCCAAGTTCCAATAATGCAAACACAAGGATCCTCCTGCTCCAGACACGTCTCACCAGCACCTGATCACCGAAACCACCCTCCTGTGCTGATGTAAATAATCATCGGCATAAAACCCGGGGAAATGCTTGTTTTCCTTCTGAACCTCGGTTTGATTTTGCCTTGTTTCCTCAAGGCAAAATTCCATTTATTCAAGGCCAGTACCTGCCTTCATTTTACAACTCTATTTTTGCAGAAGCTCCTAAAGTTGTGTTAAAATTCAGCAACCTGAGCATAATGCAGGTGTTATTCAAAACAGCACATTTTAGGGGAATTCCACACACAATGCTATTAAACGAGCTCAAAAATCATCTTGCTTTTCTGAAAATCTGAAATCTACCAAAAAATATACCCAATGACAACAAAGATAAAAAAAGAATTAGTTCAATTCAAAGTATTATTTTCCAGAGAGATCCAAACATGCTCCACCTCTAGCAGGAGAAGTTCTGTGGACGATGTTCATTATAATGATAATAATCATATAATAATGTTATTATATATATGAATATAATATATCATATTTATATTATTATTTTGCTAATAATCATTACAAAAACCAGGGATTACTTCAGCTCCACACTGAAACTGGTACATCTTGGTGTAGGTCACAGGTAAACTGGGGCAGAAATAGCTGAATTTTGTAACACCAGAAAATTATGTTTATCAGGTTTCCCTCTCCCCATCTTGTTCACCTCACCTTTCCCCCCCCCAGAGAACTAATTGCTGTTTCTGACAATTGGCAAGACGACACAAATGAAAAATAAAATAAAATAAATAATAATATCATGTCACTGTTACTGGCAAGCTGACTTCACAAGTTTTTTGTTTAGATGAGACTTCTGTTCAGCACTCTGCACATGTAAGCACACCACGGGCTTGGCTGCAAGAGAGCAAGGATTTGAAATATAGGACAGAAAAACCAGGATGACTGCTTCAGAATTTACCAACTCTGCTGATTTTCTATACAATTGCACAATTTACGTTCCCTAATAGGACCTGTTCCTTACACAAGACACATTCAGAGGAGTGTTTGTAAAATCAGGGCTTACAAGCGGTGTTATAAATGCCCCCTCAATCATTTTTTTTTCTCAATTTCCTTTGCTTATATTCTAGTAAGAAATTTCTATCAGAGAAAGAATTGGGAAAAAAAAAGCCACTCATCATGGGCTCACTAATGCTTCATAATTATGAAAAACTAATTCTCAGGTAACAGTACACTGAAATTCAGCCCACTGAGAGACAGAGTAGGACCATCTCTCTTCATCCAAAATACTTCCCACAGGACATAAACCACTGTCAAAAGAAAACTTCAGTGTCCATATGGACCAAAATTATTTAAAACAGGAATATTATTCCAATTATCGCCTTTGTTTGTCCTGCCAATTAAATCAGTTTTATGTAAGAAACTTGGATTTTCAGCTTGACTGCTTTATTACCATCATGAATATTTCTGCCTCACAGACGTCACCATTTCAGGCATTTCCAAACTTACGTTTGGGAACAAGCACAACAACATGGGGACATTTAAATTCCTTCCAGAGCTCCAAGAAGTTCATGAAAATTCCTAAACCAGGACCCAGTGCAAGTGTTAAATTCCCAGATCAGGAATCTAAGGAAGGATGAAATCTCTTGACCTTGGTAAGGGTAAAACTCAGCACAAACAACTCCCATTTCCAGCCTCGCTGTTAGACAACAACACTACGTCTGCTGGCTGAGGTGCAGCATCCTGAGGGACTGGGAAAGGACAGGGGATTTTTCACTGCATTCGAAATGAAATCCAAAGCCGAAAGAAAAATATTGTTTGTGCTGAAATTCATGACAAAGAGTTGCAACCCCATTAATTCCATCTCCAGCCATTTAGAAACCCACGAGTCGGGATCCAAAATTATCATCAAACTGACTTGAAAGAACTGCTGGGGAGAGGCTGCTTGTTTTTTTTTTTTAACTTTGAATTTCAGCATTCCTGTTTGCAAGTGCTCTAACCCTTTATGTGACAATATTTTCAAGCTCTTATTCTGGAGCTACTAATAATTCCAGGAGCAAGACGTTTATGGAAAAACACCGTGCAAATATGGCATGAGCTACAGCCAGTCATGCTATACACGAGGTCAAAAAACCATGATTCTGTGTTTTTATTTATAAACACAAAAGAAATATAGTAAACACGTGATTACAGCAATTAAAATCTAACTTGGATTAAAGAAATCCTCTTAATTTTAACAATAAACAGACTCATACAGCATGAACAATCACATTTTCAAAGTAAGTTCACAATTTCCCTTTTTATTAAAACTGACAAAAGGTTTTACTATTCCTACCGCAAAACCAATACAAACACTAATTTAAATATTTCCTTTTCAGTTGCATTTTGAATACTTACGAAGACTAAAACATCGACCTTTTTGCCACCGAAACTGACAAGGCATAAGACCCTAATATGACACTTTCTGTGTATCTTAGAGAAAAATGGAGATTGTTCCTATAAAAACTGACAATATACCTATTTTTCATAGCCCTTTTTTTTTGTATATGTTGTATTTGTCACCAAAACAGCTCAGTGGAACACAGTGTGCAGCACACATTGTGCCTTGTCATGAGCTGACAGCGAATCAAGAGAAGGTGAACCAAATTACAAAACCAAAGTATTTTTCTTTTCCCCCGTTCTCTCCACCTGACAAGATAAATGATCATACTTATATTAAAGAGAAATGGGATAAGGGATCCAAAGGGCTCGTTTTACGTTAACTGCATCTCACCAACAAAAATAGAGAAAGCAATTTCCTGCTGCATCAATTCCATGCCAGCACTGCCACGTACACTCCGAATTCTGAGGCATATCCAGGTATCCTCACATCTCCAGCACGTCACCTGCTCCCCATAATTTCCTCTGTTAAGGCAGGGCTCCTTCCCTGCCCCCAAAAATACAAAGATAACACGGATATGGCAGCACAAACCACCCAGGCTGAATAAACATCTTTCTGTAGGTAACTCCGTGTCGAATTACTTCTGTAACCAACACAAAGCACCAGCTCTCTCTCCCTCAGGACATGTCACCAAATTCTTTCACCACTACAGCGCCCCTCACTCCTTTCTGTAATTTGTTGTTTTCAGGCCAGATTTCCTTCTTCACCCACAATGGTCAATATCTGGAAGTTCTCATCATTTCAGATTGCAAAAATTGTACTGAAAAAGTTAAGATGGTAGAGAAGCTGAAGAATGTGAAATACCACAAACTATTCTTGATCCTTTTACCGGACTAGAGCAGCATAAAACTGCAAACCTCATCTTTCTATCCTCCTTCTCATGTTCTGTATTTATAGGGTATTAAAAACCTCCTCCTCCTAAGCAAGGACTTGTTTCTAGTGCAACACCAAAGCAGTTTTAAATATCTGTGTATAGTCCTCACCATTATAAAACCCTCTCTTCCTCTTCTCAACCCAGCCTCGTTGATCTGCTGTTATTTAACTCTTGAAGGCTACTTGAGACTCACCACGTTACTAAAGGTTATGTAACTCTTAAAAATACTCTGATTTTTAACATTTTTGAGCTGTACAATAGAAACATACACAACAAAACACACAGTTGAGGGTCTTTTTCCCACCCCTCCTCCACTTATTCTAAACCAAAACATCTCAGGGATCTAGAATAGTGAATTTCCTTTTTTTTTTTCCAGCTTGTCGGCCACAAAATCTTTAGCAGAGCAGAAAACAGTATAATGAGCATAAGCCTACAGAAAACACAATGTCCTTTCCTCTGTGGCTTCCCACTGACCCTGAGTTGTCCAATGCCTGCAGAGCCGAAAGCTGCTGATCTAGAACCGAGTATCCCCTTACTGTTTGCTCTGCCACCCGAGAAGTTGCATTAAAATGGCATCACGTTCCTTAACTCCAAACTGACTCGCCTTTCCTCCACATAACCTACTAACACCCCGTGCTCCAGAGCCCTTCACTAAACCCCATTCCCAGGAACAACCACCCAAAACCAAAACACCATCGCTTAAGACGCCTCTTTTTGCCACGGATTCGGACGTGGAGCGAGTCCTTCAGACAGAACACTGCCCAACCCACCTATAAATAGGCTCAAAGCTCCAGGCTCAGGAGACTGAGAGCTCCACATGATCCTTGCAGCGTTCCCCGGCTTCACCTACATAAGAGCCGTGCCGTGACACTGCCGGGCTGGGCAGACACCGAGCTGCAGCTGTGGCTTACGCAGGAGAGCACGGAGGGAGGGGAAAGAAATAAAAAAAATAAAAAAAAAAAAAAATAGAAAAAAAAAAATCACTGGGCATAAACAGCTCTCCTCGGGAGAGAAACACCTCCCTCTCCGGAGGCCAGAGCCAGCCACGGACAGGCTGTCACGGCTCGGCCATGACAGGAACAGCAGCCAGGGACAGGCCCTTCGGAGAGTGTTTAATGGGGCCAGGGCCGAATGGACGCTCATGGCGAGCAAGGGCCTGGGGGCAATGGCAGGAGGGTGCTGGCCACATTCCCTGGCATGGGGGGATTCAGCCTCCATGGGCAGGTAGCCAGAGTCAGGCCCGGTCAGACTCCTCTGGGCTGGGGGGCTTCAGGCTCTGCCAAGCTGGCAGCCAGTTCTGCTCTCCATCAGACCCCATAGACAGCATAGCTGCAGACCCCCCTGTTCCCCATCAGACCCCACAGACAGGACAGTGCCAGACCCCCCTGTTCCCCATCAGACCCTATAGACAGGACAGTTGCAGACCCCCCCTCTTCCCCATCAGATCCCACAGACAGGACAGCTGCAGACCCCCCTGTTCCAAATCACTCTCCCATGGACAGGAGAGCTCCAGGGTCGCCTATCAGATCCCATAGCAAGACGTCTCCACGTCCCCATCAGACATCCCCACTCCCCCAGACAGGGGAACTCCAGATCCCTGTGGTCCCCATCAGACCCCCAAGGACAGGAGATCTCCAGACCCCACGGTCCTGATTAGACCCCCAAGGCCAGGAGATCTCCAGACCCCACGGTCCCCTCAGACCCCGCGGTCCCCTCAGGCCCCACGGCCCCGGGGGCCACGTGACCGGCCCGAGGCACCGGCACGTGGCCCCGACCGTAACAAACAGGCGGGTGGGCGAAGGGGGGCGATGGAGGGGGGGCCGAGCTGCGCTGCGATTGGTCGGAAGGACGCGGAGCGCGCCGGGGGGGGGCGTGTCCCCGCCGCGCCACCCCGGCGATTGGCCGGCGGGGGGGCGCGGTGGGCGTGGCCGCCACCTCCCCCCCTGCGCGCCCCCCCCTCCCGCCCCGCCGCCTTGGTGCAGTGCTGAGGAGGCGCCAGGCGGGGGCCGCGCGCGCTTTTCCCGCCCTCGGCGGGGCCGCGGGACCCCCCTCAGGGCGCCGCTCCCTCACACCCGCCATGGCGGCACCGCCGTCACCCCCGCACCGCTCGCGGCTCCCGGAGCTGCGCCACTCGGCAACCCGCGGCTGCCAGATCTTGTCCCCGCACCCCACTTCACTCTCAGCCCCGGCAGCGCCGCCCGCCGCGAGTCCGCGGAGTGCGGGACTGCTCCGGCGCTCCCCACACGACCAGCGCTTCGGCCCCTCTCCATGCACGCACCCACCTGTGGGGCGCCCTCGGCCTCCTCCATCATCGCCCCGCTTAAAGCGCTTAAATATCCCCGCGGCGGCACCGCCTGTGTCACGGACCGGGGCTGCGAACGCCAGTGCGGCCCTCCCCGCCTCCCCCCCCCGGCCCGCCCCGCTCCGCATCTTGTTTTCTCCATACGCACTTGGAAATGCGTATGGAGAAAAGCGGGATCGGGGGGGGGCACCGCTGTTATGCCCGCTCTAATCGGGATACCCACGCAACACCGAGGAAAACAACGCGGCGCAGCCCCCTTCTTTCTCCCCCCCCACCACTCCGCGCTGTCACTTGGCTGCTTCCCCCATGTCGCGACGCACACACCCCCCCCGCCATGTCGCGACAGCGCCCCGCGCACCTGCCGCGCCGCGTCCCCCCCCGACCCGCCGTGTCCTACCGGGGGTGCA
The DNA here is from genome assembly GCF_028769735.1 of Zonotrichia leucophrys gambelii. NCBI lineage: Eukaryota > Metazoa > Chordata > Aves > Passeriformes > Passerellidae > Zonotrichia > Zonotrichia leucophrys. The sequence goes on from NC_088170.1 coordinate 69,097,088, forward strand.
GGGAAAGGGACGTTCGGTTCTCCCTCTCCGGGGGAAGCAGCGCGATGCCGGCGCTCCCCCAGGTGCGCGGGGGCTCCGCGGGTGCGGAGCGGGGGGAGTGGCGGGGAGGGGGAGGCAGGAGCCGGGATGGAACCGGGATGGAGCCGGGATGGAGCGAGCCTCCCTCCCCCCCAGTTCCCCGTCCGCCCCCCCCCGCCGCTTGTGTTTACCTCAAGTTTGAATTTTATCTGCGCAACATGAGCTGGAATGCGGACATGGAGGGCGGGAGGGCGCGCACACGCCCGGCGCTCCGCGGGGACACCGCGGACACCCCGCGCACTCATAGCCCGCAACCCCTCCGCGCACACACCGCGCCCGCGCCCCGCGCCCCCCGCCCCGGTCCCGCCGGTAACTTACCTCCGCCACCGGCTCGCCTCCTTCTCCTCCTCCTTCTCCTCCTCCCCGGGGGAAGGTGCCGCCCGCAGCCCCATCAGCGGGGCGGACACCGCGCTCCCGGCGTGCCGAGACAGGTGCAGCCGGGGCGGGCGGGTCGGGGGGCACCGCCACCTCCCCGACGCCTCCCCGGGCTCCCCCACTGCTTCCCTCCGTCCCTCCCCACGATGTTGTTTCGTTATATCATGTCCATCATGTGACACCCGGAGGCCTCTCTATGGAAACTTAAAGGGGACTTTCACGTCCGCCGCCGCCGGACCCGCCGGTACCCCCGTAGCCCCGCCGGTGCCCGCTTGCCCTCCCTCCGCTACCTCCCTTCCCTCCCCGGGGGGCTGCGCTCCCTGCTCCTACCGCCCTCTGCTTAAAGCAAGTTGCTGCGCTTGCTTCTTCTAATATTATTTATTACGGGTTGATTTGATGTTTGGATTTTGGTTTTTTTTTTTCTTTTCTTTTTCCCCTTCTCTTTTTGCAGAAAGGAATAACCGGGGAATAACCGGCCGGGCAGGCACCGTGCGGAAGGATGGACCCCGCTCCTGGAGGCTGCGAGATCCGGTGCTTGTCTGCGGCCGCGGCGGGTCTCCGGTGCTGGAAGAGGCAGAAAAACTACAACAAAAAAATTCCAAAACAACCAAAAGAAAAATAAAAATAATAGAAATAAGGCGGAAAAACTCCTTGTTTGTGTCGGACTGCGGAGGAGCAGATGTGAGCGGTTCTGCCCGTGCGGGGCCGATGCGGTGGTCGCTACCGCCGCGTTTAACTCCGCCAGTCGGTAGCGAAGCGATTTCACCGTCCCGACCCGTCGCACCGCCGGCTCCCGACAGCCGGCTCTGTGCCGAGCTGCTGGAAGGAGCCGCTCCTAGGGATGTGCGCTGGCCACTGCAACGCTCCCAGCAAGCAGGCAGCCCTCACGGAAAGGCAAAGGGAAGATGCCGACAATTCCCCGAGGTTCGGGCAGCCCCCGGTTCCCCGCGCATCCCGCTGCCCGGCCGCAGCCGCCGGGGGTGCGGGGCCGGCCGGCGGCAGCGCCGCGTTCCTCCGGCTGCTGTTCCGCCTGCGGTGCTGAAGTGGGTTTTATTCCCTGCTCTCTACCAGCCCCCTGGATTTGGGGTCAGGGAGCTGAAGCCCATCAGCTCCACGGTCCCACCGCCGGGCTGACAACGCGCAGGGGACTCTCGGGGTTTTCCCTCTGGAAGGCTCCTGTGGGAGGCCCCCAAATTCTGCTCCCAAACTGGTGGCATCATGTCAGTGTTGGTGATGAAGTGCAAGGCTTTAGGGGCTAGATTGAGAAGGGAGACATAGATTTGTTGTTAAAAACTGAATGAGGAAAAGCAATCCCGCATTCACTCCTTCTTTACAGCTTCCAGCAGCTCCTTAGCAGATGAAAAAAAACCATGATCCCCAGATGCAGTAAATTTTAAATTGGGGGTTTAATTTCTTCAGTGTCCCACCAGGTTTTTTTAAAGGGAGTCATATAAACGACTTTTTTTTAACTGCTAGGTTGGTGCTGATGGCTGTCAGCCACGGGAGGGGACCGGAGCCACCCGGCCACCCAGCACAGGCCCAATCCTGCAGTGACAGTGGAGCATCTCCATCAGCTCTCCCAATTGTGCCTTGGACTTGGAATACCTGTTCTCTGCCCCTCTCATTTCCAATGCCCATGCAGTGAGCTGTATATCTAACAGATCAGTGTTTCAGATATCTCTAGTATTATTTTTTGGTTTTAATTTTTTTTTGAGTTTTGTAAAAATTACTAATGATTTTAGCTAAAAAAGAGTTAACGAAGTGAGGAGCAGTTAATCCTCCTATCCTTAATTCTTCTCAGAGTCTTCCCTGTGTCCACCCTCCACACTGTTTATGTTTATCTCTCCTTGCCATCCAATTTTGAGGGAATTTCCTCTCTGGGCTCCTTTCTGCCTTTTATCCAGGCTGTCCCACTGCTTGGGAGCCTAACTACAATTTGCCTTGCTTCCCATATCTCTGGGCCTCATTTCCCCGCCTCACTAAACCTCTTTATATTCCATATTCCTTTCTTCCGATCATGCTTAAAGGAGGAAGAGGCTGGAGCTGGGATTTAAAGTAGTCTTTTAGGAGTACTGCCAGACCTGATCTGTTTTACTCTGCTGCTGCTGCTGTGGCTGTTCTGCTGTGTCATGGGAAGAGTTTCCTCTCCACACCAACCCTTGGAAGCGGCACCTCGGGCAGAGCCGCTCGCTGCAAGCCCCGGCCGTGTTTTACAAAGCCCCGGGTAAGTTTGTCTGGTGCAGGATTGAGACTGGAAGGGGAAGGCACTGCTGCCTTCCTGGGCTCTGACCTGGAGAGCTGTGCACGATTTTGGGAGATTTGCAGGAGGCAGAGTGGCGGCAGCAGCAGTGACAGCGCATCATCGCTCAGCTTTATTTCATTTTCTCGAGCCAAGATGCTTTAGGTTACAGCCCAGCAGAAAAGAAAAATTAAGCATCTCTGTCAAAAGAGAGCTATTTCCCAAATTTGCTTTAAATTATTGCAAGATCTTGCACTAAAAAAGAACAGAGATTCTGTCTCCTCTTAAAAAATGTTGTTAGTTATAAAATCTTTACGATCTTGGCTCTCTCCCCCTCCGCCTGTCTCCTTCAAAAACTTGCTTTCAAAAATGTGAAGTTTAAAGATGACTCTTCTCTCTCTCCCTGTCCCCTCTCCCAAATTTATGTTCCTTGGAAAGGCCTGAAGAAGCCTGAGGCTGTGTATGAATAAACACCAGCATGCACATACACGTGTGTATCCATGCACACACACAGGATTTAAAGCATCCCATTGAAGTCCACATATAGGAAAATCCTTGATCATGTGATAGGCTTTAATATCTGCCTTAAAATTAATCCCTAACTGATGGACTCTGTGTGGTGGCAGATCACAGGAGGCTCAGTAGCTGTGGTTCCTGTGCAGGTTTTAAAAAACTGCCAGATAAAATCCCCTGTTTGCTGTTGTATTAATTTGTTTGCTCACAGCAGCTACCTGGGAAATGCTCATCTAGTGAAACCAAGTAAGAAAACTTTATAGGGCTCTGATCTTGTTTTTCCACAGTTAAAAAGAAAGACCTTGTCGTGAGGTCAGGACATGATGTTATTACACAAGGAAATGGCTGAAGTTGGCTGCAAAGTTCTTCAGGTGCTCTGTTGGAGATAACACTCCTGAATTTTATTGGAGCGTGAGTTTTGAAGCTGGTCCTGCTTAATTCTCAAAGTTGTCTTTGCTTCTTTTTTATTCATTTTTGTTGTTGACACTGAGTTTTCTTGTTTCACTTCTCTTTCCTATTCATTTCTCTCTTTAGTTCCCACGTGCTAGAAAGTGCAGTTTCATTTAGACTCTTGAGAGAAGAGTCTGATTCCAGAGAGCAATTTGCAGCAATATATTTTCCTTGCCACTCACACAAAAACATCACTACTCCAACAGATATAGGTATAAACAATGCTGACAGGCCCTCAAAACCAAAATCAGATTGTGAAATTGAGGCAAATAGCCCAAAGAACCCGAAATGTTCTGGTTTCTGAAATGCTGTCTGCTGTCAAAAATGGGGTAAAATAAAGCTTTGTTTACGTGTAGAGCAGAGTGTTTGTTGATCGAGTTTCTAAGGTGATGTAGCAGGAAATGCTGTTCTTGGGGAAAATGACATGAACAAAGCATGAAACTATAATTCAGCAGCTATTTGTCAACTGATAGCAGGAGAAAAAAAGCATATTTATAAAGCAGTGAGAGGTTTTCACTGAACTTTTTCTCTCATTTGCTGGCATATATGAAGGCAGCTTCTCACCTGCTCTGCTCCTGGATGTAACTACTTGCAAGAGCAGAGCTAAATCATTTATCAGAAGGAATGTTTCCATCAGATCCAAATATCTCCACTGGCTGCTGTTTCTACGTCATGTCACGGATGAGACTGATGCTCAAGCAAGGTTATAATGTACCTGCATTTTCTCCAGACTGGTGCCAAGCTTGCTGAGTCATTTTCCCTGTTCCCAATCTGCAGCCGGCTGCTCGCTCGCTATTCCCTGTTATTTGTGTGGGTCGTAAGCTCAGCAACAGATGAGAATAAATGCTAATATTTCTTTAGGCTGCCTCCCTAAGGAAATAAAGGTTCTGCTGCGCTGCTTTTCTATGCAGGTACGTGTCCATCCCCCTCTCCCAAAAGCTTCTGAACCCATTAATGAATTCCAGACGAATTTGGGAGGAAACAGATACTTCAAACTCAGTTATATTTCTGCGAGGTGCACACGGGCAGGAGGGAAAGGCTCGGATCAGGAATTGAAGCAGAACTCAGCCCGGACGCCTCCAGGCTGGCATCCACCTTCAAGCCACCCACCAACCCTGGCAGGCAATTGATCTCTGTGTGGTGACTCTGAGCCACAGCACTGCCCTAGCCTGCCTAGTACAGTTTTCTCTGCCTGGCAAGGGATATCAGGGAGAAGCAGAAGAGCTGGGCTAACTCGGAGAATGAGCTGCTTTCAAGGCAAAATAATAGAGGGATTTAAGGAGTATCACTATAAGCAACGGACAAGTTAATACCTGGGAATGGCTGTACATTGTTTGTGGGAATGATTTAGCTGTTGTGTCAGTCCCAAAACAAAGCATGGCAGAGGAGCAGGTCAGGCTGTTCCTAGAGCCAGCACAGCTGTCAGTGTGGTGCTGTGTTGCTCTTGGCACTAAAGCTAAAGGCCAAGAACCCCTACCTGCACCTCTCCCAGATGTGGATGCGTTTCCTCTGCAATGCCAACATCAGGTGAAGAGCAGCCTCGACCACAGGCTTTAGGCTAGTGCATCTGACAGCCCCCTCTCCCATCTTCCTTTCTGGCACAGCCTGGCTGCAGCTGAGGCTCAGAATTGGTTTGTGTTTGAGAAGAGCCGAGCCTGAGGTGTCTCCTCATGGGTGGTGCTGGGTCTCTACCTTGGCTGGAGCCCTCCCAGCTGCCTAACAGAGATGGGAGCATTCCAGCCCTGCATCTCCACCTCAGGGAATGCTGGTCAGGTCAGGACTACAGCCAGGATCAGATCCATTCCCACCTGAGAGCAAAGGATTAATTTATGTGTCCTTTCTCCACCAGCTGATCTTGCTGGGAGCAGCCACAGGAGGGGGGACACCCTGACGCTGCACGTAACATACGCGCTCATCTCCATTGCAATTAGTTTGATGCAACAAACAGCTCCAGCATGACAAACTCCAGGCTAAAAAAAGCCAGGACTTCATCTGCATAAACTGGATGCACCAAGTATGTATTGTGTGTCACCTCCCTTATGTCCCACATTTGTTCCTGCAGCAAATGGCATATGCTCTAGCAATAGCACATGGTCCGAACGGACTCCTGGAAATACAGCAGGGATCTGATGCTGGTAGTCTTTGAAATTAAGACATTAGTTGTGATCCTGCTTATGGACCTCTTCTAGAAGGAAGGGTTTTGCATTTAAATTAAGATTCATTGTCCTCTGATGAATAATCTATAGAATTGGAGCCAGCCTCCGCATCGATGACCAAGTTATTATTTTTGGTTTAGCTGTTAGGCACCAGCTGAGACCAGGGGCCTCGTTCTCCTGGCCACTGTGTAGTCACACCCAAGGAGACAACCTCTGCCTTGAAGAGCTTACAAAGCAGAACAACAAAAGAGTGAGCAATATAACACTCAGGCAGAGCAAACACGGTGACCTTTTGCAAATGTCAAGTTAATACCATGATCTGGAAGTGGAAGGGGCTTATCAGGGGGTGGGTGGGTCAATGAGGATGGGACACAATTCAGGGGGGGTGGGAATGAGATGAAGGAAAAGCCACAGCAGAAGCTGCGTGGTGTGAGATGCAGAGGAAGCGCATGCAGAGCATTCCGTAGTCAATTGGCACATCCAGGGTAAAAAACAGAGGGAAGAGTTTGATGACCCTGGCCACAGCTCACAGAATAACCAGCTCCCCAAAGCCTCACAGCCTGGAGAGGGGAGCTGGAGAGGGCAGGGGTGGACAGAGCAGTTCCTCCTACGCGCCGGTTCCGCACAGGCAGCGGGAGGTGTGATAACCCTGTTTTGGGGCTGTTTCTCTCCGTGGCTCAGCCTCCTGCAGCTGTGTTTGCTGCAGCTGAGCCTCAGGGCTGGAGTGAGACGTAGTTCAGCTCTAAGCTGCTCCAAGTCCAGGGCAGCACATAATTGAATATTAACAGGAACAGCTCTAGGAGCTGCTGGGACTCAGGAAGTCACAATTCCTTCTCCACCGCTCCTTCGCCTTCGTGGGAGGTGATTGCTGGAGGCCTTAATGGATGTGAGATATAATATGTTTCCCTCACATTAGCCCCAGTTAGCAAACTGAGGCTTTAACCACATCCTACCCTCCCTTATCATTTCCTCATGCACCTCTTCAGCAGCACGACAAGCGCAGTAGCTGCAGCCACCCCAGCGACCGAGCAGAGAGGTGCAGAGAACACTGATTTCACACCTCATCTCCCCTGTGAACAAAGGGGTCCCACCTTTAAGGAGAATCAAATTTGCCAAATATACATTATTGAATTCTTGGTCATCCTCCTGGAAACAGGAATTATTTAGTTGCTGGACGGGGATCACCATACAGTCATAGCTGTGAGCATCATACAAGATCCATAAAGTGATGTCTAAGTTGAAAACCTTTGGTACCATGCCTTTGTTAAATATTCAAGGTAAAATACAGCAACAAATTCATAGGCACTGGGGTCTGTCCATGCTGCCTGACCAGCTGAACTGACTAGTTGCCCTCTCTAAAAATATCTTTCCCTCCTCAAATTCACATTGCACATCTATACTGAGAAGTTCAGTCTTCAGACATGGTACCTTTATGGAGGAAGCTGAGTGCTTTGCAAGAAAAAGAAGCCCACAAACCCCATCCCTGCCATCTGATCATTCAGAACTTGGTGCTAGTTTAAGAAGGAAGAAGGCAACATGTTCAGAGTACCAGAAAATTCCCAAAAACCCTGAGGGCTGTGTTGCCCTCAGTCAAAATCTGAAGTTCTTAATCTCATCATTGTAGTCTCTTTTCCTTTTTTTTCTTACTTTAAAATTCACAATATCCTTGATGTATCATTTTCCTTCAGGTCCACCAGCACTTGTTCATTACATAATTGCTTTCTTTTTCAAAAAACATGCTCCTATATCTCCTTTTTTCCTTTTTCATTAGTTGAAGTACAATGGACTCTACCATGAGACTGCTCCTGGTTTTGTTTGATTTCTCTTTTCCTTTATCACTACCCAGAGACATCCAGCAGATTGTTTCATAATCTTCTTAGAGTTCAGAGAAAGTATATTTCTTCCAGATAGGAATATAGCCTGCAAACGTCCTCCTCCTTTTTCCTCACCACCTGCTCCTCTTGAACATCACTTCTGGCAAACTTTATCCATGTATTATTCCTTTCTTCACAAATTAGATGTTCATTTTAGGGAAAAATGAGGAGCACACAGTTTCCCTTGCATGCAGTGTGTGTTGTTGCAGGGCTGCTTTGCCCTCCAGCTCACTCCTGAGTTTTTGGAGCCCTCAGGAGCGAGGACCTCAGCACCACGTTCATCCCCAGCAGCCACACGCTGTCTGTGGGAGGTCTGCAGAGAAGGAGGCTCCTCATTCTGCTTGTGGTGCATTAGGGAAGAGGATTGGTGGAGCTCTGCAGTGCACAGGAGGAAGGATTGCTTTTGTTATTGGCCAGGGAAGCTCTCTTCTGCCTTTGGTATCACTGGCTTCCTGCTGTTGGTGGATAATTAATTAACACCAACGGAGTGTTTGAAGCTCTGCTAGAGTGCAAACACAGGATTTGTGTCAATATTTCACATTCTGGCCACGCATGGGGAAGGTGGAAGCCCTGTCATGCCTTGAGGAGACAGTCATGGAACAGGGGAGATGGAGAAAGTCCATGAATTCTCCTCAGTGCCTTGAGCAGGATCCAAACATCCCTGAGAGAAGCTAATCAACATCCAGAGAGGAATACTTACAAACCAATTTAGAAATTTTAATTATATAAATTTGCTCTGAATTAGAAAGCTTTTGGGTTTAATTTGTGGGGTTTTCTTCTTTCCCAGATATCCAGTAACAATAATCTTTGCCAATTTATTTCTGTGGGACCCAGAACAATTGTCAATAACTTTTTAATAAGTCTCTGCTGCCTTAGAAGGCAGTTTTCATCTTCTCACATGTTTTTTCCCTTTTGGAAAAAGCAAAGACGATCCTCCAATTTTTTTGAAGCACTCATAATTCTCATTGCTTTCCTCCAGCTCCTGTACAATTTGTCTATGACATTCTTCTACCTTCTCCTAGCACAGCATCCAAACCCACACCTGGTATTTCCTTGTTAGAGTGGAATCATTGCTTCTGATGTTTCATTTGTGTTCATACACTCTAGAATAAGATCTGCCTTATTTTGCAACAGCTGTGTCCTCTCCAGTGCCTCTTTCACAGCTCTTTTTCTGTTGAAAGCCTGCTTGACCAGAGTTTTGCCACTTTGCATTGACATATTTTGTTGCTTTTTACTTTACTAAACCAAATCTGGTTGATTTTATACTGTTACTCTGATTTCCCAGCCACATTTTGGACTACATCCTCTGGAGTATTTATATAGTCTTTATTTTGTCATCCAAATAGCTAATGAAAATATTAGAATCAGGTCCAGGAGCAAACCCTGAGGGAGCCCTTTTAGAAAACCTTCCAAATCCAAAGGAAAGGAATTAGTAATTCTTGTGTGAATACATTTATTTTCTGTTAAGTATATCTTAAGATGATTTGACAGAGATCAGAGTTCCTGGTCAGCTTATGGAAATGTCATGTGAAATGGTGTTAAAAACCCTGCTTCTTTCAAAATACATGACATATGCTCCATCTTCCTTATTCTACAACACAGTTGTTAGGTTCAAAGATGGAATCTGGATGGTTTTAGCATCACTCCTCTATGACAAATGCAGTCTGACTGACTGTATGTTTTTCTATTGTGAGTCAAATGCTCACAAAGAGATTGTTGCACAGTTTATTGTATTACAGATTTTGCATTACACGCTGAACTGGCTGCTGTGTAATCCCCAAGTCCTGCTTCCCCTTCTTTAAAGACAGGCACTGTGTTTGCCCTTCTCCCCTGCTCTGGGATCTCCTCCCTTCTCCAGGAGCTCTCCTGGATAATTGCTAATGAGTCAGATTGCTCTGGCCAGTGCCTGAAGTGCTCTAGGGGGAACTTCATCCAGTCCTGCTGACTTGAATTTGCCTGACTTCTCTGAATTATTTTAGTGGTGTTTATTTGCTCGTTTGGATTGTCCTACCCTCTGCAGTAAAAGGGGTCCTGATAAATACCAGTTCATAATATTTTTTTAAAACATTTTATTTCCTTCCATAGCTAAAGCATAAAAACTAATGAATGCTCCAGTCTTTTCTCTATTGTTATTTCTGTTCTCTCATTTTCCATTAATTCAGTTATGTATAATTTCCATTGCCTCCCTCCTATTTCAATACCTTTGCAGAGCACCCTTTTATCACCCTCTATATCCCTTCCTAATTGAAACTCATTTTGCCCCTGGTCTTTCTCATTTTAGTCCTCCATAGTCACACTATTCTTTTACACACATAATTTTCCTAGTCTTGTTTCCCACCTTTGTACAGCTTGATGTTCATCCTCTTTTTTTCTGCTTTCCTTTTCTTGGAGGAAGATGTTCCATCATTTTCTTATCTCTCTCAATGTAATTAACCCCCATCTTCCTGTCCTCAGCAATCTCCTCCCTTTAGTCAGTCCAGTCCCAGAGAGCTCCAATGTCCTTTTCCCACAGGAACTTTGCTCCACCCTTTGCACTTCTGCTGCCTCCAAACACAGTTTCACACCCTCCTGCTGGGCTTGCAAGGCAGTTTTTGTACAGTCCCTCCTTGCAGAGCACCCTTGGCTCATTTGCCAGACAGGAAACTATTATTCATTTTAGTCCATTATTGCAGATCTAATTAATAATGAGTTTGTCTCTTAAACCCATGCTCACCTCTGCAATATGCCAGTCCTTGCCCTGTCTTTTTTCTCCATCCAGAAGGATTGGAAGAGGACATTTCCCATCTCCTCATCTCTTTCCCTCTTCTTTCCAGGGCATGCATTTAGAGCTAGGAGGCTTCATTGAAACCCTTTTTAGGGTGGTGGATGAGGATGATGCTCCTGCAAGCCCTACAGAGATCACCTGCCTGCTGAAGCTCCCCTCTCCAGCTTGGTGTGAGACCAAGCAGGCTTTTAGGAAAGGCAATTAAAGGGTCTGAGTGTACCATGCATTGAAACATCCCTTTACCTTTCAGATTTTATAGTGTCCAGCACAGAGATGGCTTTTTTTTTTTCCCACCAAAAAACGTGCTGCTATCTTTTAATAAATCAGACAACAAACCCAGGCCTATATAAGATGTATTAAATTAAGTCCCCAGCTCTCTGGGTCACTGTTCTTCATAAAATGATTACATCTCTAAACAAGGAAGAACAAAAACTTGCAAGGTCACAGAGACCTGCAGCTCCATGTAGATCCACCTGCCCCTTCCCTCTCATTAACTGCACACAGCTGACTCTTGCTCAAGGCTTTCCTTGGGCTCTCCAGGCTCATGGGCACTCTCCACTGAGCAGGTCCAAGGACTGAGATAGCATTTAGGCTGGGTGAATATATCTGGGTGGATATATCTGGGTGAATATATCTTCTATTTTGGCACAGAGCATTAAACAAGCAGCTCTCAGAGGGGCTGCAGGTGAAGCTGGGCATTTCTCCACACTGGAGGCAGCCCTGGGCTCACTTGGTGGGACCCAGAAGAGTAGAGGTTATTAAGATAAAAAGGCTTATTGATGTCATTACCTGCCTATAGGAGATTATGGAAAAGACAACATCAGATTTTGCTTGAAGTTGCACAGTGATAGGATGAGAGGAAACCAACGCAAGTGGCAGAAAATTATGTTAAAACTAGATATTAGGAGGGAAAAAAACCACAACTAAAGTAGTTAACAGCTAGTACAGGAGTCCAGAGAGCTTTTGGGATCTCTATCCTCCCCTTTCCCAGGGAAAGGCTCTGGGAAATCTGATGGAAGGGTGTGAAAGAGGAGCCTGGAGATCCCTGAAGGTCTTTCCCTCCCCAAATCTCTGTGATGCTGGAATCCTGGATGGGTGGGTCTGGGGCAATCCTATTGCTGTCCTGCTCATTCCAGCTGATTGCCAGCAAAATTACAAAGCTGCCCCAGCTGTTGGTTCTGTTTTGCATAAATTTGTAAAGGTACTCTGTGCAGAATCCAAAAGACTGTATAATAGGAAAATCCCAGGTAATTACAAATTCATTGGCTTAAACCTGATCCCAAACAGCATCAAAGAAAATCTGATATAGGCTGTGATTAGTAATGAATTAAAGGATGCTAACCTGATTGATATGCCTGAGCAGTTTTATGGAAAGTCTGTCATGTCAAACAAATGAATGTTTTTTTAATGAGAATGTAAGTTTGGTTAATAAAGATAAGCCTGTTATAAATTAGTTAGATTTCTGCAAGTTATTGAACAGTTCCTGAACACAGTCCCAATTAAAGGAAAACGGTACAAAACCTAATCTGGGGTACTAAATGGATTAAAAACTATTTCAGCAAGAGATCTTATAATGCAATTTGAAATTCAATTAGACTAGAGATATTGAAGTCTTCCATTTATTTATTTTGGACCCTGGGTTGTTCAGTGTCTTTGGGATTGACCCAGAGGAAATGATAATAATCATCACTGATAAACTTGGAGATGACGTGGAAGTTCCAGACTCACGGCAGGAGAAAGCCAAGGAAATAAGGGGAATTTAAATGCCACAAAGTGCAGTGTCACTGTTGTAAAATGTGTGGATTGTGTTGGCAAGAAGAAAGACAACAGCCCAGAGTGTGGGAACAACAAAAGAGCCCAAATAATCCACTAATTGGGAACATGCTGAGAAAATTTTGCAGTACCCCAACTCAACTAAGAGCAATCAAAATTATTTTTTTTTTCCAAGAAAAAAACTTCAGGATGTTCTTGAAGATGAAGAAGAGATTGATTTGCCACCCAGGATAGCATTCAAAGAGCTGTTGCCAGGAGGTACATTCACCACCATTTATATCATGACAGGAAGAGAATATTGCTGCCACCCACCTACTTTGCACCTTGCAGGCTCTTGGGACACCACAGCCATGATCCAGGGTGCCAGCCAGCAGCTCCAGAAGGGAGCAAACTTCCACAGCCTGCTCCAGATTCCTCCTCATCCTCCCCCTTCCTCGCTGACCAGCACTGGGCACCAAGTGGTTTGTTGGTACAAGAGAGGCTGCAGCCTCCTTCAGCTGCCACATCCTGAATCCCTGCCAGGTTTGTGTTGCAAGAACTGATGCCAGTGTTTTTAACCCAGAGTGTATTTGGCCCCTAGTGTTCTCCATGACATAGAATAAACATTAGGGAGGAGATTCAGGCTTCAATGAGAAATGCTTTCCCATGATACGTTTTCATTTTGGCATGCACACTGCTTATGATGAAAGGATCCTAAAATAATTGTATTAGATGAACCGTCTGTTCTTCTTGCTTTGAGGCCAGTACAGCATGACATTTCAGAGATAAAATGTTGTGGAACAGCCTCTGACTTACAGCCCAATGGAACTTTTCCGGAGCCATCCTTCTCTCTCTTTTTATTTGCTTGAGGTTTATAACCTGAAAACGTCAAGCTTGCATCACACTGTTGCCAAAAGATCGTCCTGTGCATTAGCTAAATCTTAAATTATCACCAAATTAAATTTTTTTTCTTCAGAAGTCTGATTCACAAGCAGTCAGCTCCCCTGTGGAAAAAACTCCACCCTTCCAATTCAAAGGAATTCCAGGATTCACAAGAAGTACTAGGTTTCCAAGAGGAGACTATCTGTCCTCAGGGGAACTCATTTCTGCCTGCAAGTTCAAGTGAGTCTACGGGACCTTAAATCAAAGGAGCCCAATGCCAGGTCAGTTGCTGAGTAACTGATCCTGATCGTCACATTTGGACCAGCTGGATGAATGACAGCAACAATTTCTTGGGATTGCATCTGGAGTCTTCTGCTTTTTCCTTCCTGCAATTAACTCATGACTGCAACCTTAACGAGGGAAAATGATTTTGAGTTGCAGAGAGGCGGGTTTGTGCCACGTCCTTTGCACAAAGGTATGTAATGATAAAACCTCTGACTCATTATGTGCATTGCTGAGATTACTGCAATTACAGGAAAGTGAGGGGAGCCCCTTGCCAAATGCTTTGGGAGCCACAGGTGAAAAGCACTAGCTCAAAGCTACATCATTCCTGCTGGGCCAGATCCTGCCTGGCTCCTTGGGAACTGCTCTGCAGCTGGAAACCAAAGGGAGAAAGGTTCAGCAGGTGCTTGCTGCTCTTTTATAGAATAGTTTAATTAGAAGGAACTATAACGATCAAGATCACCCAGTTCCAACCCCCTGCCATGGGCAGGGACACCTTCCACTCTCCCAGGTTGCTCCAAGCCCCATCCAAGCTGACCTTGAACATTTCCAGGGATGGGACAGCCCCAGCCTGCTACAAACTCTACTTTGTGGAGAGAGCTGAGATCCCATCACACTGTTTTTGTTGGATGGACACGGTGCTCCTTGAAGGAATTCAAGGCTGCCTCTCTACCCTCACCAGGCCACTCAGCAGCAGCCCTGGGGGACACAAGCTGTCCCCAACACATGCTGTGGCCTTGATGAACCTGAGAGAAGTCTCCCCTGCATGCCTGCAGCTCTTTGGCTGTAGGCACTGACCACGCAGGGCACAAGCTGAGCCTTCACCAGCACAACTATTTCTGTCACGTTCACTTGGGATAGTTGCTTCATAGCTGACATTTTTGAAAACTACTGAGGACAGTGATAAATGGAGGATGCTGGAAGTCTTCTCAGACTAAAACATGACAACTCCTGGCTCTAGGAGTTTGGGACTGGCACTCCTGCCTGCACCTTAGCGAGGAAACGGGACAAGCCGAGCAAGGCATTTCTGTTGGATCATTTATTTATTGTTCTGTGCAAAGCACAGGGTGTAACTATCACCAGTCATTTTTGGCTATTGAGCTAGCACCAGACATCACTATGTTACTATTAGAGCAAAACATATTAGCTCATCATGAATTTACTTTTAGCCACGGCTTTCCTGTTTTTGCGCAATGCTGCAGGACGTGAGACAGATCCCACAGTCACAAATTCCTCCTGGGTGGAGACTTGCTTGTTGCAAACAGCCCCATGGGTGTGGGGGCATTGCAGGAGCTTGTCTGTGGGACTGCTTGGAGCTTGGTCTGATCCAACAGTGACATCTACACCAGGATCAGGGCACAGGAACAAGCGTTGTTAAATTTTTAGTGTGGCCCCTGGTCTAGTTTTGGCCAAGGCTAATGAATGCTCTCCCAGATCATATTGGGGCATGAGTCTGAGCTCTTCTGCTGGGCAGTTGGACTAAGAGTCCCTGTTCTGGAGGATGAAGGAGCTTATCCTGGGGGTCAGATGCTGCCAGTTGGAATCAGGGCCAGAGAAGACAGCCAGTGTTGCTGATACTCCTCTGCTCTTTCATAGCAGAGTACACCTTTACCCAGGTGTGCTCCAGGCCTTTGCTTTGTCACAGACTTTTAATGCAATTAACACATGCATTTCCTAATGGCTTTAATAATTCATTGCTAATTTTCCCCAAAATATGTGGAAGTTCATGAAATAGTCCTAAAAACATCTTGCTCTTCAGTTCATCCTATTTTTCCAGCATCTCTTTCTGCCCTCTTATGACTTCTCCAGATAAACACTTCAGAGAGAGGTGCTAGGAAATACTCAACAGTTGAGGTTGTCCCAAAGCAGAGCACTTGGCAGCACAGCCAGCACATACAAACCATGGCTGGGACATTGCCCTGGGCACTTGCCTGCTCGTTCTTGGGGATTGTTGATGTGGTTTGCATGAGAACATCCAAAAATGTCCTCTAAGGACCAGGAGCAGGCACTACAGGTGTATATTCTGAACTGATCCCTGCATCTCTCAATCCACTGTATGGGATGTTCTAAAAGGGTCATCAGCAGTGCCCATACTGAGAAAACAGGTCCCTGGTTCCTGGCCCTTCTTTGCATGTCCAGAGCAGGGCAGCAGAGTTGGGGAAGGGTCTGGAGCCCCAGGAGAGGCTGAGGGAGCTGGGAAAGCCTGGACAAAAGGAGACTCAGGAGGACCTCCTGGCTCTGCACAACTCCTGACAGGAGGGGACAGCTGGGGAGATCAGGCTGTGCTCCAAAGAACAGGGACAGAACAAGAGGAAATGACATTGAGTTGCACCATGGGAAGTTTAGGTTGGATATTAGGAAAAAATTGTTCATGGAAAGGGTCAAGCATTGGAAAAATCTGCTCAGTGAGGTGGTGAAGTCCCCATCCCTGAAGGGATTTAGAAGAGGTGTGGATGTGGCAGCTGGGGACATGGATTAGTGATGGGCTTGGCAGTGTTGGGTTAGTGGTTGGACTGGATGACCTTAAAGGTGTTTCCCAACCTTAATGATTCTGTGATTCCATGGCCATGTCCTACATCTGTATCCAAGAAACGTGCACCATCCTGTCCCGTGTGCCAAGGACACCCAAGCCCCCAGGAGAGGTCCACAGCACAAGCCCTGGAGCAAGAGGAGCAGGGCTGGCACAGGGTGCCCCTGAGGCAGCACCCACGGGACCCTGCCCATGCTCTCCTGCCTGGCCCTTCCTGTCACTCCCAGGCTGGCCCCTTGCCCCTTAAGCCACCAAACACACAATCCCAGAGTGGTTTGGGTGGGAAGGGACATCCCAGACCATCCAGTTCCACCCCCTGCCATGGGCAGGGACACTTCCACTGTCCCAGGTTGCTCCAAACCCCATCCAACCTGGCCTTGGACACTTCTATGGGGAAGGAGCTACTGAACCCTGCAGGTCTTTCCTGACCCATCCTGTAAGTCACAGGGCTGTGCAGCCTCACTGGGGATATTACACACACTTATCTTCTGTTGACACTTCAGTTTTTGTTAATTTTGGGTAAACAGGCTCCCTCCAGCAGAATAAGCTGTCTTTTGCATTATGCTGACTTTTTTGCTGCTATAATATAAAAAGCACATGGGCTTCTGCTGACGCAGTTATTCCAGCAAAATGTTTAAGTATGAGTTTAGCCTAATTCTTTGACAATATTCCCAGATTTATTACATGCAATGAGCAAGCACAGAACAAGTATTTCACTGACAACCTCTGGATAGGAAACAGACACAAAGAAATCATTTCGCTTCTCTGCAACATCCTAATTGCCCCTTTTACTCTCTGATGATCTGAAAGATTGCCAGTTTCCTTCCAGGTTTCCTTACTCTGTCTCATGCATTAAAAAAATCTGATTTTTTTTCTAATGCCCTTCCTTGTTTGCAGTTTGATTCTCCCTTAGTCTTTTCAGTATCTAGATGATACCAGATCTTCCAAGGTTTAAAGCCCATAATTTCAATATATTTTAAGTGATTTTAACATCACATTTCTTTTCATATGTATCTCTGGATATTTAGTGTGATTTTTCTGCCATGCTACCAATTTTTTAGTACTATCAAGTTGTGCATTTTAATAAATACTAAAATAGCTGAAAGACAGTCCACTTGCAAGTGAAAATCAACTGCAATTTTAATGTTACGTAATATAGCTTTATGAGGAAAAAAATCTCGTAGAACTGGGTAAGGAAAGAAAGCAGTGGGAGTCAATAGAAATGTAACTCAGTTTTATAGAAGTTATTTTAAAATCTGCAGAGTTAAACAGAGAATAATTTAATTTTTACAGAGTTTTTAATAACCTCTAAAATTCTATTGCACTGATTTAATATCAGCTAAGAGCTTGAGAGAGAGGTATAATTTCCTGATAAATTCTATAGGATCTTAACATAGGTTTGTAACCTAAAAATAATTTTATGCCCAAGAGAGCATCGTCTGTAGCAGGAGACTGCCTCCCCCCAGCTGAATCTCTCTGTAAGATGTTTTAGCTCCAGAACTCTTTGCTTGCATTTTTTTCCCCTAATATTTCAGCTCTATGCTGTTGGGAGGAAAAGAAGAAAGAGTTTGCCTATTTCTTGTCTGCTTGGGTTGCCTATTTCTTGTCTGCTTAATAAACTCAACATGTTCCCCTGTTTGCCCAAATCTCTGCTTTTGGGAGCTCCATATCATGTCATAAATGCGAACTTGTTCGAACAAACAGGGATTTATTTACGGTGCTGAAAGAACTTTTTGTGCTCCCTGCCTCATTTGCAACATTATTCCCGATTGATTTCTGCCCTACCTATTATTGACTTGCCAGCAATATTCCAGAGTAAGGTTGGGTCTATGTCAGAAAAATTTGTTGCCTCACACTGAGCCTTTTTCAGCATCGTTTACTCAATATTGTTCCTCTACCCAGCTGCTGCTCCAATAAACCAAAACAGCTCGCTGTTGTCTGAAATGAAGAATAATTGGAAACACCATGCCTGCTTCTTTCAGCACAAGTAACAATTCGGCCATTTAGGGCTCCTCTAACACTCCTGAGTGCTGAACAACTCAAGCCTTGGCTTCCTGCTAGCCAGGAATATTCAAACTCACAAACTCCTGGCAGAGTTTGCCTCCGCGCTGCACAGGACAGAGCGCTCGGGGTAAAGCCGCACAAGGGATCTGAATCACCACGTGAAAAAGCTGATGGGCTGCAGCAACTTTCCTGAGCACTTCCCAGCCCAGGGCTTGCCTGGTGCATGGGAAGTAAGGAAGCCTTGAAAATGTTCTCCAGGAAAAGCTGTAGTGGTCTGCTGTTGAGATCTTTGGGGTTCCCTTTGGTTCCTTGGGTTCATGCAGATCCCTTGTGGTCCTCCTGGCTTTGCAGTGTGAGGATGGAGAAAACCACCCCTGTTTCACCTGTGATGTGGAAGCTCTCAGAGGATTGGATGTGGGACCTTGGAGGACACACAGGATACCAGAGGTAAGGCTGGGATAGATCCCACCAGGGCTGGATGGCAGCATCCTGATCCAGGAGTCCATCCCCCAGAGGGAATCCTCCAGAACTTCACTGGGTGATTAAACTGAGCTGGAAACCCAAGCAAGGCAGTCCCCTGAGACAGCAAAGGGGATGTAGACTCAGCACAAAGCACACTTATTGTATTTGCAGTTGCCCCCAGACGAAGGGAGGAATGATGAATCTGGCTTTATGTTCTTAGAAGGCTAATTTATTATTTTATGATACTATAATATAAACTATAATATATATGATACTATAATATAAACTAAACTATACTAAGGAATACAGAAAGGATACTTACAGAAGGCTAAAAAGATAACAATGAAAACTGGTGACTCTTTCCAGAGTCCCAACACAGCTTGGCACTCATTGGCCATTGAGTCAAAACACTCACACCAGAAATCCAATGAAACAATCACCTGTGGTAAACAATCTCCAAACACATTCCAAAGCAGCAAAACACAGGAGAAGCAAATCAGATAATTATTGTGGGTTTGTTTTTTTTTTTCTCTGAGGCTTCTCAGCTTTCCAGGAGAAAAATCTTGGGCAAAGGATTTTTCCAGAAAATGTGAATGCCACACACACACCAGTGTTGTCTCCTTCCCAGCAGCTGGCTCTGACTCATCCCTTGGTTTCCCATCCTACCCATGACTTGTATTTGCAGGGTGATGAACCTGTGATGTCACCTTCTTCCTGGCTTTGACCCTCCTATGACACATCCAGTAGCAAAATTGTCTCCCACACTTCTGCCTCTTTGAACTTCAAGCCCTCTCCCTTTGTCTTGGGATCACAGGGATGCTGTGTCAGGAGCTCTCTTTTGCTTAGGAAAACAAATTTCAGTCTTTAAACACAAATATTTCCTGGCTGTTCAGGAAGATGTGGGCATGACACACTCATGAGGACCTGGCTCACCCTTGCTCATCCAATGGAGAAGATGTAGGACACCCCACCATCCTTTGATCTTTTCAGTCAAAGGTTGGACTTGCTGGTCTTGAAGGTATTTTCCAACCTTATGTTTCTATATTTCTGTGTTTTGAAGGGATTTTCAACAACCAGTTTCACTGGGGAACCAAACCATCTGGGAATGGTTCTTTCCAACAGAGTCCAACTTTGGCAGTAAAGATCTGTGAATCTTTCCTGGAGGAAACCACCCCCAGCACAGTCTGAGCCCTGGTTTTATTGCTTTTTTTGAAGGATATAAACCCAAGGTCCGGGATGAACATAGAGCAAAAGTGACTGGCATGATGAAAGTATCTAAAAAAAAATACATGGAGCTTGTACTTTACTTTTGGACCAGAAAATGTAGAGCAGGAGAACCCATGAGTTGTCCAGAGGATGGATGGATGGATGGATGGATCCCTATGTGACAATGACATAATGTTGGTCCATCTCCCAGCCCAGGCATCCCCCTGGGCTGGATTTCACCTGTGCCCCAGGCAGGAAAGAGGAAACACCAGGAAAACCCATCTCTGATCCCATTATTCATATTAATTGGCCACAGTTTGAAGCCTGTAATGAGGGAGGTTGGGGAGACAAGCAGAACTCCATCAACAAACCTCACATCTGGAGGCACAGCATGGCCTGGGAGCATGAATCTGCTCCTGCCCTTCAGCAGGGGCAGAAATTCAGGCAATAAAGAGAATAATGAGGTCATTTTGACCCTCCAAAAAAGTAATTCCCACCCACCATGCAAGAATGGGTGAGTTAAATTGCCCAACACCCCTGTGAGTAAAATGTGCTGTTACTTTGTATTGGTAACAGCAAAAAGAAAAAAAAGCTGGAGATGGACACACAGCCCAGTAGAGCCAGCAGGAATTCTCAGGGGAGATGTCCTGGCTCTACTGAAATGGATGGAAATCCTGCCACCAGATTTTCTGGGATTTCAGCCCAGGACTTTTGGATACTTTCTGCACACTTCTCTTGCTGTCTCTGCATGATATAGTGAAGCTGCAAGAAGCATTAGATTGCATCATTGCCTGGGCATCCCATGAAAAAAGCTTTGGCAATGCTTTTTTTGGGCTACTGGAGTAATTTTTGCCAACTCAAGTGGCAAATCTCTGACTCTGTTTTCAAAGTATAACTGGCTGGCACAAAGGCATCCTATGTTATATCACATTTATTTATTAATCCCTGGAAGTCCAGAGTGGTATGAGGAGAGCAGTAGGACCCATCTGGAAAATGTGTTGCAGTCCATAAAACACTGTCCTTTGAGTGTGAAAGGTTAGACTGAATTATTCAGTGATCTTTTCATTATTTAGAAGGGTTAATTATGGGATTAAAATGGTGCATCCTCCACAGTGCTGGGAGGTCCCTCCAATCAGACAACACAACCTGTCTGAATGGGGCAGGGGGAAAATCCCCTTACCTTCACTGTGAGGATGAGGAGAAATTCCAGCTGAGTGGCCAAGTATCCAAAGGATGCCTGGAGAAATCTCAGAATGGTTTGGGCTGGGGGGGACCTTAGAGCTCATCCATTTCAACCCCCTGCCATGGGCAGAGACACCTTTCACCATCCCAGGGTGCTCCAAGCCCCATCCAGCCTGGCCTTGGACACTTCCAGGGATCCAGGGGCAGCCACAGCTGCTCTGGGCACCCTCACATGGAACAATTTTTAAGAACATGAGCAGGTTCAGCCAAGAAGAACATTTGGAAGAGCAAGACCTTCTGTGGTCCACAGCCAGGACATTTCTTTCCCACCTCATATGTAGGATGCAGCTGGGGATCACTGTATTGCTCAGGTTATGGAATTGGGTTTTATAAACAGGGAAACTGAGGCACATGCAGGGCAATGAGTGCACAGATTTGCTGTCACCAAACAGGTTGGACATGGAATGGAGGGTGTTTCCTCCATGTACTCCATAAGATCCCCCTCACACAGGCAAGGAGCCTCACTGCCAGCTCACACACAGCATTTCCTGCAGCGCCTGCTTTTCCTTGCAAGTCTCCTTCCCAAGCTGTGAGGAGACCAAATCCCACTTTGTAAGATGCACCTGGTGAAGCCACCATCCTCTAGCTGTCTTGTTCTCCACGTGGTGGGAGAGTCCTGGGAGAGAAGGTGTTTTTTGAGGCAGATCCCTGTGTGGAAGCTCTCCCTCCCCAGGCTGTGCTCAGGCCGTGGGTGGCGCGGCTCATCCCTGCTGAGCTGAGCTGAGCTGAGCTGTCACGGGGAATTGCCTGGCTGGCAACGAGACCAGTGCCAGCAGGGTGTCACCACCCCTGCCACAGGCTGCAAACCCCAAAATTCACTGCTGGTGTGGTCACTGTCCTCCATCCCAACTGCAGCAGTGTGACAGTGCTCACAGGGGTTCTTGGATTGGGGAAGAGATGAGGATCTGACTCCATGTTTCATTCAATAAATGTTGATTTATTATTTCATGATATATATTATATTAAAAATATAATAAAAGAATAGTTTTATAGTTTATAAACTATAGTTTTATAATATAATATAAATAGTTTTATACATTTATAAAAATTTATAGTTTAAAGACTATAAATAGTTAAATAGTTAAATAATAGTTAATATAATAGTTAAATAATTAAAAGAATAGAAGAAAGGATTTCATCAGAAGGCTAGCTAAGAATAGAATAGGAAAGAATGATAACAAAGGTTTGTGACTCGGCTCTCTGTCCGAGCCAGCTGACTGTGATTGGCCATTAATTAGAAACAACCAACATGAGACCAATCCCAGATGCACCTGTTGCATTCCACAGCAGCAGATAATCAATGTTTACATTTTGTTCCTGAGGCCCCTCAGCTTCTCAGGAGGAAAAATCCCAAGAAAAGTATTTTTCATAAAGGATGTCTGCGACACAGCAGCACAAAATGCTGCCAAACAGCAGCTGAAGTGTCTGCAGGAAAAGCAGCCCTGGGCATTCGGGGAAATATTGTGGCTGAAGTCATCTGAGCTGGTGCAAGGAAACCATCCAGAGCCTGCAATCAGCACTGGGTGCAGGAGCAGTGGGTCAGGGAGGCAGATGGAGTCATGCACACACAGCACATCCATCGTGACTCAGGGCCTTGTCACCGCCGTGTGACCGGCAGCTAGGACGGGACAAAAACCCCAAGGGCTGGAGCAAATCCCAGCACTGAGTGGTGCACAGTTGGCTCAGAGGAGGCACTGCTGGCTCTGCAGGGCTCCTCCTTCTCACACAGAGCTCCCTTTGGAGGGGAGATGGGTTTAGCAAGTGCTCCGGCCCAGGGAGATGTGGGGAGCTCAATCAGAGTCATGAGTGGTGTGAGATCATCTGGCTGGGCCTTGGTTTGCCCAGCGTGGGGGTCCCTGCACATGCCCATGTGCTCCAGAAAAGCATCACACAGGGAAGGAGGGAAGGAGCCACCAGTCACTTCACCACTGGTAGATCAGGCTTCCTGCTGTGGTTTTGAAACTCTTCTCTTCTTTGAGCTTGTCTGGAGTCATTGGATCTTGCTGGGACTGTTTGATGTTTAAAGAGCCCATGAGAGCCTACTCCCTCACATCCTGTGGAAGGGCAAACTTCTGCCCAGCTTATCAGTAGCTAAAAGCCAGAACTTCCTGACCATTGCCTCCAGTCCCCAAGGCATTGATCACAGAATCAGGGAATCATGAGAGCAGGAAAAGCCCTCCGAGATCATCAAATACAACCATTAACCCAGCACTGCCAAACTCCCCACTAAACCACATCCCAAGCTGATATGTTCACATGCCTTTTGAACACTTCCAGGAATGGGGACTCCACCACTTCCCTGGGAAGCCTGTGCCAGTACTTGACAATATTTTCAGTGAAGAAATTTTCTCTAATATCCAACCTAAACATCCTCTGGTGCAACTTGATGTTGTTTCCTCTCATCCTATTGCTGGTTCCTGGAGGGCAGAGCCTGATCTCCCCTGGCTGTCCTCTCCTGTCAGGGAGCTGTGCAGAGCCACAAGGTCCCCCCTGAGCCTCCTTTTCTCCAGGCTGAGCCCCTTCCCAGCTCCCTCAGCCTCTTCTGGGGCTCCAGACCCTTCCCTAGCTCTGTTCCTTACTCTGGGTGTGATGTTTCTCTCCTGATCCTGTTGCCCCTTTCCCAACACCCTCTCACAACCACGAGCAGGACAGAGCTCCCCACCATGCACAGAAAGGAGGATTTGCTTCTTACACAGGGTTTGCATCAACCATTCTCACCAGTCTCACACTGGCAGACCATATTGAGCTCTTTCTCTCCTGAATGATCCCATCTTTCAGAGTTTAATCTTTCAGCAGACAGGGATGACCAACCATCCTTCTCCCTGGGTGGAGAATTTGCCATTAATAAGTATTTAAATGAGCAGAGTTTGCCTGGGGAGCCCGAGTCAATCCATCCATCCATCCATCCATCCATCCATCCATCCATCCATCCATCCATCCATCCATCCATCCATCCCACCATGTGTGATCAAAAAGAGGCACATCAGCAGCAGTGACTCTGTGTTTGCCACCAGCCTGCTCATCCCTGTGACACCTCACCTTCCAAATTGCATTTGGTGCTAGTTCCCAGCCAAAGCTGGAATTCGAGGTCTGCCAGGCAGACACTTTTTAATCCATTTTGCAAATAATAATTTGTGCTCATTTTCAGTGCCAGTTTTTTAATGGAAATTTATCCCCAACGAGGGAGTATGGGGTGCAAGGACAAAGGTCTGTGCATTTTGTACTGTCATCATTGCCACTATCAAAAAAACCTGTAATTTCACTCAGGAATGCTAAGCCAAATTCAGTTAAAAATTCTGGTTTTCTATCAAAACTGACTTGATTGATGCTGATTATATTCTTGTCATTTTATACCATATGGACTGAATTGTGTGTCCACTGTTTTGCATGGGACTGTTGGCATGCCTATAATTATTTGTGTTGTCCTGTTTACCTTGTCATCAGTCAGCTTGGATGGGGCTTGGAGCAAGCAGGCCCAGGGGAAGGTGTCCCTGCCCATGGCAGAGGGGCTGGAATGGATGATCTTTAAGGTCCCTTCCAACCCAAACCATCCTAGGATTTGATGATTCTATGATTATCCTTCTCCTGGCCTTCAGGGGCTCCTCCATATGCCAAGGCTTGCAGAAATATCAACACAATCAATCCAGAGGCCTATGGAGGCAGCTCCTGAGGACCACTTGATGCAAATTTCCTCGATGGCTAATCTAAAAATATTTGTCTGTAGTAGATATCCAATATCCTCCTTGGTTCTACCAACAGATGAGACTCATCTCACCTAATTTTAGCTGCCAGAACGTCAGGTGTTCGGTGTGAGCCAAGTCTGGCCTCCCCCTCTCTAGTCAATGGAGGGAAGCAGTTTTAGAACAACTCATCCCACCCATCTCTGGAGTGACTGAATCACTCTCCAGGAGAGGTTTCTCTCTCCATCAGCTGCCTAGAAAGGCAAAGCAGGCGGCTGCATCAGGCACTGAGCCTGGGTAGCCCTGTTCCCTTTTGGCAGGGATTTAACATCCCCACTGCAAGCATTGGCCTTAAGTATTTCTCTTTGTCTTCCTTGTGCCCCTCAGCCCAGCCATTCCTGTGTTGCCTCTCTCAGTTACAGTTCCCCTAACTAACTGGTGCATGACACTTTCTGTCCAGTGTCTATATCCCCTTCCTCCCCTGCTTTTTGCTGATTGTATTCTGCTTTTTATTTCTTCTTGCTGCTTTCATCTTGCTATTCACCCAAGGTGAGCACCACGCTGAACACTTGAGTTTTTTGGACATCCTAAAAAATCCTCTTCCTCTCAACCTTGCCTTTTCCACTCAAGGGGCTCCATCTCAATGTTTTATCCCATTTCTCTCCACAGCTTTGGGAAACCTACTGTGCCACCAGCTGCTGTGTCTCTCTTTGGGTCTGTTCTCTCTTAGTTCATACCAAATGCTGCTGCAGGTGATGTTCACGAGGCTGTGAACAGCCACCAGCTTCCAGCCCCGTGATAAATATAATTTTATCTGTCATAATGAGGCTTGAACCAGTTGGCTCACATTTGGTGCAAGACCATTTGTGTCAGAAATGATCTCCTTTAATTTTGAGAAGGCTTGGTGATGTTTTTTAGTGCTGGCTGCAGGAAACTTGTCTTATACCTGACTCATGCTGATGTTCCCCTTAACAACAGTTGCATTTTCTGTAACGTGTTATGAAGATGAACTCGTAAAAAAGTTCATTTGACTTTGTTCTTCAACTGTGTGACCCTTGTTGATTCTCAGATGCTACAAATACCTGCTCTTGAGCTTGACTACAATCAGCCTGGCTTGATTTTAAAACTGACAGGGTGGAGAAGGTATATGAGCCTACAAGATCAAGCTTCTAATCATGTTTTACCAATAAATCAGAAAGAAACATTGAGACGAGCCCCTTTTTCTCTCAATTTCTCTGTCACTCTAAGGGAAACAACATCAACTCTGCTTTTAAAGGGTCCTGAATTTCTTGGATGGGAGAGGTTGCAGAAGTACAGGCAGTTACTACTGCAGACTCATGCTCGTAAAAGGTGTTCTGGGTCTGGAGAACATTCAGATCTAGCTTCCCTTTTAAATAAAGAGGCTCACATGATTACCTCTGTAATGAGCTGGGACCTACAAAAAACACACTGTAAGTACCAGAGCTCAGAAGAAGCATTAGCACAAAAGAGCTCCTTTAAATGCCCCGGAGCCAGATTTACAAAGACAGATAAGACACGGCCTGTGAAAAATCAGACCCCGAGTTCAAATCTCAATTCTCCCAGGACTCATATGTATTCATTTCTCCTCCCTCCCTCCCTTTCCTCCCTCCCCGCTGCTTTTGCCAAAGGAGATGAGCTGGTTACTGTTAATGGCATCATCCCGAGCGCTTCTCGTGTTGCAGCACCGAGCCTTGTTAAGGAAAATCCCCGTGTAATGGCATTACTTGGCACTTTTGTGCAGGACCTGCAGCTGGGAGCTGGAGCACAGCCTGATTAAACCCCACAGTGCATCACCCCCCTCTGCCAAACACCATGCCAGGTCCCGTGGTGGAGTGGGAGAAGAAAGCAGGGCTGGTTCTCCTGCCTTTCTGACTCCCTCCATCCACACCCTGGCTGGGAATGCCCAGTGAGGATTTTTTGCAGCCTGTGCTGGTTGGGCACAGCTGCAAAGTGAGGTGTTTATATGATCCCTTCTTGATCTGGCATATTCCCTTCTCACCTCTCCTCCCAGCCCAGTGCTCTGAGAGGAGAAAGGAGCGATGATCCATTGGCAGGGAGAAGTTTTCTGCATCCCAGTGGTGGGAATTCAGCTGTGCAACAGGTCAAGGGCTGGACAGCTCCAGTCAAGGCAAAGGTGGCCAGACTCCCCTGGTCCCACCTCTGCACACCAGGCTGCAAGCATGATGGAAAAGCATTTCCCAAAATCCTTACCCTGAGGTCCTTCCCTTCCACCCAGCAGCAGAGGAAATGCTCACGCCTCGTGCAGGAAATGGTGCAGCTGAGCAAACCCTCCCTGTCCCTCCCTTAAATTATTTAATGTCCTGCAGGAGCAGAAGATGACCCCTGCTAAGCAGACTGTCAGGAGAGCAGCAGCCTTTGATGCAGTAATTGGAAATTTCCATTCTTTGCTTGCAGCCCTGAAAAACAGAAGAGTCTAATATACTGGGAAATCTCCATGCTGAGCTAGGAAATTTCCATGATGGAAATTTTTAATGTATTCTCTGGCTTTAAACTACACACGTTGATGAGGCTTGGGGTGCTTGTTTTGTGTTTTGTATTGTATTTGGGGGTTTTGTTGTGGTTTGTTTCTCTTTCTTTGTTTGCTTTGCAATTTGCTTGAAAGAATCAATGAGTGGCCGTGGGAAGGGCTGGAAAAATCAGCCTGACCAGAGGAAAGTGATGCATTTGCAGGAGAAACACGTGCAGGGCTGGCAAGGCACCTGTAACACTGCTGGCCAAGGCAGAGATAATGGGAACCTGTATTTTAACGAGACTGTCACTGCCAGAGGACAGAGATGACTCCGCAAGAAGCTCTGCAGCACAGCTTGGAAAGGTTGGAGCTTTTGATGCTCTTTCCACAAAAAAGCCCAGGAGCCCAGAGGGTGAATATGTCTTTCCCTCAAATACTTTGCAGACTGCACAAGAAAAAAACCAAACAAACAAAAAAAAAGGAGGTAAATAGTGGAGAAACAGCTCTTAGGGGGAACCTGTGTGAGCCCTCGGTCTAAATACCTGGCAGTTCTTGCTGGTGCTTTGAACAGAGAGTTCTCAGGGACAGAAAATATGGGAGGGAATTGTCAGCTGTGCTGTAAAAATGATGATGAGGAGCTCGTAGGAGCTCGGGTGGGAGGACAGCAGAGGAAACACATTGGAAGCAGAGCTGCCGCCTTTCCTGACTGTAGCACTGGGGCTCTGCGCTGGCTGCTGCAAATCCCTGCCAGGCTCAGGCTCTGCCGGGGCTGGAGCAGCTCCCTGTGCCCTGTCCTGTCCCACATGGGTGGTGGGGTGGCTCCTGTTGATGTCCTGAAGCAGGAAAATGCAAAGTGGCCCTGACATTTCAAAATAACAATGTGAAAACAAAATCCTACCAAGCCCCAGGATCCCTCAGCAAGCGAATCCCCCTCCATGCAGTGGGACGAACCAGCAGAAGTAGTTGGTTTTATTACCCACTGGGCTATTAATTAGGCAGAAATTAGGGATTCATGGAGGTGGAGACATTGCAGCTTCATTTTGTCAGGCAGGTCCTTGTGAGCAGCACGGGTGGGGAGGAAGGGAGGGAGCCAGCCCACAACAGGGGCTCTGGGTTTGCTCCACAGGAGCCTCGTGGGGCCAGTGCAGACACAGAAACCTGCACAAAGCCGGCCTAATCCAAAACCAATGGGAGTTCTTGGCTGGCTTCTTTCTAAGGTGTTTACTCCCTTCAGCCCCGTGCTCCCAAGTGCACTCCAGGTGTTCCTGCCAGTTCCCAGTGTGCAGGATCTCAAAGGGAACACTGAACCGGGATGAATGGCTGGGTGAGCAGTCAGTTCGTCACGTCCAAGCACACAAAACCAAAAAGCAAACTCGTGGCACAGCAGGGAACTTCACCTCTCTTCCAGCTGGAACAGATCATTGCACCAAAATATCAAAGGCTTTATTTCACTGTGCTCCTACAGGGCCCTTGGAGTGCAGAAGCACAGAATCACTGAGGTTGGAAAAGACCTCTAAGGCCATCAAGTCCGACCATTAACCCAGCACTGCCAAGGCCAACACTAAACCACTCCTCCAAGTGCCATATCTACATATAGTTTAAATTCTTTTGGGGATTTTACCACTGCCCTGAGCAGCCTTTTCCAGTGCTTGACAGCCCTTTTGGTGGATAAATTTTTCCTAAATTTTTCCTAGTCTGGGAGAAGATGTGTTCAGGTGTCAGTGAGTGAGAAGAGGTAGAATTCTGAGCACAAATCCTGTTTCTATTGGGTCAAGTCATCAGAGTATCCTGAAGTTTTTTGCTTGTCCATCACTTAAGCCCTAAATACCAAGACACTTCAACAAGTTATCTCTAACGGAGTAAGAGCTGAACTGTTGAGTGTCAGCCTGGGATGTGTTGACTATAGATGACAAAACAGCAACTAAATCCTGCTCTGAGTTTGCAGTAAATGCAGAGAAGTACAAACCCTTGGGGTACAATCCATCTCCCCGTAAAAGAGACACCACACTCCACCAGAGGCAGAATCACTGAGCTCACAGTCTGGCTCCACAACACAAGTGGGTGGATCCAAAGCCTCACAGACTACAAAAGTGGGTGACTTTGGCTAGACAGATGGCTTTGTCACTGAGATCTCTTATTCATTTATGTGTCCTTCAATCTGAGTCCATCTGCTGTCTCCTGTGCCAAACACAGGAGGTGGGAGCCATCCCTGGGGTGAGGTGAGTGCTTTGCTCTGGGTTTGTGCTCCTTGCACAGCCCATCCTGGTCCACACCTACAGTCCCAGGTACAGGAAGAATCTGAACCATGTGCTGCTTCCCTCTGAGTTTGGTTGTTCACTTGGGAGAAAAAAATCCACAAAAACTCTGATGGATTTTCACTGTCCTTTGCTAATGATGGTATATTTCTATTTTCAAGGATTTCTTTATTATTTCCTCTTCGCGGCTGCTGCTAAAGAGTCACTTGAGTCATTTCCTCCATCCTGGAGCTGAGCCAAGCTCAGGATCAGGTCTCCAAAATCAGGACCATGTCTTTGAGTGGGAGATGAGCCAGAGCCCAGGACCTGGTGTCCTGAGCCTGGCACAGGTTTGCCCCAGGCTTGAGGCACTCAGGGTGTGATTTCAGGCTGCTGCTCGCTGGGTTTCTCCACTTTGCAAACTCAGCTTGACCTTAGAGCTCCATTCACCGCTGGCTGCCTGAACCCAAGCCAGGTTTGCCACCAAACAGGATCACACCTGAACTTTCTGGGCTCGGGGAGTCACTCAGCCCAAGCAGGGAACACTCCCCCAGGCTGGCTAATTGCTGCTCCTCGCTCCCTGCAGATGGAGAGGGCAGCAGGAGGGCTGAGCGCTGCTGTCTGTGATGGCATAGCAGGCAGTCTGACTTTTGGACCTCTCCCTCAGGGGCTTTACTCCTGAAAGTGATTTATTAGGATGGTGTGTTTGATTTAATACCATACGGATGTGCTTTATGGGTCACAGAACTGATATCTGGCAAAGAATCTTCAGCTGCCAGTAGTATTTTGCCTCTCAGAACCTTCAGCAGATGCTGCCAATAGTGTTTTGCCTCTATTCCCTTCCATATTCCAGGAGATTTGCTAGATTTGTGTTTTGAGTGGGTGGGTTCTTTTAGCTCAATAACAGTTTTGCCAGTCTAGGTGAACTTTTACCAGCTTACAGAAACTGTACATCAAATTTACAACTAAACATTCACAGCTGAGACGTTTACATTGAGGCTGAAGCTGTTGGAAATAAATAATAAAAATCAGTAATTCAGGAGCAGCCATCCTTTCTGGCCAGCCAGAATGATCCCATCCAAATGGAATCAGCTCCAGAGCAGCACTGGTGCCTGGTCCATGCAGGGATGTGAACCTGTGAGAGCACCCAACACCATCAGGAGCTGTGATTCCTCCATGGATAATTCATGAGCATAATAAGGAGCCACATTTGTTAAAGAAGCTGGTGCTTATGAATGATGCACTTACTGCTCTGCTCTGGTTCTCTCAGCGCTTCTCCCAGATGCTGGAACATTATCCACATTATACATTCAGCAGGATTTGTTCCAGCTGTTTTCCAAGGAGAGTTTTTACTGTTCCCTGTTAGCTTGGGTTCCCAAGGAAGCAAAGCTGATGCGTTTGAGCACTGTTTATTTGGAGCCACACTTCCATTCCTGCCTCTCCAGCTCCTCTCAGAGCTGCTGAACTTGATGGGCATCTCCATCTGAATTTAACAGATGGAGAAGTGAAAATTGCCCAGAGCAGCTGTGGCTGCCCCATCCCTGGATGTGTCCAAGGCCAGGCTGGATGGAGCTCTGACCAACCTGGTCTAGTGGGAGCTGTCCCTGTCCATGGCAGAGGGCTGGAACTGTGGATGGTCTTTAAGTTCCCTTCTAACCCAAACCTTTCTGTGATTGGGTTCTGTGATTTGGGACCCTTCTAAGGTCCCAAACCATTCTGTGATTCTGTGTTATTTTTTGGAGCTTTACTTAAAGCAAGCAAAGGGGAGCAGCAAGGAAAAGAAAGATTACAGGCTGACTGCAACTCCCCAGGGAATCCAGAGAGAAATGAACTCTGGTCAGACCTTTGCCTGCAAGCATGGTGAGCCTCAACCCCAAGAGGCACAAGAGAATTCACACTCAGGAGGCATCCTTATCAGGAACCTTATCTGTTGCTACCATACCTACTTTGGGGAGTTTTAAAATTTATTTAAAAGTTGTTATTTTAAAGGAATAAGTACCTTGTGGTGCAGCATCAGAAGAAAAACACAGTGAGAGGCACCATTAGCAGGTGGAGCTGAGCAGAGAGTGCTGCCTCCCATTGTGATGCTGTGCGGGGCTGAGCAACCCAGAAAGAAAATATTAAACAGAAACAGGCTGTGATATTGGCTGACAGCCTCAGCATAGGCCCGGGGGTTTGGAAATCCAGGATCAAATCACGTCTGCGATAACAACTCCCTTTATTGCCCACACGGACTTGGGGGTTTGGCTACCTTAGTTAAAAGGAGTGGGGATGATGGAAGCTGTCTCCCAGGATCATTCCTGTCCAGCAATATGAAATCACTTGATGTGCTCAGAGGTTGAAAGCACCCCACAGTGAAATAAAAGGCACCAGCCATCACTCCTGTAGGCATTCTACGCTTCTCCCTACCTTTGACAGCTGCCACGCTACGGCAGAGATTGTTCTGCTCAGCCCCAGCTTCAGAATCCAAATTTAGAACGTGTCCTGTGACAGGAATCATTTACATGACAAAATCTGCCTTTCTCCAGATCCCTCTAATTAAGTCCTGCCTCCCTCGCAGCTCTCTCTCGCTGGTGGAGCGATGCAGGGGAGCCGCCGTGGGAACAGCAGCGTGTCTGTCTGCAGGATGCTCTCCTCCTGAGCCCACCAGGACACAGCTGCTGCTGCTGCACTCCCATCTGTGGGATGCTCTCCTGAGCCCAACAGGATCCAGCTCAGTGCTGAGTATCTCAGAAAAAGGCGTGAGGGCTCCTCATCCTCCTGCACTGGCTGCAGTCCCACCATCAAGCTGCAAATGTGGCAGGAGATGACTTCCCTTGGAATAATTTTTAGGGCAGATTTAGATGGTTTTGTAAAGCCTGCTGTGGGTGCCTGGATGTTGGCAAATTTTTGGCATCACCTGGGTCTCCACTGAGTACCTGTGGTGGAAAGATCCACCATGGTCAACAGCACTTTGTGTCCTGCGAATGATGTGCTGAGCTGCTAACACGCCTGGCAGCTTGGAATCAAAGCTACATGGCCACACAAATAGGAGGATTTTAGGAAATCCCACATATCCTTCAACCTCTTCTGGAAAAAAAAAAAAGGTCCTTTCTTACTCATCCCGGGGTCACTGAGGATGTCTGAGCTACTTGCAGCAGAGTACAGTTTCAAAGACTTCCTCCTTGAATTACGGCTGTCTGCCCTACTGGGAAGATCTTAAGTGCACCTGGCAGAGGAGCTTCTTCCTCCCACAGGAGGGATGTGCTGGAGCCTTCGTGGCACTGCCCACCTCTGCAGCCCTCAGGAGGGTCCAGCCTCCCCTCAGATCTGCCCAGAGCCCTCAGCTGAGGCACCCAGTGCTGTCCCACAGCTGGCTGGGCGTTGCTCAGTGTCTGCAGGGCGCTGCTGAGCTGGTGGCACAGATCAGAGGGTTCAAGGTGCCACCCAGGCTCGGGGCACAGGGACAGGGTGGCCACAGGCAGTGACACACAAAGGAAGGAAGGGCGGCGCTGGCAGCTCCGAGTGCTGCAGCTCATCTGGCTCCCAAAAGCCTCCTGGGATGGGTCAGGGTTTGTTCTCCATGGTGGCACTCGGCCATCCCTGAGCTCTGGGCGGGATTTGGTGTTGCCGATGTTTCTCCAGACAAGGGCACGTGAGCAGCTGGAGCAGCAGCAGCAGGAAGCTCCAGGAACCACGAGAGCATTTGCCAGGGATGCCAATGGAGAAGCTCTTCCCCTTCCCATGGAGCAGCTCTTCCTCCTGCCTCCACGTGTCAGGATGGATCATTGCAGAGGAGTCCATGCCCTCAAACCCAGCACCAGCTCCAGGAGTGATGCTCTCATGCTCCTCATGAGGACAGCGTGTTCCTCCCTGTCCCCCAGCCACGTGGGGACCTGAGTCCCTTGCCCACCCCTTCATCCATCCCTCCATCAAATTCCCACTGAGAGCCACGCAGTGCTGCCATGGGAGAGAACACACAGGATGTGCTGGCCACCTGGGACTCAGCCATTACAGGGAAAAGCCCTTGAACCTTCTCTCCATGAACCTGCAAACGCCCGAGCAGCACCTCCTGATGCTGCCAACAGGTCCTCCCTGCCTTTCCTCCACAGTTCAGCACTTGGGGCAGGTGCCTGAGCTTCCCTGGATGCAAAATTCCTGCCACAGGCGACCTGTTATCCCAAACAGGAGCACATCAATTCCACACCCTCACCCTCTGCAGGAGAAGGGATCATTTCACTCAGTAATTCCTGCCAGATTCCACCAAAACTATCACAATTCAGGGTCTGTTTCTGTGCCCGATGCCAGCCACATAATGCTCTTAATCTTGGTGATTGTAGTTTATTAAGGATCTTGGAAACTGGGAAAATGCCTTTCAGAGGAATTAAAAAAAAAATAAATTCCCAAATTCCAAATCAGGGAGGAAATTCCCTCAGAGGATCATGAAAACAAACATGTTTTTGTGCTTCCAGAAAATCAGCAAGACTAACAGTGCCATTGTTTGTGTAAGGGGGATTTCCACATTTCAGGGAACAGCTTGGAAGCCAGCACAGCAGCTGCTCCTGGGAGAGCAGGAATTGTGAACCAGCACCAGGAAAAATCACAGCAGGTTAAAAATCATGGCATTTTTGTAAATGACCATCCAGATTTAGGCTGTGTTTTGGTTTTTCTTTCCTTTCTGTGCCTGCTTTCCAAACCTTTAGGGGGCATATTTTCCTGCTTCCCTCATAGCATGAGAGGCACAAATAACACCAGACTATTTTTGCCCCTCATAAAAGCTCCTTGTCACAGAACCATGTGACTCTGGCCACCCTTGCGTCACTGATGGCATGAAATATCACAAGATTTATAACAAAATTACATGAGTCAGCAACGCTGAAACCTCCCATGAGAAACAAGAATGCCATCCAGAGGGGGAAAAACGTGGATTTCTAAAATCCACGCTGGGCTGTGCATTAGGACAACCCCAACTTGGTATCTAGGATTCCTCTCCAGATGAGGAACGCCATGGAGATCCCATCTGTTCCGATACAGCAGCAGGATGGTTCCATTTGCAGTGGTGAGACCAAAAAGGGACAGAGGGTGGTGGGAAAGGAGAGAGGCAAGAGGAGAGCAGGAAGGGAATGGCAGGAGGTGAGGGACAGATCCTGAGGGAGCCAGAAATCTTTGGATAGCCCTGATGGTGTTAAAGACTGAGGGGCTGGAGCGTGTCCAGAGAAGGGAATGGAGCTGGGGAAGGGTCTGGAGAACCAGGAGGGGCTGAGGGAGCTGGGAAGGGTCTGGAGAACCAGGAGGGGCTGAGGGAGCTGGGAAGGGCCTGGAGAACCAGGAGGGGCTGAGGGAGCTGGGCAGGGGCTGAGCCTGGAGCAAAGGAGGCTCAGGGGCCCTTGTGGCTCTGCACAAGTCCCTGCCAGGAGGGCACAGCTGGGGTGGCCTTTGCTCAAGGGGAACAGGGACAGGAGGAGAGGAACCAGCCTCAGATTGCAGGAGGAGAGGTGTAGGTTGGATATTATGAAAAATGTCTTCACTGAAATAGGTGCCCAGCCCTGGAGCAGGGATGTGGTGGAATCACCATTTCTGGAAGTGTTCAAAAGCCTGTTTGCACTTGAGGACAGGGTTTAGTGGTAAACACAGCAGTGCTGGGTTCATGATTGGGTTTCATTATCCAAGAGGTCTTTTCCAGCCTAGATGATGGCATGATTTGATGATCTTCAGGACGTTTTCTAGCCACGACAACTCTTTGATTCCATGGGGATGGATGCTACCACCACAAACACTGCAGGGAGATATCCCAGCCTCAGCTGATGGCCCTGATAGCGTTTGGAGATTACCATATCCCTTGGCTGGGCTGCCAGCCAGGAAAGCATGACTGGGAAGGCGATAAGAAGGGCGCTTTAGGGGAAGGCGATGGCGTCACGCTGACAGGGTGTTACCTCATCCCCGTGTGACCACCCTGAAACTGGAGCAGGGCAGGTGACACAGGGACCCTGCAGAGCCAGGGCAGGGTCACCTTACTCCTGCCACCACGGGTGGACCTGTGACAAACATTTGGTGGGATGGGGCAGGCGCTTGGGATGTGCTGCTGGGACATTTGTTCTGCCTTGGGAGTAATGAGAGTGGTCACTCCTGTGGGTAAAGGAGTGTGGCTCTTCTTGGGTCTGCCCTCCATGGGCATGCGAGGTCCTTTTGGGGCATGGGAAAGAAGAAATCACTGCTCAATTTTAGTACTTTTTGTCACAGATGAAAAGCTCGGCAGAAAAGACTCCAGACACTTTTGTGGTGAGGCAACTTCACCAAGCAAAGATGAGCAAATGAAAGTTGGGAAGACCCTGGCTTAAAAATATCCCTGCAACCTGCAATGATCCCCCTTGTGTGGGTGAGTCCTGATGGCCCTTAATTGAGCTATTTTTTGCACTGAGCTGCTGCTTCATTTAGTGCTCAGGATGTGCTGTGCTCAGTTAATGAGCAGCTAATCAGTGTTGTTCCTTGGCTGCTCCAGGCTGAGCCCCGCAGAGCTGATGGACCTGGCAGCCCCTGTGGAACAGGGATACTCCTGCTCCTTCTGCAGGTGCAGGGAAGGCACCTGGTGGGCTTTGAGTGCCCTGGGATTTCAGGGGCTGTCACTGAATGCTGACCAATGGCCATTTTTGAAGATGATGGAATCCAAAGAACAATCAGTCCCACTCCGCAGCTGAAATCCACAGGTATTTTCTTAAAAGGGAGAAACATCTCACTCTTCCCTACTCCAGATCTCAGAAATGGCTGCCTGGTTTTGGCTGAAGGCTGAGCATTAGTACAAAACATTCAGCACAGAAAACTTGTGCCCGAATGTTCCAGAGTTCACAGTGTTAAAAGCAAGGCAATACATCTTCTGGTGGGAAGCTCTGGGTGATTTACTAACCCATCCTGGAGTGCTACCTAGAAGTTAAAAATCATATGTCTCCATCACTCAGTGGAATTAACTGTTCCAGGGAGCAGCTTAGCTCAGCTGAGTGCCAGGCAGGAAGGGGAGCAATCTGAAAGATCCAATTTCCAGATTAGACTCAGTCATGTTTTGCTTGTTCTTCCCCCAAAAAATCTTTAAAACAAACAAGCCATCAAAGATACCAGAAAATCCATTTGGTTTCCTTAGGGTTTCTGAAGAGTTCAGGAGACAAAAAATAATTATGGAACTAACAATAAATTATAATCTCAGCCTGATGAGATGAAAGACAATGAGGAAATACTGAAATTAGAAAGACCCATGATAAGCACAGAAACAAACACCTTGTGTCTTTCCACACCTCATGCAATCCCACCAGTGCAGGGTCTCTATTTGGAGGGAGAAACTTTCATTAAGCATTAACTAAGGAAAACAAAACTGAACAAAAATGGCACCTGATGTGTTATAGATTGCCTGAATAAAACCATTTTAGAGGGTACCAGAGCTCTAAAACTTGATGATAAAAACCATCATCTTTGTGTACTTCCCATCACGTCAGATGTGGCCCCTGAGAGTCCTGCAAGGTCTGCAGTCCCCTTCCTCCCCATGTGATGTGGAAATGCAGGACCAACATCACTGCCACAGAGAGGATGCCTTGGCCAAATTGAGAGCTGGCAGCAGAACATCTGCCAGCAAAGCCATCTCCTTGGTGACTGCCCACTGCCCAGGGTTCCACCGTGCCAGAGACGAAAAACAAAGCCCTGAAGGATATTCAAGATTTGTAAGAAGTATTTGGAGCAAAATCCTGAGAATGAGACCTTGAGATCTGGCTTGCACAGAGCTCTCTGGTGAGCCAGGGCAGGACTGCACATGGACCTCCTGATTTGTGCTCCATATCCACAGATTCTGAGCTGACCATGGTAATAAATGAGCGAAGGTACTTCCACAAGGAATGAGAAGCTTCTTTGTACTATCCTGTGAACTCAATATGTGGTACCCCTTAAATGGATGCCAGGCTTTGCCACGTTAAAAGACCTGGACATGTTTGTAGGACAAACAGAACCATTTATGTGAAAGGTCAGGTTTCGTGGGTGGGCTGTGGAGTGTCTCACTGAAGCACCTTTATAACTCTTGAGAAACAAAGATCATAGCATAACAAATGCCAATTGCAGCAGCAGTGGCTGATTTGCTTCATTTTAAGGTTGGCATCAAAAGTGGCAGACCACCCTCCAGGTGCTGCTGCGTCTCTCCTTGGCGGGTGACTGAAGGGAGCCAAGGCTGATGAGAGCAGCAGAAGGCTTCTGTTTGCCCCCAAAGCCAGGGAAGATGAGTGTTGTCCCTTTCCCTGGAGTGTGACACAGTCCTGCTGGGACAAGGAAGGACAATCCTGCCTCACTGTGCAGAGGAAAAGCTCCAACCCTCGCGGTGCAGCGGATGGCGCCCAACCGTGTCACCGCCGGCTCCCGTGCCAGGCTGGTCCCTGCTGTCCCTGCCAAAACCCAGGCACTGCTGACTGGCAAAGACTGCCCAGAACGATCCTGTTCTGTTGCCAGTCACTCATGTCTAGACACTGACCCTTGTCCTGGACTAGATGCAAAGACAGGGCAGGAGTAAAGTCCTCCCCTGCTCAGTGTGGCTCCATTGCCTTGGGGCCTCACCAAGGAATCGCCTTCATGTGACCACAAAGGAAGAGGCCACAAAGGACAAGAAGCAGCAACTCCTCAGTGGAACAGGAGCCTGGAAAATTGAGATCCCCCTCTGCTGTGCCATTGGCTGGAGAGGAGCTGACACATCACTCTGGAGTCATTGCTGATGACGGAGTCACCTTTGGCCAACCTTGGCTCCCACCGGTTCGTCAGCTCAACACTGGAACCTGTGCCTGGACACTTTGAGGCAAAAGCTGATGAATTTGGTAACTGCTTCTCCTGGACGAAGACCAAAGCTCAAAGCCTGGCAGTGGATCAAGTCATGCAGAGCATCCAAGTGAAGAGCTGCTCTGTTGAAGGAAGGATGTCTTTATCTCTGGGCAGCTGTTTGCTGGAGGTGCTGGAGAGCAATGCCCTCAATGGCCTTGCTGAGGGGAGCATGGGCTCACACAAGCTGTAAATTGGCATCAAATCCAGCAGTTGTAGACCTACTCTACATCACTGAGAGGGAGATGCTTCCCAGGTGACACACAGGAGATCCAGGTATTTCATAGAAGTTGCCAGCAGTATTTTTCTGCAGTGCTGGAGTGTGGTTGGTTCATTGTGTGGAGTGGAGCACATTTCAGGGTTTTGGAATATGGCAGGGTTGTGTAGGTGTTGGAGAGAGGATTCACACCTTAGCCCATGTGGTGTCTGGGTGAACTCACACTGCAGACAGCACCTGAAAATTCTCCACTGAAATCTGACCAGGACAGACCCAGCTCAGTCAAGAGATGCTGCTCTACACCCTGGTCCAGCATCTCAAGCTAGCCACAGTCAGTGCCATTCTCTGCATCCTAAGGGATGTGCCATGCTTTTGGCCATTTCTTGGGAAAGTACACTGTATCCCACCCAGTGGTGAAGCCATCCCACCCTGCAAGCTGAGGTTAAGGCTTTTGGTCTCTCTTTGCCTCAGTTTTCCATGTACAAAACAGGTCTGGGTATTTTCCTATCCCTGCAGAGCTGCATGAGGATGAGTATATTAAAAACTTGGCTCTTGTTCAGGTTCTGGAGTACTGGGAGTGACTTAGATGGATGGTTTAAAGCCAATTAAAGCAAAATCTTTGCTCTGACCATAGAGAGAGGGAAGATATGTCAGGTCACCCAGCCCTCATCCCTGCCAGTGTAGAGTTGTTCTATTTATTTTCTGATCTTCAGCCTTGTCCAAGTGTACATGCTGGAGGCAACTTACTGTATTTCCACCAGGAGAAAATTCGGCATTTAACCTAAACACTCCCTCTGCTAATTTCACCCCTGTATTCCCATTTATCCCCCTGGCAATCCATGCTAAAGCTTGTTTCCAAGCTAATAACAGGAGTCACAGCAGCAGCGAGATAATGTCAGGTTAAAGGGATGAGTCTGTTTGGCCTGGGAGCATCATCTGGGTGAATTAAATGCTCCCAGGTGCCTGAGATGATGCAGAATGGATTCCCTGCATCAGGTCCCCTCCTTGTTCACGCCTCTCTGGCACAAATGTTGGGTTTTCATCAATCATCAGAAAGGCCAGTCTCCTCCAGGTCGTGCTTGAAGGTGGAAAAAAGAGCGATAAACGCATGCAAAAGGGTAAATGTTTGTTGAAACACTCACTGCCCTGAAGCCCATGGCAAAAACACAGTGCTGACTTCTCAAAGTCCAGCCCTCACTTCATCCCTTGGGCATAAATCGCTCTCAACCCCGATCTGTTTATTTTCATTTGCCTCCTTGTCTCATTTTTACTCTGGCTGTACAGACACAAACCCATTTGTATTTCACGTCCTTACAAGTGGTGTTTTATTCAAAGCTTTCAGAAGGTGTTTTTTGTCCATGCTGTTCCCGGGGGACAGCTGGGATGATGCTGTTCCAGCACCACGAGCTGCTGAGGGCTTGGCTGCATCACTTTTGTGCAGGAGATCCTTCCCTTCCACTTTAATTACGGGCATTTCAGACCAATGGTTGAAAACAAATAGGGTATTTTGGTAGGTTTTCACTCTTATAAAATTAATAAGCTCCTCAGCACCACCCTGGGAAAAGATTAGGCTCAAGATGCACAAGAAAATATGCACAGGCAAAACTTTTTGTTGCAAAGAAACTTTTCTCCAAGCCCCCTGTGCGCATTCATGGAATCATTGAATCCCAGAATGGTTTGGGTTGGAAGAGACCTTAAAGACCCTTCAGTTCCAATCCTCTGCCATGAGCAAGGACAGCTTCCACTATCCCAGGTTGCTCCAAACCCCATCCAGCCTGGTCTTGGACACTTCCAGGGATCCAGGGCCATCCACAGCTTCTCTGGGCAATTACTCTGTTACTACATTATTCAAGCCCTGGGTAGGACTGTGACCAAAATAACCAAATCATTGCAGTCTACAGCAGTTGGAGGGTTTGATCACAGCACAGGGCACAGGGGCAGAGGTGGGGGCAGGATTTGAGCCTGTGGGACGTGGCTGCTCCATGATGTAGGCTGGATTCCCCTGTGTACAACTGATGATGATGAGATGGATTTGCTCTGAGGATTCTTGGTGTGAGGAGCCTTGTTCTCTCCACATGGATACCTTTTAACCACGTTTTTATTTTGTAAACATCAATCACTCATGGTGTTGTTTTATTTTAATAGAAATCTTTTCATGCCCTCTTTGTGCAGCCTGAGGAATGCTAACACTCTGATTACCAGAAGACATTATTTTGAGTCACTCTCCATCAGTAGGGCTTTTGAGAGAAATCTGTGGCAGCCTTCAACCACTAGAGTGGAAATAATTTTTAAGAACAATTTGACTTGTCACCATTTTCTTTGAACTCCCTGATGACTCCATCCATTTGTCTCTGCTCAACCCACCCAATTCCTCACATCTCGAGAGGAGCTTCCATCAGCCCTGGTGACAGCAGCAGGTCCAGCTCCTGGCAGTGACAGCACTGGGGCTGCAGCAGGACCTCTTTGAGCTGGCTTTTCTAACACTGCCAGTGCAGGTGATGCATTTAGGGGCAGCCCAGCTCAGACATTCATTCCCAGGTTGCACATTCAGCTCTGAAATCAAAGAGGGTGGTGAAACACTGGCACAGGCTGCCCAGAGAGGTGACACCACCTCTGGAAACACTCAAGGCCAGGCTGGGTGGGGCTCTGAGCTCTGATCTAGCTGGAGATGTCCCTGTTAATTCAACCTGACCTTGGATGTTTCCAGGGATGGGACATCCACGACCTCTCTGGGCAACCTCTGCCAATATTTCACCACCTTCATTGTAAAAATTTCTTCATTATGACTTATCTGAATCAATCCTCCTCCAGTTTAAAACCACCAGCCCTCATGCCAGGAATTTTTATGTGCCTCCCTCTCTTTCTAGCCTGTCCCACAGGTCTTGGTGGGCAGAGGGACAATGGCCTGGCAAAGCAGAGCCAGTTTGAGCGTGCAAAACTATTGGGTGATTAATTAAGGCTTCCAAAGCATGTTAAGGACCATAAAAATCTCCAAATGCACTCAGTTTAGTATTTGCATGACATCCTTTCCCATTTCTCTTTTTCTCACTTTCTCAGGAGGAGGGGAATGTTTGTTCAGTGTTGCAGTTCAGGTGGCAACTCAGCTGGCCCGGGATGAACCCAGTTGGGGAGGAAATAAAAGCCCAACCAAAAATGAAGTCCTGAGATCTCTAGCAAGGTCCCTCAGCACTGCACCTGCCCCATGCCACACAAAGCCCTTCTGCGCTGTCTATAAGCTGCAGCTTTTTGGTTTCTGGACTGTAAAAGACCATGGGGAGAGAAGAACTTTTCCTCTCTTTTGCTCAGCATTGCCACAGGGGTTCTCTAACACGATTTTGGGTACTACCCTCAAGGAGAAGGATGGTTTTCCTGCCCTCATTTTTGGGATGGTTTGGAGCAGGACCCACATTTACCACAGTATTTCTCTTCTTTGGGCACAGTGATAACAATGAGAGCCTTGGAAGTAGGCTGATGCTTCCCAGTGATTAATTAGTGTTTTTTGAGGTCTGACCATCCCCTGTCCCTTCTCCTCAGCACTGGCTGTTGTGTTTCACATCTTGGGCCCCCAAACAGCTGTGCCTCACCCCAGAGAGGGGCTGGAGGGGCTGCTGACTGCTGGAGGGAGCTGCGATGTGCTTGAACATCCTTCCCAGCTCCCCCACACTCATCCTGGGCAAAATGTGGGGCAAATTCGAGGTCACAACCAAGCCACAGCCGCTGCTGTGCCCCTCTGCCCCTGTCAGCGCTTGCTGCTTTTAGCTACGCCCCATCCTCTCCCTCCTGCATCCCCACCAGCCCCGCTCCTTGCAGCGAGGGCTTTTTATTTTCCAGCCTAACCTTTGTCTCGTTGAGCCAGTGACTCATCTCACTCATTAGCTGAACTTTGAATATCTCTTTATCCGCTGGATCCCTTTCAAGCTCGTTCCCTGGCAGCGGAAGCGCCTGCTCGCCCTCGCTCTGCTCGGGATTGCAGGGGAGCCGCCTGCCTCGCTCTTGCAGCGGCATCTGCCTCTGGAATAAACCCAGCCTGGGGCAGGGATGGACCCCAGCCCTTCCCGTGTCCCGGGGGTTAATGGCAAGGACACAGCCCTCAGCGTTTAGGGAGCAGCCCGGTTTTTGGCCGGCACCCGCGATGCTGGTGCTGCAGTTCGTGTTTGCGGAGCGCCAGGGATGCTCTGCAGCCGCTCCCGAGGCCAGCTGTGCTCAGTGCCAGAGCCAGCTCACCGACCGGAGCTGCCTCAAGGGCTGTGACACCCCCAAAAGGTCAAAATCCTTCCCCAGAGCCCCCCTTGATCCGTGCACAGTCAGAGAAGGAAGAGGAAATTTCGGGTCTGGCGGCTGAGCAATGTCCTGGGATGAGCAGGGGAGGGGATGGGTCAGGTGTGATGGGGCGGGGATGGCTCAAAGGGGTTTGGAGCAGGCTGGAGAGATGTAGGTGACCCCAAATCACTGCTCCCGGCGTGTTCCCGCTGCTTCAGACTCGAGGAGCCTCTCACCTGATGGAATAAGAGCACCGAGAGTGCTCGATCAAAGGGAGAAACCCCTTCCCTGTTGCTCCCTGGAAAGTGAACAGGAGGTGACTTTCTCTTCGTGAGAAGTCCGGCAGCCACCTCTGCGTGCCTGCCACCTTTCACCCGGCTCATTTTCCCACTGAAAATTCAATTTCTTTTTTTTTTTTTTTTTTCTGGATAGAAGCTCTAATCTCCTTCCCAAATTGCCGGGCACATGACCGAGGGCATCTCCGTCGGCATCTCCGCCCTCCCGCTCCTGTTTACGTGCTGCTGCCCCCTGGTAATTTGCGTCTCTCCGAGCCGGGGAGCTGGAGAGCCCTTCCCCGCCAGGAGCTGATGATTCACAGAGAAGGGAATCAATAAAGGATGACTAAGGCAGCCCTACATCAGCCTGGTGATTAGAGGCTGCCTCCGCAGCTTGGTCCAGAGTGGCAATTTGCAGATTGTCTTTACAATTTTTGTCTTGCGGGGTCTCCATCAGGCTCTCAGCAGCACTTTTTATTTATTCACTTATTTTTGACTCTGGTGTTTCACAAGGATTTGCTGCCTTGAGCTTTCTGGGGGTGAGAAGTTCTGCCAACCTACGAATTTCTCAGTGAGAACAGGAACTCAGGCTGCCCTAAAGCAGCCCAAACAGAGAGATGGGTGCTATTAATCACTGCTCTGGGGCCTCTGGGGATTGCTTGCCCACGAAAGCACTTTGGGACAGAGGAGTTCTTGAGAGCTTTTGATTTATGAACTCTCCACCCAATGCAGAGAACACACAGACACGATAAGTGCACACTGGACAGGAAACTAATTACATACTATCAGCTGCTCAACATCCACCAGAAGGTATAATCATGCTCAGCATGAGACAGAGGATATTTTACACCTTGTGCAGCCCAGCTCCCAAGATTGCACACAGGTACTCCAGGGTCTGGAGGTCAGCTCTTGTTCCCTGCTATTCCTCCAATTCACTGCGCGCTGAAGCCTTCTAGGAGTAGCACAGGGCTGCTTCTCATGGAAGGTGTCCCTGCCCATGGCAGAGGGGTTGGAATTAGGGCATCTTTAAGGTGCTTTCAAACCATTCTGTGATTCTGTGGATGCAGGGATGTGCCAGCCTCACTCCTAAAGTACCCAGGAACATTTCTCTGATGGCTGTGTTGTCCAAGCAGGGCCTGGGGAAGGTTTTTATTTGCCCCAGCTGAGATCGTTGTGCAGCTCCATGGCAGGAAGGAGAGGGATTTGGGGGCTGTTAAATAGAGAATGGCAGCCTTGGTGACAGGCAATGTGAGGATGCTGGGGAGAACTGGCTGGTGCAGGTGACAACAGGGGAAAATCTTGTGAGGAGGTGCTGCTTAGGGCAAACTCCTGTGAAGGGGGGTGGAGAGATGACATTCATTGCCTGATGGCATTCCATTGGCATGCAGGCTCCAGCAATGACACAGGGAGCAGAGACCCTGTGTTGGAGCAGTCCTCAAAGCCTGCTGAAGTGATGACAGGGAAGAGGAAGGCCAGGAAGGAAGAGGCATTTCCCCACACCCATGCCAGGAGGATGCAGCACATAATTCCTGGCACAGGGATGGCAGTTTCCACAGCAGGCTCAGCCTGACCTCCCTCACCACAGGGAGTTAAAATAAAATACCTCTCTGATCTTCCTGCTCAAAATTCCCATTAACTCTGAGGTGCCTAATGGGAGAAATTGCTGTGGGATGGATGAGCATCCGTCCTGGGACATGCCTTGGCTTGAACACTGGATTTGAGTTCTGGCTCATCCCATCCCCAGTCCAGCATGGTCCCATCTATCCAAAAGAGCTGCTTTAACATCCTAAAAGTGCATATTTCTCCCCACAGCCCTTCAAAGGCGCTTGAACTCCTCCATCAGTTCATCCTCACACTTGTTGCTGCCAGCATTGTTTTCATTGACTCCATCCAAGTGCGTGGGGCCGCCTCCAGGGGGCAAGCCAGGATGCCCAAATTGGCTATAGGGAGTCTGTGGAGGTGACTTTGATCTGTCCTGGAGCAATGAGGTGTCCACCAGGCAGAACCTGGGTCTCCCTGCTCTGCTCAGCCCACTGGAACCCCTGGTTCCTTGGGATGCCCTGGGTGAAAGCATCTCTCTACCTGGGCAGCTCCCACTGGGTGAATAGGGAAG
Organism: Zonotrichia leucophrys gambelii; assembly: GCF_028769735.1. Classification (NCBI taxonomy): domain Eukaryota; kingdom Metazoa; phylum Chordata; class Aves; order Passeriformes; family Passerellidae; genus Zonotrichia; species Zonotrichia leucophrys. Next base: position 69,141,981 of record NC_088170.1, read on the forward strand.
CAGAGGAGGTACCAGCAGTGCTGAAGCACGTGGCTGATGGAGATCTGTTTATTCCATGGCCTCAATCCCCCCCACTCCCTCTGTCCTCCTTCTAGTTTCATGGATGATGTTCCAAGCAAAAGGAAAATGAAAGCCAAATCCCAGCCAGGTGTCACAGGTGTGGGAGCAGAGCTGTGCCCAGCGTTCCCCTTCCTGAGTGGGGAAACACTTTGGGTTCGACCCCCTGCTCCTGGCTCTGCCTTCTGCTGGGGATGTTGATGCCATGGATCCACCAGGAATGGAGGTGCCATGGCTGAGGGTCTCACTGGGGATGGTGGGAGTCCCACAGTGGAGGGGACAGTGATGCCACAACTGAGAGTCCTGCTGGGGACCCCCAGCTCTGGCAGTGCTGCTTCCTGCTTGGGTGCAGCTCCTTCTCTCAGCCTGCCAGCAAGGCTCCTGCTCCTGGTCAGCTCCCAAAAGCCAGTCAGATGACAGGGTTATTTACTAGGGCTGGCAGGAAGGAAAAGCCATAAATTCCCCAGATATAAGGGCTGAGTCAGAGAACGAGGTGCCCGTGGCCAATTCCAGCATAGCCCAGGGGAGCAGAGTGAGGGGAGGGGACAGGGTCAGCTGTGCTTTGTGTTGTCCCTGCTGAGCCAGGAGCTCCCTTGGAGGCTGGGAGGGACAAGGAGGTACCAGACAGCAGGTCCCACCATCTTCTGGAGATCCCAGAGCTGCTTTCCCTGGGAAGGCCACCCTGCTTCCCGTGCTTGGAGGCAGAATTTTTCTTTGGCTCCCTGCCCTGCTTGAGGATCATGGAGGGCCTTGCTGACAGCAGCCTGCCCTCCCACCTTAGGGATTGCTGCTTCTCTGGCAGGTTCAGCCTTTGGGGATGAAGACCATTGCAACCCTCCCCCACCTTCCCCCAAGCTATTTTTTTTTAAAAGAAAATAATTCCTAAAATTAGCCCTGACGTGCTGCAAACATAAAATCCACAAATTTCATTAAGAAAATAAAAGAAGGGAAGAAACCCCACACCATAAGAAGACATTTGGATCCATTCACATGCATTTCTTTTTCCTCTGTTTGTTTGGTTGTTTGGGAGCAAATTATCCAGCGGCTTCAAACAGTCTCAGACCAAACTGGATAAATATTGTCTCTCCAGAAAGTTTTACCCCACGCTGCCTGCTCCAGCCCTGTGCAGGGTATGGCCTCCAGAGCTGACCCAACCAGACCCCAGCCCTGGTAATTTTGGGTAATTTTGCTCATGCTCCCCTCATCGGTCACTCTATCCATTATTTCTGTTCTCTTAAAGTTTCTTCCTCCTCCACCTCAGGGGCACACAAGAATTCCAGTGGGTGATGATAGAGTTTGCAACCCCTACCTCCTGTTTAAAGTTTTATCAAAGCTCTGGAATTGCAAAATGCATCTCCTGAGGACCAGATCCCACCACAACTGGAGGCCTGAGGGTGTCAAGGTTTTATGTCCCTCCCTTCTTCAGAACTTCTGCTCCTGGTGTGCTGCAGGTGTCTGAGACCACGGTGCTGCAGCCCCAAGGACAGCTGGTCATGCTCTGACCAGGGCATCTGCCACAGGCAGACACAGCCAGGAGAGAGAATGAGGTTTTGGGACCACAGAAAGTGTAGGTGAAAACCACTTCTGCAATCCTCTCTCCCTTCCCAGCAGGTCCTGAGAACATCGACAGAGGAAGGAATCTCCTTCCCATAGTGACTCCTGGTTCCCTGACTGAGGGTAACACTTTCTCGCATTCTCTTCCACCACTTGTTCTGTTAGGAAAGACGAAAAGCCATGAAATCCTCCCCAGAAACATCCTGTGTCCCTCTAGCCTGCTTAGAGAGGACACAGATGCTGCCAGGTCCCTGTCCCCTGCTGCTCCCTGTCTCCTGCTGGCCCAGAGAGCTCCAGGGACCTGGGTCAGGCCCCTCCAGCGACTCACGGCTGTTGCTCAAGCCCTCACGGATGGAAAGGTCTTGAGCAACAGCCGTGAATCACCCAAATAGTGCAAAGAGGAGGCGGCCAGAGGAACATGAGGCCAGCACAGACCTTGAGGCAGCTGGGGGGACCAGTTTAAGCCATGCTGTGTCACAGCACTGGAGGAGAAGCGGGGTGGAACACACGTTTGAAGGCACGGTGCTCATCATCATCATCATCATCCTTTCCAGCAGTGTTCATTGCAGGTGGGGAAAGGAGAATGAACGTGGAGAAGGCGGCTGCGTGTGCTGGGCTGCTTTGTTTGCTCCAGAAATGTCTCTCTAAATATCAACCCAGGGTTGGGTCTGCAGCAAGACCTGGGAATTGTGCCCATAAGTAAATTGGGAGGGTTAAAAAGAGACACTGAGTGGGCTAAGTGGTGAGTAATGGAGATGTCACTCAGCGAGAGGAGATGTTTCAGCGTGTTTAACACCCCTTGATATTGGATGGAAATTTCCAGGTGTTTACAAGAAAACAAGAGACAACTCATTATTTACCAAACTGCTTCAAATTTACCATCCTTTGTGTATCTAATTTTATGCATTGCCCTTCCAGATCATTAGCAAAGATGTTAATGAAACTTGATCTTTAGCCCTGACTCTTGTTCTGCCCTGGTAACTGGGCCTTGCTCCATGTAGCCCACTCCTGTTCAGGATTACTGACTGCATCCCAATGTGTTTTCAGTTTGTATAAACCACATTTCAGACCAAGGCTTTTTTCCCCTAATTTTTGTATTTCCTAAGACAAAGAAGCAAAATACATTAGTCAAAATAAAAACACATGTTCATAAAAGGCCGCACTGCTTTCATCCTTTGGCCATGATGTTGTCTAACAGCATTTCTCTTTGCACCAAAAAAAAGTTGGAAAAGAAGAAAACTGGCAGTTTTCTGTGCCCATCATCCCTTGAGTCTGACTGTTGTCTCATGGTAATTGTATTCAGCATCTGGCTTCTGCAAATTTTCTCCCCATTGACACTATTGTGTGGACAGAACCAAGCTCTAAATATTTCATCATGATTTTTTAGAGAATATTTGTTCTGCTACTTTTATAGGCTGGTGATTGCCAGAATTATATTCTCCCTTTCTTTGTTTTAAATCACCACCTCGTTTCCTTTCTTCTGCCTCTCAGGATCACATTGTCCAAGGATTTTAAAATGCAACCACCCAAGGATCAATATGTTCATTAAAGAAACCTCTTGTTAGCAGCTGAGAATGAATACTGAATGTCTGCAACCCACACAGATTGGTTTCTTAAATATAAAGTTTCTCCTCTTTCTCCCTGCACTTGGAGAACAGGATTTTAAGGATCATTCAGAATATTGGCCCTTTTGGCTTGTCAAGAATGGCTTTTTCTTCCTCACTTACCTTCCTACTTTCTTTTTGGGTATAAATTCCCTCTTAATCCTTCAGTGAAGACCAACCTGTTTTGCTGCCTGGCTCACTGTCCTCCTCCCAGCAATTCTCAGCTGTCTCAAAAGGCTCCCATGTGGTTATCTCCCTGTATTTTCCATCCACAGGCAGATGTCCACCCTGCAGAGGGCTATGCCAGCTGGAAACATCACTGTGCCCTGGGTAATTGTTACCATCCCCAGCAGCACAGGACAGTCTGCACCACGGTGTCTGTGGTGTGTCATTCTGACCCCAAATCTGCTCCAAGGAGCGATGCTGCTCTGTGTTGAAAGGGCTGGAGCAGCTGGGGGGTGGGAGGAAAGGCTGGAGGAGGAGCATGTCCAGTGACACAGCTGGATTCGGGAGTGCACATCTGTCCAGGGCTCCCCATCCCTGAGGAGCCTCTTGAGACTCAGCCTTGGACAACTTTTATGTTGGACAAACTCTTGGACTGCAGCCCTAGGTAGACCCTTCCTTGGGATTTTCCAGCCTTCTCCCTCACCTCTGGCTTTTACTGTACCTTCAAGCAGAGACTTAAAACCCCCAAAATCCCTTTTGTATTTTCTTTCTTTCTTTATGCAATCCTCACTGTGGCCCAGCTGAACTCCTTTCACAAGCTGCATGTCCAAGGTTTCCCATCCATTTCCAGTCTGGAAGAGGCAGGGTTAGGAAGGTTTTCCAAAGTGTAACTCATCACATGAGTGCATGCTTTGGATCCTTGCATTGGATCCTTACTTTGGGGTGAGCAGCTGAGTTGGGGAGAAGCAGGGACTGGGTGGAGGATTGGCTGGAAAAATGTAAAAGCCAAGTGCAGCCTCGAAGCAGCAAGACAGAGCAACCCAGCAGTTTTTGGGAGGTTGGGATGGTCCTTCAGCCTCACAACAAGAGCCAATAAGCCACAGGTTCTTTTCCAAAGCATCCAAGGAAGATTCAAAGCAGCTCAAGCTCAGGGCAGGCAGCTGTAAGCAGCTGTGACAGCTCTGGTTTCTCCTGCACTTGTTGTGCTGCCTCCAGGCTCTGCCCCATCACACCAGGAACTGGTCCTTGCTGGCAGCGTCCTCACCTTGGGCAGCCAGGAGCATGGGGCCCTGAGGAGAGACACTGGCAAGGCTGCTCCCAAAATAGCAGTGAGGCTCCTGGCTTTGGGTAAAACGTCCCCTGTGCTGGCCTTGGTGGGGGGACATGTTTTGTGCCAGTGTTTCTACACTCATGACCCAGGGCTTCTGTGGAAGGGGAAAGGATGAAAGTTCCAAATGCAGAAGGATTTTGAGGGATGCCCATCTCTGCCTGAAATACTACCCCTGCTGCACAGAAAGCACAAAAAATGGGAAAAAATATCCCACTCTGTCACAGACATCTTTTATGAAAAATCCTTTCCTAAGGATTTTTCCTCCTGAGAATCTGGGAGGCCTCAGGAACAAAATGCAAACAATGGTTATCTGCTGCTGTGGAATGTAACAGGTGCATCTGGGATTGGTCCATGTGGTTGTTTGTAATTAATGGCCAATCACAGCCCAGCTGGCTCAGACTCTCTGTCTGAGCCATAAGCTTTTGTTATCATTCTTTCTTTTTCTATTCTTAGCTAGCCTTCTGATGAAATCCTTTCTTCTATTCTTTTAGTATAGTTTTAGTGTAATATATATCATAAAATAATAAATCAGCCTTCTGAAACATGGAGTCAGATCCTCATCTCTTCCCTCATCCAAGAACCCCTGTGAACACTGTCACACCACTCCAATCACTGTGATGATTAAACTGAGATTTCAGTATCAGAATTGAACCCTGCCATGGGGAATAATTGCTAAATGACACAGACTCAGTGGTCATCACCTCACTGGGCAAACAGGAGCAGTGATGTCAGCCTGCAGACTGCATTTCCCTATGGACTGGCTCTCTCCAGGTTGTTCTCCTTCCCCAGAGCCTGGCTGTTGATGGATTTCTCTGAAAGTGACTCAGTACCAGGTTGTGATTCTGGCTGCGTGCACCCATCAGATCCCAGCTCACAGTGTCCATGAGTTAACACAAAGCCCTTGAGGGTTTCACTAATTTATCTGCTTATTGTGAGGCTGGAGGAGACCAGCAGGGAGGGAAGGTCTCGGGTTTATGGGATGCTGGGGCTGGCAGGGACCAGCCTGGAGGTTCACTCACCAGAAGCCACCTCCATGAGGAATCCCCAGGAATCACCCAAGGAAGGATCTCTACAGCCTTTTTCTCCTGAACAGAGGAGTCATTTCCCCATGGGAATACCCCAGACACCCCCAAATACCTCATTCCTTCTCCTTACACTCTCAGCCATGGCAGGGATGCTCTATTATCTTTAAAATCAGGGACTTGTCTTTTTTCTCCCAGCCCCATGACAATGCTTGGTCTTTACAGGACATTTTCCCTAAATTAACCCCATGCCAAGGAGTGATGCTTGTAGAAGGAAACTAAAGCAGAGAGACAAAGAAAATGCGATTTTCAGAGCTAGATCTCTCAGGAGCTGCAGTGCCTCTTGACCTTCTCCCTTACCAGCTTGCCAGGGCTGAAATCACTGGGAAAAGGGATTTTTGGGCAGAATTTAAGATGAGGGAGGGTAAATTTAGATTACAAATAAGGAAGAAATTCTTTACTATAAGAGTGGTGAGGCTCTGGCATAAACTGCCCAGAGAAGGTGTGGATGTCCCATCTCTGGAAGTGTCCAAGGCCAGGTTTGACAGGAGTTGGAGGAACATGGGATAGTGGAAGGTGTCTCTGACCATGGCAGGGGTATGGAACAAGATGATCTTTAAAGTCCCTTCCAACCCAGGCCATTCTATGATTCTCTGAGAGCTTTCCCCAAAAGAGCATTAAATCCTCATCCTACCTCCACAGTCTTTCCTGCTGCCCTGTGCAAGCTGGAGTCTCTTTGTGAGTCAGAAATGCTGACACCTTGTCACTGAGCAGCACGAGGGTGCAGGAAGGAGAATATTGCTTAGCAGCACTGAATCCAACCCTGCTCCTATTATTGCTGGATTTCTGAACCTGCTTCTCCTTTGCCCGCTTTGTCAACTTATTCACAGTTGTTGTTTATGCTGGAATTATTTAGCAACAAACTTTTCTAGTGGTACTTTGACATCCACCTCTTCTCCAAGAGGTTTGCATCTGAGATGCAGATGTGCCAGCTCCAACTGGCTGCCTGCTGCCCTGGAATTGTTGGAGGAGGTTCAGATGGAGCAGCATTGATCTGTAGAGCCCTAGAGTCCAGTGTACCCCACCTGTATCACCCGGGCTGGAACAACACCATTATTTCTACTGAAATCAGCAGTAAAGTTTTCATCCACTCTCACTACACTGAATTAAGACCCTTGGATGGCACTGAGCTGAAACATGATTAATGGTTTTCCAAGTGCAAGCCAAAGGTGGGTGGAAAATACATCTTGGAAACCAGCTTGGGAGCACTTTGATGCCTTCTGAAGTCTTACCAGGATGTAAAAACGTACCTGGCATTTTGCAGCTGTAAATATGGGCTTCACAGCCACATGCAGCACTTCCAGCTGCACAGATGCTACTTATTTTTGTGTTCTCCTGGAACAAAACCTTGCTTTATTTTTCTCACTTCCAAAACAAACTTCCTTTTCTGCACTCCCACAGAGAATCGCCACCAGGAAGAAAAGCTGTGCAGAGTTCTCTATCCAGCAGATTGCCTCTCTGCTCCCTCCACCCTGAGAACCTGAAAGCAGAGCTGGGCTACTGTTTACAGAGCTCTGAAGCGAATTCAAAGATGTCTTGTTTCTAAATCCATCCATTTCTGATTGAAAGAAGCTGAGCTAGTCACATTCGAGGAGCTCATTAAAATGTAAACAGCGTTGCTTTTAATTGCCAGCGCTAAAAATTGTCATTATTTATTTTAAATGTCGAAGTGCATAAGAATATGTGTTTAATTGCAAAAAGAAGGAGGAGGTGAATTTTAAATGCACTTTGGAGATGCTGCATCTTGAGGTCTGGCTGGGTGTTTCCATGAGGAATGGCAGTCAGCCGTTTCACCCTGCAATTCCTTCCATGCAGACACACTTTTTGCACAATTTTTTTTCCCTTTTAATACATCTGTTTGTTTGGCCTTTCTTTTTCAAAGCCCTTTTTCTCACCTTCTGCACATTTTCATTCTTGAAGAAATCTGGAAATCAGTCCAAAGCTTCCAGATCAGTCATTATTGGATGTTTTTCTGCTCATGCTGGTAAATGGTTCGAATGTGTGTAATTAGTTAAAGATGTGAAGTGCTGACTGAGTGCTAAGAAATGTTACATAAGTGCAATGTATGGCAGACACAGTGTGCCATGAAAGCCATGGCACTGCTCTGCACCAAACCAGCACCTTTCCCCCAGGTTGGCAGAGCTCCTTGCTGTCACTGCCAGAGGTTGTCAGCACCCAACAAATTAGCAAATTGTTTTAATACACGTTTACAGCTGAGAAAACTGAGGCACAGAACAGTGAAGTGCCTTTTCCCCTGGGGACTCAGCAGCAAAGCCAGGCATCCCAAATTCCACTGCCAATTCCAACTCCATAACCCCTGGCTGTATGGATGCTGCCACACACTGTGGCAAAACCCCGGGGTCACAGCCCAGGGATCAGCTGGGAGCAGAGGAGAAGGATGTTTTGATGGGATCTGGAGATGCTGCAGCTCACCAGAGTTTGGGGAAAGACCCGCAGAGTCGGTGCACAGCCATAGGAACAGGTTCTAGGTGTGCTGACATGAACAGTTTATGTCCTCAGAAAGGCTCCCATCCTAGCGAAGGATGGAGACCCCATCTCTTCTCTTTCCACAGTCAAGCTCTTCTGAGAAAGATCAATTTCCTTGCAAAGTAGCAGGGTTCTGCTTCCCACAATGCATTTTTGTAGGGCTTGCTACACTGAGGAGGGAGAGGAAGAGCAGCTTCATCTCCTGCTGCCCAGCTCATGTAATTTCCCATCTCCTGCCCATCCCAAGGATACATGCTGCACCCACTGACTCAAGGACTTTCTCTGTGAAATCCAAGCAGCTGTGTGGTGAGTACGGACAGTTGGGACATAGTTGAGCCACAACAGGCCACTGCTCTGTGCTTAAAGTCACCAGCCAGGAGCTGGGGCATGCCACATCCACGGGATGCAGACCCAGACAGATTGTCCCTGGAGGGCCTTGGACAGGATATGCATCATCCTTCTGCCTGGCACCTCAGCTCTGTCCTTCTTCAGCAGCATCATTATGTTCCCCCCACTTCCTCCTCCTTGCAGCCTCTCCCTCCTTCTCCAAAGTGTTTTTCTTCAGTTGCTTTTATAACTGTGCTCTCTTTGGATTTGCAATGTCCTCTGGAAAATCTGATTTCACACCATATTTGTATGTTTAACAAAAATAATTCCAAACACCAAAAACAAGCCGTGCCCTGACTGGCGTTACGTAGCGTTTGTGATAATTGGATTCTCAGAAAGCCAAGCACTTTCTGGGTTTTAATGAGATTCAGACTTTAATTACTGCGGCCCTTTCCCAGTCATGCAGTGGAAGCAGGGAAGAAAATGACCATAATCAGGACTTGGGCATGTTGCAAGAGACAGCCTTGATGGATCGTGTTTTGGTTCCTTAATGAGGGACCATTCTTGCCACACAGTTGGAAAGCCACTTTCTCTTGCAGTGTGGCCTATATTTACACCCTGTAGGATTTTGGCCACAAACCACTGCTGCAGCCTCTCTGAAGACACTTCTTCCCAGATGGAAAACCAGCAGAGATGGCTTCTTGTCCTGCAGGAGAAGAGAGGGTGACAAGGACATGGTGGTGACTGGCACATGGTTTTGCTGAGTTCTGCATGCAGCACAGGAAGGACATGGACTTGTTGGAGCAAGTCCAGAGGAGGGACACTAAGCTGATTAGAGGGATGAAGGTCTTCTCCCCTGAGGAAAGGCTGAGAGGGTTGGGATTGTTCAGCCTGGAAAAGAGAAGGCTTTGGGGTCACCTAATTGTGTCCTTCCACTACCTGAAGAAGCCAATGAGAAAGATGGAGAGAGACTGTTTACACCGACCTGGAGTGACGGGGCAAGAGGGAGTGGATTCAAATTGTCAGGGAGTGGGTTTAAATTGGATATCAGATTCTTCCCTGTGAGGGTGGGGAGGCTCCAGCACAGGTTGCCCAGAGAAGCTGTGGCCGCCCAGGGTGCTGGAAGGACCAGGTTGGATGGAACTGTGAGCAACCTGGGATAGTGGAAGGTGTCCCTATTCACAGCAGCAGGGTTGGAACTAGATGATCTTTAAGATCCCTTCCAACCCAGGCCATTCTATGATTCTATGATTAATTCTATGATTTTGCTTGATGATGATGAGGATGATGCTAGCACAGAGTGATCCTTGGGAAGAGTCCAGGATTCCTGCAGGACCACCACCAGCTTCCTGCAAGCCCCTAGCACAGCTCTCCTCCTGCACAGCGCAGATCCCAGGCAACTCCTGCCCGTAAGGCTGCGATGAGTCACTCGCTGGCTTTCTCGCTTCCCGCCTCCATCCTGCAGGATGCGGTGTTTTGTCGAGTCTTATCTGCACTGAGGTTGGAGGAAGCAGATGAATGCAGTGGTTTCAAGTCTGCAGAGTGCTGGCCTCAGCAGAGGGGTGGGGTCTTTAACAGAATCGCCCAAACTTTATCTGGGAGGAATCAAGATTTCGCGTGGCCACCCAAGAGGACCTTCAGATTGCAATGTTCAGCCAGCATGATGATGTTCAGATGCAAGCCAAGAGAAATTAATTAAAAATAAATAAAAAATAAAAAGGTTTTGTTAGATGCTACATCAAACTCTTCACTGATGGGTTGATTTATTGCCTTACGGTGTTCCCATATCTATTCATTTTACAAAATGATAATAAATCTCTCCATTTCTGCATTCTCAATAGCCTTACTCCTTAACTTTTGTTATCCCATCATCCTTTTGCCCATCAGAGATTGATGTCACTCCCTGCCCTCCCCCTTGCTGCGTTGACAACCGAAGTCAGAATTGCCAGGTAAAAATTTCCAAGACTGCTCTTCTTTCCGTTTCCTTTTCCAAGTTCCCAGCTATCTGCCTGGTTTTCCATCACTTCTGAAAGGTCACTCTCTCAGCAGTCTGGAGTACACATTGTCCTTGCTTACCACACACAAGCATATTCTTGGAATTACCTTCTTTTCTAACCACTCGCTGCTTCCGCATTCAGCCGCGCACTCTGGATGCCCACGCAGCCGTGACTGCTGCTTGCTGGCAGCAGAGGAAGATGAGGTCTAAGAAGGCAGCAGCAGCAGTGGGTGGCTTGAATGACTCTTGACATGAGGCACTTCAGCCACCATGGGCAGGTTTGGCACCTCCATTCTGCCCAGTGCTGTGATCTTCATCATTTCATGGCATGGGGCAGCGCTGAAGGACACATGTAGGAGCTGGGAGGAGCTCAGTGGGGCTGGTGCTGTGAGGGGAAAGCTTTGCACAGGGCTCAGAGCATGCCTGGGAATGTGGCTTTTGTGGCCATCCCCTCCAGCACTGCCCAGGCAATGTGACAGAGCAGGGACACCTCTGTCAGTCCTTGTACTCCAGAGACAGATCTGTGTCTCTGATACTTCTTGAGCCTCAATGTCCCCTTACTGCTCTGTAGGATCAACCCTCAGCTCAGAATTGTATTGTTGCTCATCTCCCCACCTTCCCTTTTCTCCAGAAAACCTGCTTGCTTTGCCCTTTTCCATTTCCAGACCTGTTATTTTTACACTTGGAGCTGTGTATTCCCGGGGGGCCATGTCTGCTGCCTCTGTCCTGCTGGAGGAAGCAGGGCTGTTCTGCCTTTCCAGGGCTCATTTTTAGAGCTCTGCAGCTCTCATGGGTGGTAGGTGCTCCCCAGACATCCAGGACAAACAGCAAGCTAGGAATCACAAGCAAATCTGTAGCTTTGGGGTATGTGTAGGGACATACTCCATGAGGTTACAACAGACTCTTGAGCTTCCTTCAGTTTTTCATGGAGCCAAATTTCTCATCCTAGCCAAAGATGACTGGATTCAAGGCCAAGGGCAGATCTAAGGGCCTCAGGGAAGATAAAGAGGGTGAACTGGAGGGCTCCCATGGGATCAGGGCCTCACCTTGCAGAAGGACACAGCCAGACTTAGGCCCCATTGAGACAAATCCCAGGAACAAGGTGTCTGCACAAAGGCTCTTAACCTGGGGCTTATGCAGAGCAAACTCCTTCACCCCCTGCAGTGGCCAAGGAGCTTGAATTTCCACACCTAAGTCTGGGCAAACAGGAATACACCAGCAGGTGATGTGGAATGACCTGTGCAGGAAGAGAAGTCTCTTTCGAAGTGCCAAGACAGGAGAAGGGAAAGCTGCCTTTTGGTGTCCCTCCTGTTACAGCAGAACCAGGAGACACTGGGATTTGCCTGGCTTGTAGCACCACTTGAGGATACAACTCGAATGTTGTTCTGTGTCCCAGGCTAAACCAGCAAAGGAAAACCTGTGCTGGATGGGATTAGGAGGGAGCTTGTTTTATTCCAGCACATGTTGGGGCTGATACTCTCTGGACTGTGCTTTTCCAGGTGCTCATGTTGAAGGATGTGGTGATTTGGGTCATACTCTGTCTCTCTTCTCTGACTTTGTGTTGTGTATCCTCTTCTGGCATCTCTGTAGAGGGAGTCCTCCTTCTCAGCAATGTGGGGAGGCCCCTGAGCCCCACAGTCAATCCATGGATGTGGGGACAGGACAGGAAAGCAGCAGGGACGGCACTCCCACATCCCACAAACCTCTGAGCTCCACCTGCCAAGCCCACAGAGATGATGCCTGTGAGCATGAGCCCATCCCAAACCTCCAGCACTCACAGGACCATTGCCTCCCTCCTTTTCCCAGGAAGCAAACTGCAAACCCATGTAACCACAGGGACCAGCAGAGCATGGAGGGCTCAGGCATCAGTCCACGCCTGTCTGTGGCTCCTGGGAAATTGCTTCTGATGAGGCAGGAGAAGCTGAGCCTGGGACAAAACAAGCCTCCTGCTGGGTCCGTGGCTCTCCTCTCTTCCCAAAAGATATGGAAGCACTGTCCTGCAATGGACTGAGAACTTCTGGATCTGTAGATAAAAACAGCCCTGGACCATGTGTCACCCCAAAGCCTTTTGGTGGGAGTGGGGTTGGGCTCTGGACAGAACAGAGGAGTCTGTTTGGGTGGATTTGCTGCTGGGGCAACAGTAAAATGCAGGTTGAGATCCCTGAATGACCTGTACTGAGTGAAAATGCTTATTCCTCCACAGAATATTATTTCTCTCTTAAGTGGAAGAAAAATTCATCTCTCTTCATGGGAGCAGTATGTTCCCCTTATTTTCCACTTGTGCCTGAGTGCTAAAGAGGGCCTTAAGTGGAGCATCTATGGCCATGGAGGGTGACCTTGGCGAACAGGCATATCCTTCCCCAAGCCCTGCCCTTCCCAGAACTGCTGCCAGTATTTCCACCTACAAAACTAGGAACAGATACAACAGGAAGCAATGCTCTGGAATAAAGCAGCTTTTCAGAGGCTGGAGACTGGGCACAACCTCTCCCCAGGAAGTGCTGGGATGGGTTGGTGGGTTTGGCATGTGGATGTTTCATGTGCATGGCCATATAATTGCATTTTGTCAGGCCTGGGAAGTGAAAGGAAAGTGAAGGCTTTCCTTTTCCAGAGGCATTACTGCTCCTTATGGATCTCTGTGTGAAAAATCAGAGGACACCCGCGGTGGAGAGGATCAGTTCCAGCTTATCCATGGTTTTTCCTCTCCTTATTCCTGGCTGTGGAGATTCCAAGTGAGAAGTTTGTACAGGATGCAGAGCATTGGCAGAAGGTGCTGAGATGGTCTGCAGCTGGCTGAGCCACTCCAAGGAAAAGGGATGGGAGCTGGCATCATCTCCATAAGGCCTGTGGCTGGACACTCCACAGGAAACAGAGAGAGCCCAACAACCACATTGAAAAGTCATCTTCTGCACAGATCAAAGCATGAGACTGTTCTCAAGAGGGGAAAATAACTAAAGAGAGTGAGAAACCTTGGGCTGTTTAGAAGAGAGGCAGAGGGAGAATGTGCCTCCCTGGATTGGCCTGGAAAGAGTCAGGTTTGCAGAGGTAGCCTAGAACATCATAAGAGAACACTGGGAGAGCACTGAATTTCATAATTTTCGTATGAAATCAGAACAGGTTAAAAACCTCTGTTTGCAAATCCAGATCATAATTAGCAGTGAGTCATGGAAAGTGTTGTTCCAGCTACTGTAAAAAAAACAAGCTGGCACTGAAGGGTCTGCTGGTCATTTGAAAGCACCGAGAGCTTCAGCCCAAGATTCCTCCTTCCTTAATTGCACCATTCTTGGCCACTCGCTCTAAATTAAGCAGACAGGAGCACAAGAGAACTAATGCACTGCTCTGAAAAGCAAACTATTAACCAAAGTGTCTCTCGGATGTTTAACTTCAAGGAGGTGAGGTTGAAATCTCATCAATTATGATCAGCGGACATGAGGAGGGCTTGAAGTTCATCCATAACGTAATTTGCACAGTAATAAAAATTAAAGATGTGAAATCTCTGCTGGGCTGAGTCTGCTTCAATCTAAGGGTGAGTTAGATGGGTCCTTGTACCATAATTCCCACTGTGTTGACTGTGTGCAATAAGTGCAGTGCAAGAAAAGTTTCTTTGATGCACTTTTTTCACTCAGAGGATATTGCTGTTGAATATTTACATGACACTTATAAATGTAAGGATTTTCTGTGCAGTCTCAGGCATATTTCCTGCTTTTGGCTTCATTGGCAGTTTCCTCTTTCCAAAACTCACCCAGTTTTTTTGACTGTTCTTCTGGACTACAAACAGCTCTCTGCTGTCCCCTTACATCCTCTACCTTTAAACACTTTGCCCAAGTTCCCTGCCCTCAGCAAACCAGTCAATAGGAACAATGGACTTAGGGGAGACTGTGACATTCCCAGCTGAAAAACAGGATTGAGTCCTTCACTTTCCCACTGTGCTGCTGACAGAACACTACTTAGCACTCCTACCCTATGACACATTACCCAAACATTAGTTAATTATCCTGCCTGACTCCTTAGAAAGTAGGCAATTAAGTACTTAGGTTGGTTCTCCTTGTGAAGAAAACCAAGCACAAAAAGAGGTTAATAAGGGACAGACCAATCCTGTCCTATACAATGGAGAACATCCCTGTGCCTGTATCAGAGAATGCTTTGGGTTGGAAGAGATGCTGAAGATCATCTCATTCCAGCTCCCCTGCCATGAGCAGGGACACCTTCCACTGGGTTGCTCCAAGCCCCGTCCTGAAGATCATCTCATTCCAGCTCCCTACACCTTCTGTTGGGTTGCTCCAAGCCCTGTCCAGCCTCTTCTTGAACAATGACAAAGACGGGGCAGCCACAGCTTCTCTGAGCAACCTGTGCTGGGGCCTCCCCACCCTCATAAGGAAGAATTTATTCCCAATATCCCATCTAACCCTGCCTGCTGGCAGTGGGAAGCCATTCCCCTATGTTCTGTCACCCCATGCTTTTGTTCCAAGCCCTCTCCAGCTCTCCTGGAGCCCTTTTGTGCACTGGAAGAAGATCTCATGTCTCCCCAGAGCCTTGTCTTTAGATGAACACTGCCAGTTCTCCCAGCCTGGCTCCAGAGCAGAGTTGTTCCAGCCCTTGGAGCATCTTTATGGCTTCCTCTGGACTTGCTCCAACAAGCTCCATGTTCTTCTTACGCTGGAGGCTCCAGAGATGAACATAGTACCTTAGGTGGGGTGTGACCTTCCAGTCAATTCCAATTGAATTCCACCAGTTTGCAGGAGGAATGCAGAGCATGGGGCTTGTCTTACCCATCTCAGCCTTCTGCAATAAAGCTGAGCCCTTCTAGAATGTGCTTAGACAGACCAGCACCTCAGGAGAGTGATTCAGCTTCACGCAAGACGTGTCCCACTATGATGGGCTGAATCATCCTCTGGGAAGCGGAGTCCACCTTCTCTGTAAGCCCCCAGGAGAAGATGTGGATGCCCCAAGCAGAGAGTGTGACTTGTCTCCAAACCACAGACAGCAGCGTTGCCAGGACCAGTGCTCAAGAGCTCCTGGATCCTGGGAAATGTTTTGCTGCTGTCATTTGAGCTGACTTTGGTGAGCATTGTGGAGCACCACAGACAGAAAGAGATCTGCAAGCTCGCTACTATCAATTTGATGACCAGTGCTCCATGAATTTGGGATATTTTTGGAGTGAAAAAACGCTGCAATACACTGTTTCTAGTGCAGAGAGAAAACATTTAGCAAAAAGAGGAGCTTTTTAGCAACAGAAGCAGCTCAAGTCTAGTAACAAGAGCTCTAGCCATTGTGACTAAGTACGCCATAAAATGTGTAATTAGGCACTATAGCAACTATTGAATTCCAAGGCACATTTTGCATCTGAAACACAGGACAGAGCTCTCTTTGGGTGATTCAGAGGAATCATCACAACACCCCAGCGCTCGGCAGTGTACAATGAGCAGCGAGTGCTTGCCGTGGAGGAGCATCCCTGTGGGAGCAGTCCTGCCTGGGATGAACACACCTGCCTAGGGGGGAAGAGATGAGTAAATATTTTTAGCCTGAGGCACAGCTGGGAGTGTCTAGTCTGCTTCCTACGAGTGCTGAATTGTGGAGTGGAGCTGAGCATGGTGGCGCGTCACACCGGTGGGCACAGAGGGAGTGGCATGGGGGTGACGTCAGAAAACTACATTTTCCAAAAAAGAAGGACATGGAATTGTTTGAGCAAAGTCCAGAGGAGGGCCACAAAGCTGGCAAGAAGACCGGAATATCTCCCTCACAAAGACAGGGTGAGGAAGTTGGGGCTGTTCAGCCTGGAGAGGAGAAGGTTGTGTAGAGATCTCATAGCAATCTTTCAGTATCCAAAAGGGCCTACAGGGAAGTCAGAGAGGGATTCTTCATCAGGAGCTGTAGTGATAGGGCAAGGAGTAATGAGTACAAAGTGAAAGAGGGGAAATTTAGGCTAGATATTAGGAAAAAATTCTTTACTGTGAGGGCGGTGAGGCACTGGAGCACCAGTGGGAGGATGTGGATCACCCAACTCTGGCAGTGTCCAAGGCCAGGCTGGATAAGGCCTTGAGCAATGTGACCTAGTGGAAGATACCCTGTTCATGGCAGGTGAGGTTGGGACTAGATGACCTTTAGGTTCCTTCCAACCCAAACCATTCTGTGATTTTACCAAAGGATGGAGAGTATCAGCGCGATTTGTGCCACCATTCCCATCTCACTGTCTTTCCCTGCCCTCGGGTGCCCTATTTCAGTTCAGACAGGGCTGAGCATGCCAGGGTACCAAGGAGATCCTCTTTCCCCAGTGTGGCTCAGAGCCACTTGCATCCCTTAAAAGGCATCTTCTGACTCAGATACACTTTCCTCCATTGTCTGGGGCATGTTGTTTTGCAGCTGGAGACTAGTGAATGAAGCTGAGTTACTGACCTTGATTCGAAAAAAATGCACACTTGTGCTTTGCAAAACAAGCCTTTTAAAGCTGGCTTTTATGCAGAGAATTATGCCAATGTGTTCATGGAGGCGCTGGCATTTCGGGCCCTTTTCAATCTTCTGGATTGTCAGTGAGGTCTTTCACTGATTTAAGCCTTCAACCAAAGGACGGATGCTGCAAGAGGCAGTGAAGAGGACTCAAGCAGGTACTGGAGTGTTTAGCCCAGGAGCAGATGCTTGGATCAGGGCCTAGATCAGAAGAGGTATTTTATTATGCTGAAGGAGGTGTTGTTTTACTGCATTGTAAGGAGGCACAGATGATCCCTCTTTTTAAGGGGAGAAATAAAACATCATCTGGTTTTAAGACTTGTTCTCATCCCTTTTTGGTGTGGATGTGCATGGCAGCCCCACAGGAAATGGGTCTCAATGAGCTTCGCCCCTTTTTTCCATCATGTCATTAAATTGAGAGATGAAGATGAGTGAGGCCAGCTTGAGGAGTTTTGGAATTCCCTCTGGTCCTGTTTCAGCCTTGCCCACAGGTTAGAAACATTTTTCTTTGAAGGTCCTATGGGAGGCAGCAGGGGTTTGGTTTGGGAGGAAGCTCTTAGCCTGGGTCTGGTGCAGGCAGGAGGTTTTATTCCCTTTGCACCATGAGTTAAACGAGGCCCTGGCCTTGCAGGAGGAGCTGGGTTAGGTGAGCACCGCCAAAATCTGGTAAGACAATACCCCGCCAGGCCAGCGCTCCGCTTCCGCTCCCCGAACAATGGGAGTTTACACAACTGCAGCCCACTTGAGGTTTCTGCCTTGCTTCATGGCTGAGCAACGAGACCCCAAGTGTTACAGCTCTGCCTAATGTCCTTGGCTCTGTCCTGCTTTGGAAGGAAACATGCAGCGGCCTGTGCTGCCAATGCTATTTCCTCTCTCGCTTGTCTTTAAAGGTCTCTTTTTCCAACAGCTGATCGGCTCCGCAGCTCCGGGGAGGACGTGAGATCCGGCTGGCCCACGAGCTGGCTGGTATGGCTGCGTGCCATGTTGTTGTTTGTATTGCTTTCATTTTTCTGCCGTTACTTGGCTCTTCCACGAAACTTGTTTTCATCCTGAACTATGTGCTCATTACATATCCAAACGCCCACGCGAGGTTTTGCATGAGGAAACTCGAAACACACGCGCAGTAGAGAAGCAAGTTTCTGATGGGGGGGGATGAGATATTTGTCTCAAGGCTGACAAACAATTGTAAAATCCCCAAGTTTCCTGCAGTTGGGGTTCCAGCTCGCTGATGACAAGCATGTGAACGCTGTCTGTGCATCCTCCTGGCAAGGAGACGTGGGGAACATCTCTTGTGGTCACCTTGGCCTTTCCCAGCAACTCCAGCTACTGTCCAAGGCACAGGTCCAGGGACCTCCGAGCTCTCTGGCAGGCTGGTCCCTGAACGCCAAAGGGACCTTCTGCTGCTGGGAAAGCTCTCTCTTCCCCTCTGCGGCCCCATCCTCAGAGAGCAGCCAGCCACAGGCAGCACAGATCCACCCAGCCAGCTCTGGGCTGGGAGGCACCAAAACGTGCTGGAGGGTTTCAGTGAGGTCCCAAGTGAGGGGGGCAGAAGCAGGAAAACTCTGCACAGGGTTTTCTTCATCAGGACAAGGAAGCTTGTGAAGGGCCTGGAGCATAAGTCTGATGAGGAACAGCTGGGGGGAGCTGGAGGGGCTCAGCCTGGAGAAAAGGAGGCTCAGGGGGGAACTTCTCACTCTCTACAGCTCCCTGACAGGAGGGTGCAGCCAGGTGAGGGTCGGTGTCTGTTCCCAGCAATGGGATGAGAGGAAACGTCCTCAGAAAATTTCTTCACTGAAAGTGTTGTCAAGCACCGAAACAGGCTGTTCTGGGTAGTAGTGAAATCACCATCCCTATAAGTATTCAAAAATCATGGAGATGTGGCACTTGGGGACATAGTTTAGTGGTGGGTTTGGCACTGCTGGGTTAATGGTTGGACTTGATCATTTTAGAGGTCTTTTCTAACCTCAATGATTCTGTGATTCCATGCGTAGTGCTCTCTTTGCGGTACTTTCCTGGAGCAATGGGTCTCAGTCACTGCTGGAGGTAGGAAGAGGCATGTTGGTGCCATTGGGCTCCCCACATTCCTCAGATCCAGTGTTACATTGGCAAACACAGCACAGGCCTGGACCAGCACAGTGGGGTTCTGGTTTTCTGAGTTTTCTCCCCCTCTTCTATGGCCCCATCACCAGCTGGGCTCCAGCAGCTGCCCTGGTTGGGATGCAGAGAGCTCATCTGGAGGCTGCAGGCTGTCCAAATCTGCAGCACAACACTGCCCTGCACATCACCCTCCTCCCCACCGTGCTCTGTCCACTCAGAGTGTGGAAAACCCCTCTTCTCCAGCAGCCACTGGTGACTGCACAGGACTGGGCAGGCTGTGCTGGAGGGACCAGAGGGCTCAGCTTGCAGCTTTGGATTGCTCTGCTTCCTCACAGCCTTCCCCGCTGCCTGTGCTGCAGATGAATAAAGATTTTCCAGGGCTGTCAGTACTGCATATTTCACCAGCATTCCCTTCGCTTTAAGTCCAAAATGTGCTAAAAATACTCTGGCTTGGCATCCAGGTCTTGATTCAAGTGGTAACAGGATATTGGGCAGAGAAATCCTGGGGTGGTTTCAGTGTGTAGCAGCGAGCTGCTGGCTCTTCCTCCTTTTCCTCCTCCTCCTGGATGTTATCCCCACTCTCAATCCCCTAAATTTCACATTCAGAGGTCACAGCTTTCACATGGCATCGCTCCCCTAGCAAGGCTCCGAACACTGAGGTGGCATCTCTTCCTCTGGGATTGAGAATACATTATCAGCAAAGTATTTGTTTTATTACTCCTGTGGTAATTTTGGGAGGGGGATGCCTGCAGGCTGGAGCTGGGATAAGTGAAGTCTGAAATGCCACGGGAAGACCACAAACTTCAAAAGGCCTCGTTAGTGAAGCAGCAGAAGGAGAAGTGGATGTTTGTGCCTCATCCATGGATTTTGTTGTGTTGTGGCTGAGCTGTGTGGCTTTGATACAGTGAAAACACAGCGAACCCCCTCTGGGAAAGGGTCTTGAGATGAAGTGCTTTCTGCTCCCCCTCACTTTTGAAACACCCAGTTGATGTTCAGCCTTCAAGGCTGCTGAGCGAGTTTTTCATCCGCAGGCAGATTTTGCTGCCACATTCTCACTCACTTTCCTAAAATAAAGGGGAAAAAAAATAAAAGAATCCTTGTGCTAATTTAATCTAGCCAGGCATCCTGCTGTCCTGCCTCATAATATCTCTCCAATCTGTCATTTCCAACAGACAGTAGTTTATTGGTTTGGCTTTTTTTTTTTCCTCCCCCTGCTCTTGAAATATCTCCCCTTCTTTCTCAAGTAGCCCAGAGCTCCCTCAGGGGAGTCCCAAGTTTCCCCCTCGCTTTGGTGGGAGCTCTGGGTGAAAACATCTCCCTGCTACAGGAAAAACTCTACAACAACCTCAGACAGAAAAAAGCTTGTTAAAGAATGCCCAGCTTATGTGTTGGTTCTGTTAGTGCTGCGTTGATGGACTCAATGGTCTCAAAGGTCTTTTCCAACCTTAACAATTTTATAATTCCAGGAGCTGGTGCAGGATCAAACCTCACTGGGTTTCTCTTAATCTCTTTTCCAATTACCCAGCCACACGGGGCCATGGAAGGAGCATTTGGTAATTAGCACTCCTCAGCCCCCTATCCCCGCAGCGCATTCTTCAAACTTCTCGGCTCATGTCAAACCCTTGAGGCATTCCTTGAGCCCCTCAGAGCATCCCCTCAAACCCACAGCCCCTGTGAGCTCCTCAGGCCACCTCAGCTCCATAGGGGATCCCCTGAGACCCAGAGCCCCCCTCAGCTCCTCAGGCCACCTCAGCTCCATGGGGCACTCCTTGAGTCCCTCAGAATATCCCCCCAGATCCGGAACCCCTCAGGCCACCTCAGCTCCATAGGGGATCCCCTGAGACCCACAGGCCCTCTGAGCCCCTCAGTTCCATGACACATCCTCTGAGTCCCTCAGAGACCCCCCTCAGCTCCTCAGGCCACCTCAGCTCCATGCGACATCCTCTGAGTCCCTCAAGGCATCTCCTCAGCCCCTCTGAGCACCCCCTGAACGCCTCACGGCCCCTCAGCCCTAAGGGGCAGCGTCTGAACCCCTCAGTCCCACGCAGCCGCCCCTCAGCCACCCCCGACCCCCCTCAGACCGTCCCCACCCCCGCCGGCGCGGCCCCTTTAAGAGCGCGGCCCCTTTAAGAGCTTGGCCCCGCCCCCCGCGGTCGCTGCCGGGGCCGCTGCTGACAACAAGATGGCGGCGGCGGCGGGTCCGGCGGGCGTTGAGAGTCGCGTGTTGGGCTACAGCCTGCACCGCTGGAGCAGCTTCTCCTCCACCTACCTGCCCGAGTGAGTGCCGGGCTCGGCGGCGCGCCTGGAACGCGCCCCGGGCTCGGGTCTGGGGGTGGCCGGGCGGCTGGGCCTGTGTGCGGCCTGCGCGGGCCCTGCGCTGAGGCCCGCGCGGGGAGGCCGCGGCGGGGGGAGTGGGAGCGGAGCTGTGTGTGAGCGGAGCTGTGTGTGAGCGGCGTTCTGTGTGTGAGGGGGCTTGGGCAGCAGGTTTGGCGGAGTCATGTGTGAGCAGGGTCTCTACAGGAAAGTTTGGGGTGGCTGTGTATGAGAGGGTTTTCTACAGCAGGGTTTGGGGGCTGCGTTTGGCGGAGATCTGTGCTGCGGGATTTGGGGGTTTTAGCGGGGCAGGAGGTGCTCGGCAGGGCTGGAGGTTCAGGGACAAGGCCACCATCACTCGGGGCTGTGTTTGGAGCGCTGGTTCATGAAGAGATTTGGGAGGAGTTGCGTGGGGCAGAGAGGTGGCCTTGCAGGTTATGGGGTGGTGAGTTAAATGTGGAAGGCCTTGAGAGTCAGGTTTGGGGGTAGGTTTAGGACGAGATATGGGCAAAGGAAAGTTGCAGCTAAAGCTGACCCCAGATTTGGGGGAAGAACAGGCGCCGGTGTGGGAGAGGCTGGTCAGTTACTGGGTGAAACGAGGAGAAGGGTCAGTGCCCCACCTGCCCTGGCCTGCCTCTGTCAGGTGCTTGTGGGCTCTGTGTTTTTTGGCAGCTGGGCGTCCTGTACTGCCCCTGACCTCTGCAGTGCTGGGCTGTGTCCCCTGCTGTGTGTGGCTTTAGGGGAGAGGGGTCACCTGCTGCTCTAATGGCCTGCCTCTGGGAATTTGGGGGTTGGCAGGAGCTGTTTGAGCCATCGGTTTGTGCTGCTGTACCGAGTGATCCCATCCTCTGTTGACATCCAGCTGCAGCCTGTGGGATTTCTCTAGTCACTGACAGGTTTGGAGTGACCACAGCGTGGTATAGGTGTGATGTTTTTGGTTCACCTTTGGGATGAGCCATCCTTGGTGCTGGAATTCGGGAGGACTGCTGGGGTCACAGCACAACGAGGTCATTATGGGCTGTCCAGGCTCATCCCACCATCGATTGTGCTGCTTTTGCTGACCTTTGATTGATGTATCCTCAACTCACCTGCTGTCAACAAGTGACAGAGTTGCCTTAGTTGTTAATTATTAATATCCTCAATTATCTCCACTTTGTAAAATGAAGTAAACCTCTCAATCCAGGTTTTTAACTGAACTCTGAATTGTTTTGTTTTTCTGTATATTTTCTGTGTTAGATATGAAAAAGAACTGGTCTCTTCTCTCAATTTGTAGTCTTTGGTGGTAGTGAAGCCATCCCTTTACCTTTCCTTTTAAACAGCTTGCCCTTAGGGTGCCTCTTTGAGCTCTCTGATGAGCTTGTAGTTATATCTACTGGCATTTCTGGCTTTTAAAATCTTGTTAAAGTGTTGGTCCCTGAGGAGAGGGGTGACAGTCCATTATTGATCTCAGTGATGCTGTACAAACACAGAGTATTGTCTTTGTCCTTGATATTCCTTTCCAAGGCTCCCATTAGTCCCTTTTTGCTACAGACTCGTGTCAGGAATTAAGTTTCACGTGGCATCTGCAGTGCTGCCCAAAGTCCTTAATGCCTTCCCTGATACAAATTCCCATTCCTGTAGCTGGGATGGTATTTTACAAACGTGTGACCTTGCATTTGGCTGCTTTTAAGATGTTGTTTAAAAGTGCTTGTCATCAGTGAAAACAATTTTATTATGTGCTTTTAAGCAGTGTAATCCCAGCAATGGGCTTGGGCTCTGGTGTGCTGACCTTGGTCTGAGGGATTCTGGTCTTGCTATGGAAGTTTTGGTTTTTGCTTCCAACTTTTTATTCCCATGGCCTGGGAGAGAGCTGGAATACAGTCTGAACCGGAAGGGAGAGGCTTTGACCTGTGATTTAAGATCAGCATCTCAAAAAGAGAAAGTTTAATAAGAAATATATGGGAGGGTGGGTTTTTGGGAATGGACTGAAGATGGAAACCTTGAAAATTGCTGGGACAAGACCATAACACCCTGTGGGATCAACATGCACACACAGCTAAAGGTTCTCTTAGTATTTAATATATACAACAAAATTATGCTTGTCTGGAAGAATTTGATCTTAGAGGATGTTTTCCATCCTGCATGACTCTGTGACATTGGGAATTCTGGTTATGCTCTAGTTTAAATAAATTTGCTGGCATAGCTACAAAGAAACCACTTAAACCTTTAAGGAGAAAAGGGGCTCTGTCCTCATGTATGTAGGAATATACAACTTATTAAATATTATTGATTGTTGTTGGGAGTTGTGGTATTGCAGGCAAAGTGCTCAGGGAGGAGCAGCAGAGAAGTTAAGCATGATTTAAACACATGCCTTAAGTAGTTGTATGGTTTTAAATGTAAAACAGAGTTCTGGAATGGAAAACTTCCATCACTGCTGACCAGGGAGGAAATTAAATGTCTAGTGCCATCTCACCTGCTTATGTGGTGCTGAACTGACACTGAAACTTTCACAACACTGAAATCATCTGATAACCTCTCTTTTAATTAAAAAAGCCTAAACAAAGGCAAACAAAAAGTGTTTTTCAAAGGCCTTTCTGGTCATGCTCTAGTTGAGGATCAGTAGCCTATTGAAAAACACTCATTTCTTTCAGGGACAGAGAAGCTTCCTCTGCTGAATGCTGGTGTCTTTCCTCTGCATTTGCTGCTGGTGCTGGAGGATTAGTTAGTGCTGGATCCACTTTCTGGCAGCTTTACCAGAGCTGCAGCTACCTGCATGTCTGCAAGGACCTTTCCAGACATTAAGTGAGGATTGTCTTAATGAAAAGAAATACTTCTGTTTTTCAAATCATTGGAGATGTCTATTGGTTTGTAACTGCAACAGGACTGACTTGGATATTTATTTTAGAAACTGTGGATAGAAATCAAAGATTTGGTCTTGTAATAGTGGCTGTGTTGTAGGGGAGGTTGTGCTTTTGGGAAGAGAATTGATCCAGGAGGAAATTTGGTGTTGAAACATCTGATGCTTCCAGAGATGCTCTGCCTATGTGGAAATGTGACAGTGCTCACAGGAGTCTCAGGCTGAGGATCTGACTCCAGGTTTCAGAGGGCTTGATTTATTATTTTATGATATATATTATATTAAAACTATACTAAAAGAATAGAAGAAAGGATTTCATCAGAAGGCTAGCTAAGAATAGAAAAAGAAAGAATGATAACAAAGGTTTGTGGCTCGGACAGCTGGTCTGTGATTGGCCATTAATTAGAAACAACCACATGAGACCAATCCCAGATGCACCTGTTGCATTCCACAGCAGCAGATAATCATTGTTTGCATTTTGTTCCTGAGGCCTCTCAGCTTCTCAGGAGGAGAAATCCTAAGGAAAGGATTTTCCATAAAAGATCTCTGTGACACTGAAGCACCAGTTCAGCATTGAGAGGATCTGGCTTATCCAGCCTGGAAAATGCTCAGCCCAGCCCATTGCCTGAGACTGCTCTGTCAGATCCACTCCTTGTCTCTCCAGGGTTCCTCCCTGCAGGAATGGAGCCCCAAGGGGGGGGAATGGAGCCCCAGGAGAGGCTGCTCCCTGGTGCCTCACATGGGGCTGGCCTAGGGATTGTCCCAGCATGGCGGTGGCTTCACTCCAGTGACACAAACCAGTGCTGGTGTCTTCAGACATGCCCAGAGCCAGGGAAATGGACTCATTCCTCTCCCTTCTCTGCCCTCCTGCAGAAGTGATGAGCTCAGTCACTTTGTTTCTTTCTGGACAAGGAGGGAATGAAGAGTTGTAGAAGGTAATGCAGGTTGCTCCAATTTGGCTTTTTGGGTTTTTTTTTTTCCTTTGGTAAGGAATAGAACCAGAAGCTCTTGCTTTTCACTGATAGAAGCACTTCATATCCTGACTTTTTCGTGGCTTGTTTTTGTACCTGCTCCAGTTTGAACTTGCTCCTGAGGTGAATGAGAGGTGAAGTGCTGTGCTCTGTGTGATGGCAGCTTTGTACCCTTTTTTATCGCCAGATTGCTGCATCCTGGGGCTCTGGGTTCTAGTGGCTGCATCAACCTCATGACTGATGGCATTTTGTGTTTGCTAATGCACTCAGGTCCTTCTGTCACTGGGTTATATGGCTGAAATCCCACTTCAGAGACTAACAAGAGCTTTTTGCTCTGTTCCTCTCTTCACATACTTTAGTAAGGAATGTTCATCCTGTTTCTGTTGCTCAGATTTTCAGTGCTTCAAGTTTTCCTGCATGTAACCTCTGTAGAGGAAGATCAGTATATTTCCTGTGTTTGACTCCAGGATTTTTAATTAGTGTTTTGTTTATTTCTTGTGCTAAGGTTGTTATTAAGAATATAAATTAAGATTGGTTTCTTAGCTGATAATTAAATACCATTAACAACATCTTAGCTGGTGTCACTTTTTCACTGCAATTCATATTTATCTATTTACTTCAGTTGTTCAGAGAATTCCAGTCTTCTCCAATTTGATGCCTTGAGTGGTGTCATAGGCTGAAGGATGAATAACTCTGTTGTCCCTTTCCTAGGAAGTGTCCTGGAGCAGGGAAGGATCTACTTAATTTGTTAAAATACACTCAAAATAATTTTATTTTTTCATCAGTTTGCTGTATTTCCATCAAACCAGGGGAAGAAAACTTAGTGTAAGGTACTTTAATAGTAAAATATGAGTGACTCATAGGCTTTTAAAGTGAGAATGCAAATTTAACTTTTGCTTTCTAGTTATGAGGATGTAACAGCAAGTTCCTGGCCAAGCTGAAATGTACTGCTGTAATGGTGTACTCTGAAAAAAGTGTACTCTAATGTTTTCAAATCTTGGAAAACCTGATCCAGAAGGTGAAGAGAGCACATGCAGCAAACTTTTTGGGGTAAAGTCCATAAGGATTAAAAACAACAGACCAAAACAAACAAACAAAAAGCTCCAGGTGAAAAATAACCTGAATTCCAGCTCCTGTGCTCGCTGAGATTTTTGTAACAGGAAAAAACATATGTTTGTGGCCAGTGGGATGTGGTTTCTCCTCCAACCACATGAAAATGATGACTCAGATCTGTACCATAGAGGTTCATAAATCTCCTTGTAGATGCATCCAGCTCTTGAAGAATCTCCTGTTCAAGCTGAGAGCAGTCATGACTAATGAAAGGTTTATTTTTAATATTATATTCCCTGAACCCAAGCTCTGTTCCCTTTACAAGGCAAGGATAACTTCTGCTGAGCTCTAAGCTCTTTAAAGCCATCTAAACCAGACCCAAATGATGGAAGAGTTGTAGAATTGTAACTGTGGAGGTTTTTTGCACTAATAATAAGCATTAATGTACTTTTTTCAGCCTAAATTATCAGCATTTCTAGCTTTACTTCATTATTTTGACATAGTTAATTCACTTTCCTGTTGTAGTTGCTTTGCCTTTAGATAGGGGAAGGCACAGGGGCTGGCTCTGTAGCTGCTGATGAATTTCAATATTGATCAATCCTTGCAGCATTTATTAAAATGAGCAGGGGATGCAAATCCTGGCTAACCAGTGAGCTGCCCCCTGCTTGCCTCTCTGAGCCCTGTGCACAGAAATGCTCTCAGTTCTGCTTTTCATCCTTTCCAGTGGCCTGTGGGAAATATTTTTTCCTCTCTTCTTGTCTGTGTGGACTTTCTGGATGTTTCTAGACAACCTCATGTTCTGACAGGCATTTTCCCTCTTGTTTACATCACTTCTGTAGCCTGTAGGATTTTTCTGTGAGTGCTGAAATTCAGCATTACAGAGCAAAATATTTCTGTAGAAAATAAAGTTGCCTACAGATCGAATGCACAACTATAAAACACTTCTTTGGTGTCTGCTAAAGTTAATTAGTGAGAAAGAAAAATGTCAGAGGTGGAGGGAGTGAAAAAAATCACAAAATGATGAAGTTATGAGAGATTATGAGTTATGACACCTCTTGCTCCCCAGGTAAAAGCACAAGTGCTGTAGTGTCAGGAGAAAGCTCTTTGGGCTGCAGGTAAAATAGAGATGTTATTGAAGAGACGAGCCAGGTTTGTTCACTGGCAGGAGCAGCAAGGTGAGATGCTGATTGCTCAGCTTCCCTGGTGTGCCCAGGCTGGCACAACCTGCACTGCTCTGATGTTCAGCCTATTCTGGGATGGCATTTCACAGAGCATTAACAATGTAAAATTTTCATGGGAGGTGTTAACATCATCAGATTGTGGATCATTTGCTGTGTGTGTTGCTGTATAGGCTGGGAGTTTAATAAAAGTTTTCCAGCCTTTAATTACTGGTTTAAGGACTAGTTATTAAACAGAGTTTTCCTTGGGATAAATGTTATTGTTCAGGCATCACGTACAGTCTGCTTGATTTTTTGTTTTCATGGCAAAGAATTTGGTTTTTAATTCTGTACATTCATTATGTTTTTATCAGATTACTGTAGAATGGTCAGGTTTATCACCACCACCAATTTTGTGATCTGATCCTGATGTTTTTGCTGAGATTAAGTGGTGTGGGTAGCACTGATTCCATCACTTACATAGAGGTGACTTGTTCCAAAGCAAGCCAGTGCTTGACTTTATTGCATGTTAATATAAACTATATAAAAACTTTATTGCATGTGAATGTAAACCCAGATGTAATTTTGCTTTTTTATGCAATGTTATGCATAAAATATGCTTTTTTTAATGCAATGCATTTTTTGCATGTTAATGTAAACCCAGTTTATATAAACTTTATTGCATGTTAATGTAAACCCAGATGTAATTTTGCTTTTTTTGCCTGTTGAATTCTGTGGGAAGAGTGAGCTGTAAGTTCAGTGGGTTTGAATTCCATAATACACCAGTTCCTGGGAGGGGAGGAGGAGCACTGAAGGTGTAGAGTGGTTTGTTGCTATTTCAGTCATTACTTCCAACTCAGTGTGCGTAATCCTTGAGAAATCATTTCCCGAATCCATTGAAATCAGGGAGCACAACCATTCATTGAAGTTGAGGGCAGCATGTCTGAATTTCAGCTGCAGGAGCAGTCTGGCTGGTAGCACTTGCTCTTCCTTTGCTGGCACCTTCTGCTGCTCCTGGAAGAGAACAGGATCTTCATCATGGACAAAAATTGTGCTCTGGTCAGGCTGAATTTGGTGTTTTCCTTGCTCTTTCCTCCTGAGACTGCCTGGGTTCATAATGTCATGCTCAAGCTCTGGGAAGGTGCCTGAAAAAACATTGAAACTCTCTTTAGGACATGACCTGTATTTTTCTGGAATCCTTTTCTGTCAGTACATAGTTTAAACAGCATTTGGCTGTTATGGTAATTATATTTAAACAGCAATTTCCCAGTTTGTTCTGCACTTGAAAGTTTTATTAGTAAAGAGATGCTCTTACACAGAGTGTTAAATTGGAGGTAAAAATCTGGGTTAGGTAAATTGACCCATGAATTAGGAATTGATGAATGAGTTCCCACTCCACTCTTCTGTGACACTGTACTATTGCTAACTTTCAATTTTGTCTTCTAAAAATCCTCATTTCTGCTACAGGGTTTGGAAACTGCCACATATGAAAGTAATTTTGGCCTGGGAACTGCTGTATCCTTTAACATGAATTATTGATCCAAAATAAGGAATTATTCCCTAATGTCATCCAGGGTTAAATGTTTGACCTGTGCTGCATTTCTCCACATAACCAGCTTTAACAGGCTGAAACTTCCCAGATCTGTATTTTGTCTTCTGCACTCCTGAGTTGCACTGGCAGTGAGAGAAGCTTAATTGTGAAAGGAAAACTGGGAAAGTTTTCCCACCTGGAACCAGGAGGAATTTTCCATAGAGTTTTGGTGGAAACATTTCCAAAGCTGACATCAGTTTGGGCATGAGGGCACTGCAGTCTGTTTTGTTGAACACAGTCTGTTTAAATTCTTTTACAGGCATCATTTTTTTGGGTGAGCTTTTACTGGGTGTGAGGTTACAGTGCTGATGAGTATTAAAGATGTGTTTATGGCTTCCATTTAGCAATGTATATCTTTGCATATCATCACTCAGTCTGGGTTTGTGGCTTCCCCTGGGTGGAATTATTACAGATATTGTGGAATAGAAGAGCATCCTTGCACTGTTGTGAAATCGTGGAAGGCCTTGATCTACTTCCTGGCCTTTGTTAAATTTTTCCATATGTGCATTAGTCAAGCAGAAATATTTTACTGAGGTTGTGATGCTTCCAAAATACAGCACAGGGAATTTACATAGATGTGTGCTAAGCATTGCTTTCCTCTAATCTCCTTAAAAAGGATCTGTCCCATCCCAAGAAAATGCTTTTGGAAAGGAGAAGTGAGCAGTGCTGAAGTGGGCTGATCCACCAGAATTCTGGAACATTTCTAAAGTCCAAGTTTTTGTGGTGATTGCTGGCTGTAGAAATCCCTGTGTTCACACACAATCCAAACTATTTTCAAGCCAGATAGGAGATTTTCTCCGAATGAAAACTGAACGTTGTTATCCAGTGGTTGTGGGTGGTGATGTTTTAAATTCTGGAGGATTTTACTCCAGTATTTTATCTATTGGCTACAAATTCAGTCAACTGAAGAGTGTAATCTCTTCATCTTTATCCCTGAGTCTTGAAGGGCAGAATTCATGCTATTCTTGGGCTTTTTATTAAGCCAGGGATTTATTTCTACTCAGGGATTCTTCTGGTATCTCACCTAAGCTTGGTATTCAGATATCCTTGTGTGCTCAGATATCCTTACTGAGGATAATAATAATATGTACAAGTGGACATGTGTGATATATGTACAGGTAATAAAATGTACTGGTGAACACTGAATGAAATGAGTAAAAGAAACTGCAGCAGATGATCTTACAATCACTGAGTTCACTAATATCACTGGCATTTTAAATTATTTTCTTATTAAAGAGACATTAATCAAAATATGTAGAAAAGATCAGTTTTAGTGATCTAACAATTCTTAAATTCAAAGTTAGTGCAGAGAGAGAACGAACCTTGGTAATTTTTCAAGCTTAGGAGATTCTCAGCATCACTTAGCAGTGCAATTGCATCTAAACTCTAATCCCTAAATGTTGGGACAATTAGCCTGGTAATCATCTGTGATGCATGAAGTTACTGTGGGTACCAACTCAAGTAAATAAGCCTGACTTGATTTTTTTCTCCTGTTTGTTTTTCCTCTGTGCTAATACTGATATTCCCAGCCTGGAGCTTTTGCCACCAAGGATTTGAATCTCTCAGTGATACAGTCAAAAGTTTAATCTGTGATTTAGGCTTGCTCAGTGTCACTGGAATAGAAGTTATTTACTGGGCTCTGGTAACTTGGGAATGACCTGAAGTTGTGCCAGGGGAGGGTGAGATGGGATATCAGGAAGGAATTCTTTACCAAAAGGGTTTTCCAGCCCTGGCTCAGCTGCCCAGAGCTGTGCTGGATTCCCCATTCCTAGAGGGATTTTAAGGATGTGTGGATGTGGCACCTGGGATGGGGTTTAGTGGTGGCCTTGGCAGTGCTGGTTTAGGGGTTGGACTTGGTGATCTTTGGGATTTCTATGGACTACAGTCTGGAAACTTCACTTTCTTTTCACCCAGACTCCTCACACAGTTGTTTCAGACGTTTCCATAACATTTATTTGCTCCCTCATGTCTGCAAAACTACATAATAAAGTAATAACCTAAAATGGCAGTGTGAAAAAAGAATGTGCTCTCATTCAAAATTTTAGCTTCCAAACCAGCTCTGCTATGGTCAGTATGACTTGCCTAGAAATCATCACCTTTTACCAAAAGGGTTGTCCAGCCCTGGCTCAGCTGTGCTGGATTCCCCATTCCTGGAGGGATTTTAAGGATGTGTGGATGTGGCACCTGGGATGGGGTTTAGTGGTGGCCTTGGCAGTGCTGGTTTAGGGGTTGGACTTGGTGATCTTTGGGATTTCCCAACCCCAGGTGATTCTGTAACTTCCTGCACTGCCCTGCTGCAGTTTTAGTCACTGTTGTTACTCTTTCATTCCTGTCATGGCTCTAGGAAGAACTGGTGAATCAAAATCAAAAAGTTTTGTTTTAGTCTTAACTAGATGGAGGAGTGATAAAAAAGTACATCTTAACTTGCCTCATTGGAAATGTCTACAACAGGGTCATTTGCCATTTAAGGTTGGTCTGGTTGTGATGATAGGAAATTAAAAACAAAAATAAACTTTTCATTGAAAAAATTGAGAAGCTGATTTTAATTGGGCTGTTTCTAGGCCAGAACTAAGTAATCCCAGGTTTGTTGTCCAGTGTGTTTTAGTCTTAACTAGATGAGGAGAGTGATAAAAAAGTATTTCTTAACTTGCCTCATTGGAAATGTCTACAACAGGGTCATTTGCCATTTAAGAAGCAGTTTGATTGGTCTGACAGTGATGATAGGCAGCTTAAAAAAAAAAGCAAACTTTTCATTGAAAAAATTGAGAAGCTGATTTTAATTGGGCTGTTTCTAGGCCAGAACTAAGTAATCCCAGGTTTGTTGTCCAGTGTGATCTGATGAATATATTTCTGTAAGATTTTTAAATTCTTCAGTTTATTTTTTTAAAATAGAAATAGTTAATAATATACTGGATGACAGTGTGAGACTGCTGAGGACATGAAGCAAAATTGAGCAGAAAATTGGCCGATCTTGTGACATTATAATATTTAAAACTGTACTCCTGTGCATGTTGTATTCAAACTTTGTTTTGCTATGCAAGAGGTTAAGAATCCTATATTGTAAAAAAGCAACACCAAACCCCCCCACTTTTTTTTTCCTGTATGGATCTGCATAACTTCCCATTTTTACTGTTTTTCAATCAAGACATTTCCATGTCTTTACATCTTTCTGCCACTCTGAGCAGAGAACTTTTCCAGTGAGGAGGAGACAAACTGTAGCAGAACCTAAAAAGTGTTTTTTGACTTGCTTTAGGGGACAGCTATAGGTTCATGCAGGTTTTCAAACATTGCAGCCAGGTGGTTCAAAACCAGCATGGCTTTTAGTGAGTTATGGGAGTTGCAGGAGGAAAAACCCTTGTATTTCTTATCAGATCCATTGGGTTTTTAGGTGGTAAGTCATTTTTTTCTCCCTGTTTTTCTTGGTTAAGGCTGTGTGTACATTCCAGTGTCTAGGCTGGGCAGGATTATCTCCATGGATGCTTTCTGCTGGCTGCTGTGAGGGCTCTGCATGTTTGGAATAGTTCAATCCACCACGTCTTCCAGTGGACTTAATGGAAATTCTAGTCCATGTATTCCAGTTGCTGTATTCTTCCCAATCTCTTTTGGGATGGTTGTAGGAAAAACTGAAAGAATCATCACGTGGACAACCCTGGAGCGAGTATTTAGTCCATTTCTAGTCAGTCTGTGCTTTCCTAGCACTCTGAGTGCCTTTTTGCAGTGTAATGGCGTGGTAGCTCTGTGGTTTTGAAGTAGAGACTCTGAGTTCCAAGTCCTCTTAGTGAAGCCTGTGCCCTTTCCTGCTCAGCTGCTGTGAATGTGCCAAGCAAAGAGAGTGTTTGGGATTTGTTTATTCTCAAAGACTTGTTCCTAAAGTCATGGATTTCCCTAATAGCAGCTCCATGAAAATATTTAGGTTAGATGCAAATTATAGCAGCCTTAAAGCTCATTTGCAGCATATTCTGCAAAGTCATCTTATTTGTCCCTTTCCCACTGGAGCAAAGGAAAACTCTCCCTTAGTGGTTGTTGTGCCTGAACCCACAGAGCACGGGGACATCTGTGTCATTGCAGCAGAGATCAGCCAACAGCTGGCACAAAGGATATTACAGCTTCTGGGTTGGTAAAAGGAAAAATTATCTTCTGTGGGATCTCAGCACCTCAGGACTGAGGTGCCCAGTCACCGAGAGCACCCTTGGGGGGCTCGGGAGTCCTGGAATGTTCCAGAAGTGTCTGGTGGCTGGACTTTGATCCTACACAGGAGACGACACCTGTATGAGGATAGGAGGGTTTCACCGGGGTGAATGGTGAAGGGATTGGTTAATTAGAGAGTGAAACACAGGGTTTAGGATTTCTGTACAGGGGGGTTTAGAGAAGTAAGATGGAGGAATTGGGGCGTGTCCTGTCCTTCTTCTTCTTCTTCTTCTCCTCCATCTTCTGTGGTGATGGTGGCACTTTGGGATTGGTCATTACTAAAAGTGCACTGGGCAATAAGGGTGAAAGGTATTGGGGAAAAATGATAAATATTGTACACGTAACTTTGGGTATAAAGATAGGTGACTGTCCGGAGGGGAGGGGAGTGTGCTCATGGCTGACTGCTGAGCAGAGCTCTGTCGGGCCGAGAGAAAATCTTTTAGATAAACAATTAATAAACACCGAGACCGAGAAAAGAACTGAAGCCTCTTCTCGTCCTTTGAAACGCGGGCTGCCCCAAGGCCACCCCGGGCCTTTCCAGGCCATCCAAACAGCCGAAAACCGGACAATCTTCTTCCAGCAGTTGTGAGAGCAGTGCCTGCCTGGGTAATGAAAAGAAACTTGCACTGTGCCCTGCCAAGAGCTTTCTGCATGGAACCATCCACTCTGCAGTGGTGGGAATGCTTGAGGGAGGTTTGGCTGCTGGGAGCTGTGCAGGCAGCCAGGTTAGGAAATAAGGCACACCAGGGCTGCCTCTGCAATTGCTTGTGTTAATAAAATGGCCCCTCCTGCTTTGCTTTTCATAGCAGAGGTGCTACAATTCTAAAAGCAGAGCGTCCAGAATTCTCAGCATCCAGAGTTCCAGCATCACATAATCTCATTTTTTCTTTTCAGTAGAAAGGGGGGATTGGGAGCCCACTCCAGTGGAACCCCTTGTCCCAGTCCAGCTGTTTGTATTTTAGTCTCAGTTTGTGCTGAGCTGAGCTGGGAACTGCTGTGATGCAATAAGTTATTTATGCAAATCTTTATTATAGCTGCTGGTGTAGGGAGGGGGAGGATCCTCTGCGAGTGGGTGGGCTGGTCCCTTTGGCAGGGTTGTAAATTTGTGCTAGACTTGATCTTGTACCCACAGCTGATGATGGGAAGCTCTCTCAAACCACGTTTCTTGGGTTGCTTTTTTCACAGGAAAAGCTTGCGTAAAACCTTGGTACGTGTGGTAGCTCGAGGGCTTACAAATACCTTTGTGAATTTCTGATGAAAATGACATGGAAAGTCGTGGCGTTAATGGAATTTTCACTTCTAAAGTTTCTCAGATTTTAATCTAAGTGTTATATCTGCAAAGCCTCCCTCGGGGTACTGTGTAGGAGTTTTGTGATGTCCAGAAAAAGGGTTTTACATGGAAAAAGGCATCTGCTGTTAGGACATGCATTTGTTTGTTTCTTATTGCCTCACGGCTGCTGCACTGCTTGAATTCCTCCGAGTCCATAAATTTTCCTAAACTGTTATGGTAAATTGCCTTTGTACATATGGACTTCTGTCTTCAGTGTTTGTTTAATCTTAATAAATTAATGCCCCATGTATTTTAAACATTTCTAGCTCCATTGATACTGCTGTCTTTATCTTTCACATTTCTTTTTAGCCTTTATTTCGTGTGAGCTGCCTGTCCCTTTTCTCTCTGTGGAAGGGTTTTTATCTTGTCTAGCTGTGCTGATTGAGATCTTCCTTGGTTGTGGCAAAACTGATCTTTGACCTGGAGAAGCAAACAAATCTGCTTCTAAAAATATGGTATTTGGGATCTGTCCCAGGTACAAAATGCCTCTTTCCAGCTGGGCATAATCTGACCATGCAGCAGTGCCAATTCCTGTGAGTGTTGCTCAGTGTATGAAGAGTTTATTGTCTAATGTTTAAACAAATGTAATGGAATCATAAATAAAATTTATTCTGTAGGGTAACTTGTCTTCTTCTGTTCCAGGATTAGAATAAAGTTCCATAAAGGAGAAAAGCCATACAGCATTATCTAGTTTTAGCTGCCTTTGTATCCCTAAAGTATTTAATATAAGATATATATCTTTAAGTTTAGCATTTTTTTTCTCTTCAGATGTTGAGGTATTAAGAATTTATTGAATACCATGTCTTGCCTGTGGCATGGTACAGGAGACTGCAGGTGATTCTTCTCAAAAGGAAGTGTCTTGTGGTTTCTAATGGTGACTTAGCTTTCAAACTGGCAGCTTTTATTAGAAATTTGTGTCTCAGTTCCCAAATTCTTCCCTTTGCTTAGATTGGTTTGTTTTGTC
Source organism: Zonotrichia leucophrys gambelii (assembly GCF_028769735.1). Classification (NCBI taxonomy): domain Eukaryota; kingdom Metazoa; phylum Chordata; class Aves; order Passeriformes; family Passerellidae; genus Zonotrichia; species Zonotrichia leucophrys. Next base: position 69,177,302 of record NC_088170.1, read on the forward strand.
CCAGTTGTTATTAAAGGCAGGGCCAGGTTTTCTCTTGTAATTGAGCCTCTTTGCAGTGCAGATGATGTTGTTAGCTGGATGCTGAATGATGTAGAGCCATGATTTTTGTATTGGATGGGGTTGGAGCAGAGGGCAGTGCTGTTCCAGTGCATTTTCCCCAGTGGGGATGTGTCCGATTTTCGGCTGTTTGGAGGGCCTGGAAAGGCCCGGGTTGGCCTTGGGGCAGCCCGCGTTTCAAAGGACGAGAAGAGGCTTCAGTTCTTTTCTCGGTCTCGGTGTTTATTAATTGTTTATCTAAAAGATTTTCTCTCGGCCCGACAGAGCTCTGCTCAGCAGCCAGCCATGAGCACACTCCCTGCCCTCCGGGCGGTCACCTATCTTTATACCCAAAGTTACGTGTACAATATTTATCATTTTTCCCCAATACCTTTCACCCTTATTGCCCAGTGCACTTTTAGTAATGACCAATCCCAAAGTGCCACCATCACCACAGAAGATGGAGGAGAAGAAGAAGAAGAAGGACAGGACACGCCCCAATTCCTCCATCTTACTTCTCTAAACCCCCCTGTACAGAAATCCTAAACCCTGTGTTTCCCTCTCTAATTAGCTAATCCCTTCACCATTCACCCCGGTGAAACCCTCCTATCCTCATACAGGTGTCGTCTCCTGTGTAGGATCAAAGTCCAGCCACCAGACACTTCTGGCAACATTCCAGGACTCCCGAGCCCCCCAAGGGTGGTCTTGGTGACTCGGCACCTCAGTCCTGAGGTGCTGAGATCCCACAGGGATGGGTGAATAAAGCAGCCACAGAGCTGGCTCGGTGCTGGCATCGCTGTGTTAATAAACGCTGTGCTGTGATGGGAATCAGCTGAAGGGAGGGGGAACTTCAGTTTTATTCCTGCACTGTGTGAAAATCCGGAGGTGTTTCCAAGCCTATGGATAGACACAGGCACTTGGCCAGCTCTCAGAAGTGCTCAGATTGAGGAGGCCACCCTGGAGTGGCTCCTGGCCGTGTCCCTTGTCCCTCCATGGGCCTGCCTGGATGCCGTGGCTGCTGCGGGGACTTTGGGCTGCCCGGTGTGCAGAGAGCCGGCTGATTTCTGTCTGGTAATGCTCAACCTCTGACTTCACCTCTTTCCCTTTGGAGCTTTCATTGGAGTGCTTTTTCCTCCAGCCCTTTGTAGTAATCCAGATGCTCGTGTTCTTTTCCTCCTACACAGCAGATGGAGATGGCAGAAGCCTTTTGATGACTGTTTCCTTCTTTTTACAGAAGTTTTATGAGCTGACGAGTTCGTTACTTGGAAGTGGTGAAGCTCACAAGCCCTGTCCAGCAGGTGGTGCATTGTCACCTTGCCAATAATTATATATATTTTAGGGATTTATAGGTTTTTTTTTTTTTAGTTTAATCTGAGCTTTACTGTGTGGTTATAGAAGAGAAAGCAGATGTGTCATGTAACTGTCATGATGAATCTGTTTCATTTTAGCCAAAAAAATAACTATTCTGAATTTCATAATTACCTAAGGATTGTACTATTTCAAAGTGAAGAAAGCAACTCAATTTTGCTGGTTGAAGACTTGAACTTCTACTTTTTTGTGTGTTGTTCTGGGCTTATGGCTTGTGAAAAATACTTGTTAAAATTTGGCATGGCTCTGGTGGTCATTTTTCTATGCTCCAGGAATCCTTAAGTGGGTTAGCAGCCCTTTCTCTCCCTTCCTTACTAACCCTCCAACTGCTCATCATTTTATCCTTTCTGAAAAATTCTTACCCTACTGAGTTGTATAAGCCCATTTTTTTCCACTTCATTACAGACTTAGGCCTATGTAAATTCATCTGTTTTACATTTATGTCACAATTTGAATTTTTTTTTATTTCGCAACTTGCAGCTCTGTTTCACAACCACAAAGCTCGAAGGCGTGTTTTGATGGGTCCTGTAAAATAGCAATTTAGAAAATCTTTAATAAAAAAGGGGGAGAACCTGAGTCTGTACCTAATGATTTAGTAGTTGCATGAGAATGTTACTGATCTGAATGTACAGCACATTTATTGGAGATGTAAAATATGCAGCTGTTACTTAAATTACTTTTGGCTTCTCGTTTCTTAGGAATATCTTGGTGGATAGACCAAATGATCAGTCCTCAAGATGGTCTTCAGAAAGCAATTATCCTCCCCAGGTAAGCTCCTGAATCTCTGCTGCTCTATGTAATGAATGCTGGGTTTTATTTTAAATGTGGGCTGCTGCTATTGACGTGGACATATTTATAGGCTTCCTTCCCTGAGTAAAATGCAGGTTGTTGGTACATGAGATATTTACATTTCTAGCAATTTGTGATCTTTCTAGAAGTGCTTCATTGCGGGGGAAGTTTCAGGTTTCCTCCTTGGCAGTCGTGGTCATGCTGGAAATAATCAAACCTTCTGGTGAGATTAAGCTGCTAATGAGGCGTGCAGGTCCCCCTTTGTCAGCACTACTGGAGCCTCTTGTAGGTTCTTGGCCTTGAATCCCACATCTAAGGAGCTGGGATTTATTTCTCTTTATAGCACGTTCAGAAGTGTGGCCTCTGGTTAGAGACACAAATGTCACCTCTTCTGCTGGTTAAGCATCTTATTAAAATAAGATTTGTATTGATTTTAGCATTTAATTTGCTTTCTTGCTGTTATTAAGGTTGTTAGATTATCCAGAATAGTCTTTTCCACTTTTTTTTCCAGTGAATATTCTCCTTCTCTCTGTGTTAGATCTGTACCTTATTACTCTGACATGTTTGATCAGCTTCTGTGTCTCTTATGCTGCTTGTTTTCAGTTCTTTGCTTAAAGCACTGATACACAGCAGAGTGACTTGCACAGTGTCCCTCTCATGCAAAGTTGTGCTTATCTACTTATTTAATCCAAGTGTTCCTCATGAGTGAAATCTCACAGGTAAATCTTCCTGCTTTGTCTTGGAGTTGTGTTGAAGATCCAGATTCTGCACTGGTGGCTCCATAGAGCAGCAGCTCATCTGCTGCCACTGAAGAGCTTTCACCTGGATTTTCTGATCAATCCTCCTCTGTCATTGTGTCTGTAAAATTTTGTTTTTGGGTTTTTTAGAGGAGAAGGAAAGGTATCCTTTGTATTCCTTAAACCTGATTGTGAAGACTGATATTGATCCTCTTGATCCCTCTGTGCATCTACTGCTCTTTGAATTTGATTATTTTACTTATTTATATTTTGAGAAACAATGCAGAATTTTCATCCATAGCCTGAAGCAGTTTAGTCTATCTAGGAACTATGGATTGCAGAGTAATGAGTATTGAGCATGGATTGTATCCCAGCCTGTGCCATCCTTTACTTTCTTTTATGGAGGAAGCACATGTTTTTTGGGGTGCTTTTGTTCCCAAGGCAAGGTTGGCTCATGGTGTGCCTTTGGACTGGGTTTTTCATCTGATATGTGCTCTTAGTTGGTGCTTAAATTCACTCTTTAATTTTCTGAGCCATCATGAACATTTAGTCCTTTTAAAAATCTGCTTCTGGAATGGAAACACACCTCCTGTAAGTGGATGCTTTAGAATATTCCCAATTTATACTTCAGGCTGACAAGGAGTGATGCAGGTTGTACTCAGACATGTAGATTAAGCAGGGATTAATTAGAGTGGCAGACTTCTGTACAAACCACACGAGCTTGTTAAAGAGATGTCTTCCAAAAATTTCATGTGTACAAGTCGTGACCTGAATGGAGATAGTGCAGAATGACTTGACTCCAACCCTGGAGAGTTGGGCACTGCTCTGCATGCTAAGCAAGGCATTTAACCTGAACTTCTTGGTGGGAGAGAGATGAATTAACCCTGGCATTGTCTACCTGTGTGTCACATACCAAGACATATATTGGGTATCCAGAATTAAGGCCTGGCTTGCAAAAAAAAAAAATCCTCATGTGGTAACTGAAATTGGCAGACAGTATTTGAGTTTTATTCTCTTACTTAAAGACAAAACTAACAGAAAACCTGGCTGCCTGGCTGGAAAAGACCATGTTGCTGTATCCTCTTGCTTGAATTTTTGCATCTAATAATGAGAATATAAATTACTGTGTAGTTGTTCATGTGTTCAGCAAGCCCAATCCTAAACACTGAGTAAGAGAGAGGATGTATTTGCACTGCCTTTGTACTATATAAAGTACTATATACTGCAGCTAATTCTCATGTTTCTAATCTGAGTGTTTAATTATTCATGTAAAGCATTTTTTATGGTTTAATTTTCTGTAGAAAACTCAGCTGGAAAGAGGAAGTTGGGAATTGAAATCTGCAGAAGAGTCCTGTGTGCAAAGAGTGCACTTTTTGTTATTTCTGTGTGTATAGAAGCAGTTCCCATTTGTGTTGTCTCATATTTGACAGATGAAAGAACTCCAGATTTGGTTGCATTTTGATTGAAATAGTTCTTGCACCTTGTCCATTGAAAGACTGCCAAATTAAATGTAGGAAAAACATTTATATAGGTGTTCTGCTTCCTTGTTTTTTTCCCAGTGGCTTAAGTTGTTACAGCAAAATCTTAGCTTGGAAAACTTCAGTTGAAACAGTGGATGACTGAATTATAAATGTGGTGAGGAGAGAATTTGGGGGAAAATCAAGCTGAATAGTTCATATTCCAAAAAATGTTGATTTATACACATGACTTTTAATCTCTGGAATAAACATCATGGAACTGATAGACAGTGAAGCTGGAAGGCATTTTCTAGGTGTTGTGTTGGCAGCTCTCCATTTACAAACTGGTCACTCGTGCGGTGACGCACTTGCTCAAGTGTGTGGGTGGCCATAATGGTCTGGACAGGAAGAGAACTAAAACTCAGGGAAATAAAGCTCTCCTTGTTCCCAGCTTTATGAGCTGAAACCAGGGCTCAGGCACAACACCAGGATGATGTCCAGCATGCTCAATGTGAGATATTTTAATAAGCTCTGCAGCCCTGATCGCTCGTGTTTGTCTCCTCAGTGCCTCACCTTAATGCCAGGGTTTAGCAATTCCCTGCTGAGGTGATGATGCTGTGCTGCCTTAAGGGTAAAAATATGAGTGAGTCTGTCACAGACATCCTTTCTTTAGGATTTTTCCCTCTTCTGGGAAGCTGAGGCCCCAGAAGGAGAATGTAAACAATGGTTATCTGCTGCTGTGGAATGCAACAGGTGCATCTGGGATTGGCCCATGTTCCATGTTTACAATTAAGGGCCAATCAAAGACAAGCTCTCTCTGGGACAGAATCCGAGAGAGCTCCTTTGTTGGTTCATTCCTTTTCTATTCTTAGCTTAGCAGCTTCTGAACTTTTCTCTCTATTCCTATTAGCATAGTCTGAATGTAACTTATAGCATAAAATAATAAATCCAGCCTTCTGATCATGGAGTCAAGATTCTCGTCTATCTCTTCACCCCTGAGGAACCCTTGCAAGCCCGGTAACATGAGTCCCTAAACATTGGTTTATTCCCTTCCCTCATTGACTGAAACAAGAAGAACAACAAGAAGAAGAACATAGGCAAAAACATCAAGATGTGTTCAGAAGCTCAATGAAAATGCAGTAAATGTGCTAAAGTCCATACCAAACCTTTTTAAAAGCAGAAAGAAAATGAAAGTGGAAGTGCAGGCACTTGAAATGTTGCCACGTGACTATATTTAGTAAAGGCTTTTCCTGGCTTTGTGGGTATGGTAGAGTTAAAGAATTCTCATGGCCATGAAAGCCATCAGTTGGTTATGAATGAGTGCCAGTGAAAGGAAATACATCTGACAGCTGTTTTTCTGTTTATTAAACTAGATATCTTGCTTGAGTCTTGAAATAGATGACCCAGAAATTGTATATTTAATAACAAACCTGTTATGTAGTAACCTATTCAGGCAGGAGAGGGCTGATGGGTCTATTTTTAATTCTGTTCTCGGCTTACATTGGAAGTGTGAAGCAATGAGGCTGGTGATGCTGGAGAGCATGGCCCTGTCAGAAAGGCTCATTCTGATGATTCCAGTGATGGTCTGATGTGGAAGACTGTGCAGAGCACTTAATTCCCCTGAGTGGTTTGATTAATAACATGTAGAACAAGAGCATAGATTTTTATTTAGCCACCAACTTAATTGCAAGAGCAATCGAGATTTTTGTGTTGTGGACAAGGGCAGCCCTTGTTATTTGCTTATTTTGTGGGTTTTATTTTTACATGCAATGCAAGTTTCACTGTTCCCTAATCACAAATTATGCTTGAGCAGAACTGGTTAAAGAAAAAGAAATTGGTAAAAGATGGTGTGACTCTAATTGTACAGGCAGCTTGTGTAGTGCAATTTGGAATCTAATTCTGCATTTTTGATCACAGAATCAATTAGGTTGGAATAGACATCAGAGATCAGAGCACAACCCTTTACCAATCAGCACCTTCTCAGTGCCAGGGTCCAGTTAAATGCCACATCCACTTGTTTCTTAGACACCTCCAGGGATGGTGACTGTCACCTGCTCCCTGGGCAGTCAGTTCCAGTCTTGTGGAATTGTGAATTTTGACCAGTTGAAGATCATATGTCAGTGGCATTGTCCAAACAATTGGTTTCAGTTTTGTATCTGAAGACCAGTTTTCCTCTGATTTCCATGCTGCTGTGTAGATTGTATCAGGGATTAATTTAAAGTACATTAATAAAATTTACACTCTGTTGTGTGATGCAGCAGCCTGCATATGGTTGTCATTAAATGGTAGCACAGACCAGAGCTTCAGAAAAGTTTGGAATTTGCTGCAGCTCCCAGTGTGACAAGGCTGGATTTGCTTTTTTTTGGGGGTGCACTGTAAGCAGCTGTTGGGATGCTGAAGTGCCAAACGTGACTTACTCTGCTCTTTGTGCATATTTACTTCAGAAACCAGTTGTTTTCCTCTTCTGTTGTTTTGTAGCATCTTTTTTGTTAGTGTTGTGATCTGAGGCCTAACAACTGGGCTGAGGTTTTTGCTCAGTCATGCCAATTAGTATCTGTGTGCCATGTTGTAATGGACAAACACTTCAGTTATAATTTGGATTTTTGGAATACTGCATGAATACGTGGAAATTAAATGTACTGGTGTTACTCACAGCAATAAAATGGAAAAGTGTCAAATATCTTGATGTATTTGCCTGAAATCTCATAGACTTGTTCTCTCTCCAGGTTGAATAAATCACTTGATCCTACAGACACTTCTGTCACATCTTTTAGAGCTACAGAGAATAGTCTGTCACAGCTAAAATCCTGGTAGCAGTCCAAAAATATTCCTGCAGCCAGCTGCTAGCAGCTCTTGAGGCAGTGTGTTTTGTCAACATCCCTGAGGTTCATAGCTGGTACCCACACAGTGGCAGTGGTGTGTGTACAGAATCCCAAAAGTACATCTCTATTTTTACATGTATCATTGAATTACAGAATAGTTTGTGTTAGAAACTTAAACTTCTCATTCCAAGCCATGGGCAGGGACACTTTCCACTAGACCAGGTTGCTCCAAGATTATGTCACTCATCCAACCTGGCCTTGGACATTGCAGGGATGGGGAATCCACAGGGTCTCACCACCTTCACAGTAAAGAATTTATTCCTAATTTATTCCTAATGTATCTTCTAGTTTGAAAGTCTTTCAGTTTGATGTATGTGTATATGCATTATAAACCAGAAAAACACATATCTAGGCACAGGTTTTTATAGCAGATCTGTCCTTTGTTTCTATATCAATCAGCAGATAATTCACAAAACAAGGTTGAGTTTAGCTTTTGTGCTTCTATTTTCTGGAAGGTCTGCATGACTCAGCCGGTGGTGGGATGTGTGGAAGTGGGAAGGAGGGGAGCAGAGTTCCCTCTCCTGTCTGGAGGGTTAAGAAATCACTGCTGCCCATGTGGAGTAATTGCTGTGCCTTGCTCCCTTCCAGGCATAAAGGATTTAACTGCAGCCCTGGTTTTCTCTCCCTTAATTTAGGGTAAGAATTGAATAATGCAGGATGACGTTTGTGCCAAGTTTTTGCAAATCTTGTGTGGTACTTGAGAAAGTGTGTGTTCATGGCCCAGGCATTAGGTTTGGGATTGCAGCAGGATTAAGAATTGCAATTGCTGGTAGTGCTGGCTTCACTTTTCCAGCTTTGGGAGAAATCTGCAGTGAAGATATGATGGTGTAGGAGGAGTTCTTAGACATTGTGTACTGTCTGTTCTGTATGGGAATTTTGGCAGCGGGCTGTGCCATGTATCAAGTGCTGCCTTGCTCATTAAAGGACCATCCTTTTGCTTATTCTTTCCTTTTTTCTCTTTAGAAAATCTGTTTTCTCTATAGAATTTTAGTGGGGTTTTTCCCCTGAAGTTTGAGAAGTACTTTGAGACAACAGCATGGCTTGCTGCTGCATAAATGGTGGCTTCTGACCTTTAGGTGGATGGTGTTCTTCACAAAAGTAGAAATTTGTCATTGAAAGCATTTGGAAAAGCACTAAAGCGTTCTCCTGTTGTACCCCCACAGTGCTGCTACTGGTTTATTTAATTAATTTTGAAGAAATTTGAGATACTTGAAGCATCTTTGACAGTAAATGTGCTGTTTGTACCTCTCCAGTCTGCACCCTGATCTGTAACTGTGTACAAGTATTTCTCTGAATCTGAGCTTTTTGTAAGAGTAGTAGGAGCCAGCCATTGAGGTCAAACCTTCATCCTGGTGCTCTCCAGAACAATGTCAGTACTGCTTCTCAATTCTAGATTGAGAATTATTTGCTTTATAGGGCTGAGAGAAAAAAAGACTGAGAACTAAATGGATGAGTTTTTTCAAAGTTTTTTCTGCTGCTTTCTCAAAAGTTACCTTTCTAGGGTGAGATTGCCCTACTGATGGACTTGTCTAGGAGAGTAGGTACTCTCCTAAGATATTTAGCATAGGATATGCTGATCAGGATCTCCAGAAAGCAGCCACACAGATGCAGATATCTGTACTTGAAAGACCAAAACTCAGGCATCATGGCTGGCTTGGCAGTGCTGCTGCTTGGAGGACAGGGCCACCAGCAGAGCCTGTGGTGGGAGGTGTCCTACAAAGTGCTGATCTGCTTGTGCTGCAGCCCTGATGACAGGGCTTTGTAACAAAATCCAGCAGGATGAGTAATTGTCATTCTGTGCTTTGCCTCTCTGGTGCATTGCTTGTTTCTGAGAAATCAGGGAAGAGAGTGAAACACATTATCTTCAGATATAAAACTTGATGTGTTCTGCAAGGTGAAAAAAACCCCAAGGTGTCTCCAGACTCCCTCCAAGAGCTGTTTGGCAGGGGAAGGTGTTTGGTGGTCCCTGGTGAATGGTGCAAGTGCTTCCCTGCTCCTGCTTTGCCATGGGAACAGATCTCTCCCTCCAGCAGTGCTGCTGAAGCTGGTAGCTGTGGCCTGAGTATAAATAATCTGACTACTCATACACAGATTGTGTTCACCCAGTGTGAGAGGGGAGCAAATGTTCACAAGGGAGAACATTTTCATCATTTTCCATGTAAAGCTCCTTTTCTGTAATTAAGTGGCTCAGTTTTATTTGGGATGGTTAATAAGCAGTTGGTTCTGCTGTTTGCCACACACCAAACTTTGTGTTAGTGGTTAAACAGCATCAGCCCAGAGAGGAAAAGTAATTTGATGTTCTCTTAGCATGTGGAACATACTGTATTTATCTAATTGTGTATTCAGTTTAGGTTTCATTTCAGGCTCTAGTGGGCGTTTGAATCTTCACTCTCTGGAGTTGGATCCTATTTGCCAGATTTCAGGAAGTCTTGAGTCCAACTCAAAGGAATGTATGTAAGCTCTGAATAGAATTGCTTGGCATAAGTAGTTCAACCAAATCTTTTTCCTAGGTAAACTGATTTTAAAATAGTATTTTTTAAAACCTTTCCTTCATTCCAGGACCAATGAAAAAATACTGTAATGGGGAGGTTTCATCTTCACTTTCATTCTCTGGCTTTGTAAACTGAGTGTTTGGAGGCCATAAAGCTTCTCCCTTAAGCTTGTTTTGCAGCCTTGGCTTTAATATTCAAACTCACTGTTTTCTCTTCCACAGTATTTGATTTTGAAACTTGAAAGACCTGCCATAGTCCAGAGCATCACATTTGGCAAATATGAGAAAACACATGTCTGCAATTTAAAGAAGTTTAAAGTCTTTGGTGGGATGAACGAGGAGAATATGACAGATCTCCTATCCAGGTAAGATGTGATTCCATCAGCTCTGGGAATCATAAAGGCTGCACCAAACTGCTCTTCCCCTTTGGTTCCCCAGCAGACACATGGCCAGCAGAGGGGCAGAGCTGTGGCTGTGACCCTGCCATTGGCTGCCCTTGTGTTTGTGGTCAGGTCAGAGAGCAGCAATCCCAACCCTTGCTCCAGGAGCCTTCCTTACCCTGCTCTAACCACAGAGATTGTGGAGGGCGAGCTCTTGGGGGTTTGGAAGAGCTGAGTGCAGCGTTGCTGGATTGCACTTCCTTCCTTCCATGTGCTTCAGGCATAGAAAAAATGTTTCCCCAGGTAACTGAAGTAACTTTTAAAAGCCCAATCCCCTTATCAAAACCCTTATTGCAGCCTTAAAGATCTGAACTAGTCAGCTGATCTGCCTTTGTCACATGGGTAAATAAATCAAACAGGCAAGTGGAAACCTGCATTTTCCTTTGTTTAGTTGGATTTCATGGAGTTGTACTGATAGGTACTAAAAAAAGAGCCTTGGGGCTGTTCAGGTTATCCAGAATTTCTGAGTAGTTGCTAATGTAAATTTGCAAGGGCCTTTGTGCTGTTTCAGAAAGGGAAATGAGAGTTAAAATCCAGGAGTACAAGAGAAAAGAGTAGCAAGAACTGGTGTATTTTGGGGGGCCTACAGAAGAGAAGTCCATCTCTGGGGTACATCATCTATAGTCAAGCAGAGTAGCCATGGACAAACATGGGAAATTCTGTGTTGCAGGTATCATTCAAGACCATATAGAATCTATCCACAACCCTTCCCACACTTTTACCCTCTTTAGATAGATCTGTCTTGAAATTTGAATTTATTGCTGTTACAATTGTGGGGGGGAAAAGTCTTTTAGAGCCATAGTAATTATTGGCATGTAATATTGTTCCACTTCTGCTGAAGTTTAATGAAAATCCTCATTTTGGGACCTGTACTTGTATTTTCAATAAATATGGACTTAAGTTTTTTTATAAATTATACCAAGTATTTGATATTTTTAGAAAGTAATGCCCATAAATGAATCCCAAAGCACTTTGTCAGGGTGATAATTTTAAGACCTGATCCATCTCCCTCTTGAGAATGGAAGAGTGCAGTTCAGCACATCAGGAGCTGAAGTCTCAGGGTTCCAGGTGCAGAGGAGCAGCACTGATCCAAAGCCAATTCCCTCCCAAAATTGGCAGTGCTGCCTCCCAGGGAGGCACAGGTAGGTGGAGAGCAGCCCAGGCTGGGTCCAGCACGTGTACTGATGGTTCAGGGTGGTGTGAAACAAGGTGTGACCTAGATTGCATTTATTAGCTAGTCCTTAAATACAAGGTAAGATTTAGTAACCTTATTTATTTTTTCCCACAGTGGCTTAAAGAATGATTATAACAAAGAAACATTCACCTTGAAGCATAAAATTGATGAACAGATGTTCCCCTGTCGATTCATTAAGATAGGTAAATGCATTTTTTCAGCATTCTGAGTAGAAAATAATCTCTTCTGATACTTGTGCCTGTCTTGGCACTTGTGACTTCATTGTACTCAGGCACAGTATCCACAATAGCTGTTCCATTTCATCATCTTTTAGGCTGGTTAGATTGGAACACAGTGAAGTCCTGTTAATAAGAAATAATAGCTTGATAATTTAGATCCTGGGGAGTGAAAGCAAAATAGAGCAATTTTCAGAAATCCAGCTGTTGAGTCAACTAATTGTGGGAGAAGCTGCTTACTGTCCTCCTATGAATTGCTGTATAGAGCTTGAAAGAAATAACTAAGCTAAATACCAGTAAAAGTTTCTATATTGACAGCCCTCTATTCTTGAAAAGTTTTGTTCTCAAACACAGTTGTAACACACAAAGCAACAGCAGAAGCCTCCCTTGTTCTCTCCCTGCTGCTCCTGTCACAATGTCTCACTCACCCCTGGCCAAGGATGGCACCCAGGGGCAGGGGAGGGTTGTACCCCCTGATTTCTGGTTTGGCTGGGGCCAGGTGTTGGGATTTGTGATAGGAGCAGGTAAGGATATCTCTTCCTTGCTTTCTGCAGGCCTGAGAGAACAAGAGCCTCAGAGCTATTGGATTTAATCCAAGGATTTGGAGCCTTTCAGCTTGCTCAGTAAATTTATCTTTCCCTTCCTACCTACTGAGATAGTACAAGAATGACTGGGTTTAAACTAGCTGTTTAAGGTTAAAAATAGAGCAAGGAGGTAGTTGCTGAAAAATGAGATAAGATCCTGTTGGCTAATTTAGACGAATTTAAGAGTGTTTTGATGTGTTGGGTAATTCCTTTGCCAAGACTGGTGATAGTGGCTGTGTAGGGGCTCCCCTCTGAGCCCTTTGCTCAGTTCTTTCTGAATCTCCTCATGTTTGTCAGGAACTGAAAGCTTCAGGCTGGGAATCCAGTAATCATTTGTGGGGTTTCCTGTTCTTAGAGAAGCAGAGGATTTGGTTCTTCACTGGGCTGGTTTCTGGCTGCTGCTTTTGGAAGCAACTGCAGTGCTTGGCTTTAGGAAACCTCAAGAGTAGCAGAGGAATCAAGTTAAAGGTTGACTACATCAGGAAAGTTAAATGAATTTTTAAAAGATTTTTATTTTTTATTCTGAAGCTTCCAACATTAAGTTTTTGGAAAATGTTATTTTTCAGTGGCTAAAAACTAGCAAGTAGTTCCTGGAGGGCTAAAGGGCTCAGTGGAAAGATTTTTGGCTGCTTCTTTGGATGTGTAAATTGTATTCTAGGAAAGTGTGTTCTGATGAAATGAAGTGTAGCTGTGAGTTGAAACTTGTTATGAGAGTGAAATGCTGATTAATTCCCATTACCAGGATGTTTTCCTCTGAAATTACATCAGTCCCTTGTTTTATTGGGATGGGATCTTCATGTAGCACTTTTCTCAAGGGCATGTACTGATAGGACAAGAGGAAACGGCCTTATCTGAAGGAGGGTAGATTTAGATTAGACATTAGCAGGAAATTCCTGATTGTGAGGGTGGTGAGGCCCTGGCACAGGGTGCCCTGAGCAGCTGTGGCTGCCCCTGGATCCCTGGAAATGTCCCAGACCAGGTTGGACAGGGCTTGGAGCAGCCTGGGATAGTGAAAGGTGTCAGGGGGATGACGTTGGGTGCTCTTTCAGTTGCCTTGCAACCCAAACCATTCCATGAATAAACATTATTATCTCCATTAATATAAGGTTTGCATTGAGCTGCCACTTCCTCACTGGTTATGGTTTGAGATGAGTTTTCCTTTATCTATAGCCTTTCATTTCCTGAAAATGTCTTTCATGAAGAAATTCCTGTGCTAAGACAGAACTGGAAATGGTCTTTTCACCTAAACCTATGAAAGCCTCTGGTTGATGGCTGGTGTCATTTTGTTGATGAAGTTGTGAGAGCATTTTTTGCTTTGAAACAACAGCAAAACACTGTTACGAAATTCTGTTATTTTTCAGATTCACGGCTTGAAAATGTTTTGAGTTTGTTAAAATTTCCAAGCTGCTAGCCAAAGTAACTCAAAATTTCAAGCACCGTGCTATGTTCCTTGTACCAGTGCCAGGAAACAAGGCCAAAATCTGCCCTTTTGGACTCTCAGGGGCTGACAGGGTGAAATCCTGCTATCAGTGAGGCTTGGGGGGGTTCACAGCACTTGCATCAGGAATGGGCTTTATGATTCCACAAAGCAGCACAGGGACCTACAACAGCACTGTCAGCAGCACAGCAGTGGGGTTTGGATGGGGGCATGGGGCAGGAGAAACCACGGGCAGATCTGGGAGAGAGGGAAGTTCCTGCTCCAGCCTCCACTGCTCACATAGCAGAGGAATATCCAGGCTCATAAAATGCAGAAAGAATAACCTCTCTCCTGTGGTCAAGGAAAGCCTTGCACTTCTGTTAGATTAATTACTTCAACTGCAATTCCTGAGCACTGAAATGCCCACTTGTGCAGGCTTTTTGACTTACTTGACAGGTAATTTTTACATTTCATGTAGTACCTCATTAAAGAGCTGGAGAGAGAGAAGAAAGTCTTTATCTGGACAAAATATCGAAGAATAATCTTTTTCATGTCTGTGAGCTTTGTTTCTGGCTCTGTTCTTGTGATTCCTCCAAGCAGAGATTTCTCTGTGCTGTGTCCTTGAAAGCAGAAGGTGTAAAGACTGATTGCCATAAAAGAACTTGAAAAATGCCAGGTGTAATTCTCATTGCATGGGATTTGGTAACTAGACTTCAAGATTTTTAGGCTTTGATGGAACAAAAATGAGGGATACTTTTTTAATGGATATTTTCTTAATTTTGCAAGTGTACCTGTTTGTATGTCTCCCTGTAGATGAGAGACACAGAAATTAGCTTGAGAGAGATATTTAAAATTACTGTGTTTAATGCCTTTGCTATTAGTTTCTGTACAATAGAGTTGCAGTCCTTATCTAGGCATAGCTATTATTCAGAAGTATCCCCTAAAATCATCCTTGTATAGATTAAGAAGTGTTTAAGTGACTCAAATACCTTCTGTTTCTCAGAAGAATATTGATTTTTTAATTTTTTTTTTCCTTTGCTGAACTCCTCTCACTGTGGAGTGACAATTGAACTGTTCTACACCTTTTAGGATGGATTGCTGTGGTACCTGCAGGAAAAAACATAGTGAGGTGGCTTTTTGATAAAAAGTGGAGGAATTATATACCTTTAGGCCTTCAACATCTTTGATTGTAGCACATTTCCATCTCAAAGGTGTGCAGAAAAAAGTGCTTCCATGCTGCACTTAGTGCCTCCTCTTTCCAGGTATAAGGCAGATTGTGGGTGCTCTGAAAGAAGATTTTTCTCAAGATCTGAGCACTCCTGTGGAGACCTCAAAAGAGAGAGGGCAGAAGAAAGGGTGAGAGGTTTCTCCTGGGAGTCAGGAAAGAAGTTCAGAAATGGGGAGATGATCCAGCAGAACACTTCAACTTGCCTAACTGGAATAAAATCACATTTCAGTCTCAACCTTCAGCTTTGTTTCTTTTTCTGCTCCTGTGGAGCCAGGTTCAGTTTTCTCTGCCTGTGCAGTTCTGGGGAAGTGTTTTCCTTCCCTCCCCTGTACATCTTAATGTGCTTTCCTTAGAAAAGATTGCACCCTGAAAATCTTGTTGTTAAAAATCACCATTTCTGGTGTTTTGTTTTTTCCTTTTTGTAAAAAAGACTGTTGGAAGCTCTGAGTTAACTGGGGAGGACAAATGTCAGCAAGTTGATGGCTTAGCTTTTTCTTGTGGTGGGAGCTGCCCCAGATTCTTGTGTACATCCCAGTAACTTCTTAGGGGTTGTAGCTAGCATCAAAGGGAGGAGGTGAATTGTTAATTTGTTTTCTGAAAGAATCTCACAGAAGTTTTGAGGAGAATTGCTGAAAAGAAATGGAGGTGGATAGAGAAGGTGGTAATATTTCAGTTTGGAAGCTGGCCTCAGGTTTGCCATCAGGAAATGGATGGTCTTGGCCCATTTGAGGTGGTCTGTGGTTTAGTTGAGTGTTTCAGTTCAGTGAGCTGTTGGATAGACTTTGATGTTTATAGCTGACCAAATACCAAATTTAACCTCAGTTTGGTCTGCTCTGAGTGCTCAGGTCTGAGGACAGACCAGAGGTGCTGCCCTTAGATGTGGTATTTTGCCAGACTGCTGCAGTGATGGGTAGGATATCCGGGACCCAACTTGAATTTAGCAGCAGTCATGTTTTATGGTGTTAGGTTACCCCATTGGCAGCACTCAGCCTGTGCAGGGGATGAAAGTCAGAAAGGGGAAATTTCCTGGGCAGAGAGGGTGCAGTGTGGATGGGAGACAGGTGACTCTTGGTTTTTCTGACCACCTCACTTTTCTCTCCACAAACATGCACCTACAAGGATCTGCTCTGAAAGCATCACGCTGTGTGCTTAATAATCAAGTTGAAAAAAAACCTGTTTGAAAAGATGTTTTGAGAGCTGTAAAATAGACAGTACCTTCTTAGGGATATTAAAATCAGTTAAGAGTTGCATATACAAAGTCTCTTTGGCTCTTGACTGTTCTCAGAAGTTACTGTGTGTCTTTAGCAATAGGTTTGTAAATCAACCCTCTAAAACTTAGAAAATCATATGTTTGAACATGTGCCTTGTGCCCAAACACATTGCAGACAATCATAGATGTAGCTTCTTTGAGGTATAAATACTTAAGAACCTATAAGAGCTCAGGAACAGCTTTATGATGAGTTTGGGGTTTTTATTTCCTCAAGGACTAGGTCAGAAAAACGTGAGTTCAGCAGGTTAATCTCAGTGGTATTTCATGGTGCCTGTTTCAACAGCAATTTCTTAGTGGCAAAAATAGTGGAAGGGAGGAGGTGGTGGACTCCTTGCTGTTGCTGGTTGCTCATTCAACTTCAATGCTGTCTTTTCCTGTTTATCAGTTAGAGTCAAATAAAAAGGAAACAAAAGTATTTGAAATGAAACTACTCCGTTTCACTGCAGTTTTAATGAGTCAGAGTTCACACACAAGTTTTCTGGGGGTTGGAGTTGCTTCAAAAAGCAGAACCAGGTCTTAACCTGCAGATTAACCACAAAATCAGTGCAAGGCCACAGATACTAACCCAGAGTGGTAGAGAAGCCATAGGTGAGAGGCTGTAGTGTATTTCATGGGTCTTTTAGTATTTCAGGTCCATTTGTTCCAATATTCAGATGAAATAGCACCAGAAAAGAAATTCACATATTAAATAAAGATTTTAAAAAATAGAGTTTTTAAGTTAGAAACTGACAGTTATCCCTCCCTCGCTCCTCCACAACTTGCAGATGTTACTAATTTTGTAAAATTTAAACTACCCAAGCTTCTTGTCTTCACCATTAGGGAAAATAATTGTTGCTGACAAATGGGGAAATAAATGTACTTTGAGGAGCAAATACTGTCTCTAGTATGCTCGTGATTCCCATCCTTGTCAAAGCTTGTTGCCTCTTGGAGCTGTTTTTAATGATAATGTTTTTGCTCTTCTGCTTAAAGCAAGCTTCTGCTTTGTAATGATCTGCTGTGTTAATGTTGCTCAGCACAGGTTGCTTTAAATGACAAACTTGAACATGATGTATTTGGTAATTTTCCTAAGCTAAGTTAAATGAGCTAGAACTTATGTCAGAAACACTGAATTTTGTGTAAACTTTAAAATCATTCTGTTGCAATAGTGACTGATGTTTATGCATAGTTTTTCTCCTTTTCCTTTCTTCTCCAGTTCCACTCTTATCCTGGGGACCTAGCTTCAATTTTAGTATCTGGTATGTTGAACTAAATGGCATTGATGATCCAGATGTGGTCCAGCCGTGCCTCAACTGGTACAGCAAGGTAGGCCTGCATTTTAGATGCCTGTTTGTTTGAAGATTCCCAGTCTCAGAATCTTGTGAAACTTCTCTTACTGGAGTGATGTGACCTTTTCATTCCTTGAACATCAGCATTAAAACAGCAAACATGCATAGTTGGAACCATGTGGCTGACTTTGACCCTAAGGAAAACGTTCTGAATTTTTTCTATTTGTTCTCTGAGAAACCAACAGAAAACCCCAAGAAACCCCATAACCACCAGCATCACCCAGAAAACCCCACAGGTAGACATCACAAGAAGGGAACACTGGGCCAGAGGGGACAATATTAGTCAAGTATTACTATTTGTATTGGAAGTGAAATGAATCTTAAAACCAGATTCTTTTTCTCCCTCTTCTTATCTTCTGATTCTTCTAACTCCAGTCCATGGAGTCCAGAACCTTTTGGGTTACAGATGCACCTTTTGTTACAGGGTATAAAAAGGACATTTTTTTAAAGAGAATCCTTGAGGGTGTCTTGCACTTTAGATGTTTCCCTCTTACTGTCTTTTTGCTGAATATCCTGGAGCAGAGTGGGGCTGGTGCCACTGGATTGTGAGATGAGATGATTTATGTCATTTGTCATTAGATAGACAGAAAGTTCAAGGATTTCCAAACTTTATTTTTATAACTTGTATTTAATTGAGTATTAGAGATGCCTCTCCCGTGGGAGGGAAGTGCACACTGACAAGCAGAACACATTTTATTGGTACATTTTGTGCTTTGGTTTCTCTGGAACAATTAATGAAACTCATATTGTGTAGCAGAGAAGACATCCTTCCCAGCTGAGTAGGACTGAGTAGTGGAGCAGTGGAGTATCCTGCTTCCAGAAGGAGGAACTTAGAAGGGGATAGAGGTTGTGTGTGATTAGTTCAGGGTGCTGTGGTGTCTGGCTCCTGCCCATTTACACCAACATCATGAGCTGCTTTGTGGAGGATTTAAATAACCAGCACAGTGGAAGTTGTCTGGAGCTGCTTTAGGGTCCAAGTGGTGTTGTGGTCATGAGTCAGCTGATGATGGAAGTCCACTTGACAGAGGCTGCTGGTGGTTTTCCTTTTGCTGGCTCTGCACGTGGTGGCGTGTCTGGCAGTTTGGACCAGTTGCTGCAAGCAGGAAGCTCTGATTTTGATTTTCTTTTTTGGTCAGGAATCATGCAGTGACAATGTCTTCATCTGTTTTGTTCCATCTTCTCCCATGGAATGGGCACTTTTCCTGGTCAGCATTGTGTGTAGGGACAGCTTCTTCAAGGGCTGCCAGCATTGTTCTCCTGGAGCTTGGAGCCCCAGAGCAGCAGTGCAGAGACTGAGTCATGGTGGTGTGAGCTCTGCTAGGATCCACTGCCAGGTTGTTGGTGATGGGTGCATGTGCCACTGATGTTCTCTCTCACAGAAGAGAGGCCACTGTTGCTGGATCTGTGGAGAGGGATGTGCTGTCCCATATTTAGGGAAAGGCAGAAAGGTTGACCTGTTTCTTCCAGTTCTTAGAGATGTGGGAATATTTTCACGTGTGTTTTTGGAAATCTCGGAGTCTTTGAAGTGCAATAATTCTTCACTGCCTGCAACATCAGATGAGAGAACTTCTACACCACATTGCCCTTCCTTTTTGTTTTGTGCCAGCAAAACCTCCCTCTGCTGTGGGGAGTGGAGCTGGGGATAATGGATAAGGAGTGAAACATTCCTCAGCACTTTCTCCTTGCTGTCCAGCTCAGCCTACTGCCTCCAAACAGCCTTACCCCTCTTTCCTGAGGAGTGGACATACTTCAGCACCTGAGAAGGGGTACTTTGTCACTGGGTACCACTTCTGATAATGAGCACATAAGTATTTTTAATTCTATGAGTGTATTTGACAGTGTTGATGTCTTAGTCTCCTGCTCTTGTTACGTTTTTAACCATAGGAATTATTTACAGCTTCAGATCAAAGCTATTATTTGGGTTGTCATCTCTTTAAACCTGTATGACAGCATTTAAAAAGGAGCCTTTTATATACTTTTTATACACATTTTTTGCTTAAAGCAGCTTCTTACATTTAACTTTTGAAGTACTACCATGATGTCACTTGAATATAAACTTGAATATAAACTTTTATATTGCATCAAGTGGCCAGACTCCATCCAAGTCATTCTTAGCTATCTAAGCCAGGTGTGTCAGTCCTGAGAGGCTCAGTAAAAGGGAGGAGACTCTGTCTCAAGTCTACATTTTGTCTGATTTCTAAACTGGAGGATCTAAAAATGCAGAAGCTGATAGTTACTGGTGTGCAGCTCTCCTTTTGCTTGCTATCCCTTTGAACAAAAAAAAATCTAATTTGGTTTTGGCCTTGACTCATGCAAGTGAAGATTTGCTTAGAGAGTGTCTCAGGCATCTCTTGGAAAGAAAAAAAAGGAGTTGTTTTTTGCCAGTTGTGCTGTAAAACTGTTTTAGCTTTAATAATTCTTCGCTGCAGCCTTGCATTCTTATCGGTACATGTCCTTGGCCTTTATGTGGGCTGGGAACTGGTTTTCTAAAAATGCATAGTTCTGGCTATTTGCAGCTGTGAAATACTGATGGATTAAGAACTAAAAATACAGCACATGGCCGTGTTTCTTTTTAGCTGCTTCAGTTTATGAGATTCTTGCTATCGAGCCATTCTTTCGAGAGTATTAAATTTTGTTGAATGTCAGTGTAAGTTCCAGGTTTTCAGAAAGATTCTGTTCATTTAAATACTATAAACTTCACTTTAAGCAGTAGTGTCCTTTTAGAAGTAAAATCTTTTGTCTGTAATTTGATCAGTCTTATAGATGCTTAAAGTTACATTTGCTGTTTACCCTAGTAGTTGTGTGTTAAAGATGGAAATGGAGATTTTTTTAATGCTTAAGAATTTAGGATTGAAAAGTCGATTTAAAATAAGTGTTTCTCCTACTTATCAACCTAAAAATCAGTGTTTCTGATACATCTTGTTGGCAGCTTTGAAAATTGTAGCTCTTACTCAGAGTTTACTACTCCCTCGTGTGCCTGTGCCAGGATGTTTGACCCAGCGTGGGTTTTCTTTCACCTTTCTCACCCCTTCCCACAGCTGAGTGGGAGATGGGCAGCTGTGGCTCCATCCGTGGTGTGAAAACAGAGGTTCTGCTTCAAGATGCAGGAGAATATTTAGAAGTTAAAACTTTGGCGTGCACAGAAATCCTTGGTGCTGCGATTCCAAACCCTCACAAACCCACAGGATTTGGGGTCAGCCTTCTGCCTTTCCGTGGCAGGAGTGCTGGTCATTGCAAGTATTCCCATTCTCACAGCTTTTTTTTTTTTCCTCCTTCTGCTTCTAGAAAAGCTGTGACCTACTTACTCTTCTAAATTATTTTGTTATGTAAGAGTCATACAATCAAATTATGTAACGCTGATAGCGACGGCTTTTTCCTGCTCTGTGCTTCGTGTAGGCCTCGAACAGCAGGGCCAAGCAGATGGGGGGGAAATAATGGTCACCCCAGAGATCTGGGACACCATGCACTCTCTTTCTTGTATGCTTATTAAATTGGATGATACCAAATTGTATAATTTCTATACTGTTGGAAAGTAAATGCCTGCACAGCTTGTAATGTCTCTCACACAGCCTTCCTCCGTGAGCCCTTTGCGCGGCGTGGATAAGAGATCCTGTCTCTGGGCAGGGTCACAGGTAGCTGCCAGCACTGCTGGTCAGAGGAAACATCTCCATGTCTCAGAGGTTTTCTTGTGTTCCAGTAGTACCGTGAACAGGAAGCCATTCGCCTTTGCCTAAAGCACTTTCGGCAGCACAACTACACCGAGGCTTTCGAGTCGCTGCAGAAGAAAACCAAGATTGCTCTGGAGCACCCCATGCTGACAGACCTGCACGACAAACTGGTGTTGAAGGGGGACTTCGATGCTTGTGAAGAACTGATAGAAAAAGCTGTGAATGGTAAGAGAATCAGAGGAAGTGATTCATTAGCTTGAAAAAAAAAGTGCATTGAAATTTTACCTTCTTTTGAATGTTAGTTGTGCTTAGTAGTAGAGTTGGCAGGTCCATGTGTTGTTTCATTTCTGGTGTGCTGTCAGCTTTTGGACTTGTGAGTGTGTGTGTGATGAAGGATAAAAATTCATGAAATCTCTTATTGCTGCTACTTTTGGAGTCACTTTCCCCCAGAGATGACAAGGCGGTGCACTTGAGTGGGTAAAGACAAGTTCTTCATGTAAGTGTTGGCAAGCTGAAGGTGGGCTTAAACTGTCAAAGTCACTGGAATGGTGAGCAGGGAAGCAGAAGACTGGAGTTCTCAGTGGTGATCTGGATCATGGTTTCTGCTTGGAGCTCACCACCGAGTTGGTGTTCAGGCAGAAGTTTTCAGCTGTGCCTGGATGAGGATGCTCTCTTTGCTTATGGGGAAGATAATCCTTGAACAATTCTGTGGGAGTGACTGGAGGCAGAGTCTGTTTTCCTTTGCAGAGTGGGACCTTGGCAGGGCAGTCAGTTTCATTGGAACTGCTATTAATCTTTTACTTGAAAGCTTTCTGCTTAAAAACACAGTGCATAAACAGCTCTCAGCTCCTAAAAAGAGGGAGATGTGCTCTCTCCTGATCGAATGGGATACAGAAAGAGTGGGGCTGTTGCACTGAAGTGACTCTCAGGACCTGTGCAGCAGTTTTGGATTGCAGTGTGATAAAACAAAGGTGCTCTTGGCTGTGGGTGTAGAGCTTTTCAACTCTGTGCAGTCATTTGTTATGGGAGACTTGTACTGGTGTAAGAGGAAAACTTTGTGTCTGATGCCAGTGGAGTTAGGGACTTAGGGAACCAATTTCATGGATAGCTGGCACCAGAGATATTATTCTTTAATTCTGGGCTAATCAGTCATTTTGTAATACCTTTGGAAAGATCCCAGGGTACCTGCTTGACTCCCATCAATGTGGTTTGTACCACTGAAGCTGGAAGTGCTTCTCAGAATGTGATAGAAATGATAGCTTGGAAATCAAGGGCTGTCTTCCATGAAAACCCCCCATCTTTTTGTGACTAAGCTGTTCAACTGAGCACGGTTTTAAGGAGCTTATTGCAACAGGTCTTCCAAAACTGCAGTATGTAGTTTTCTATGGGTTTGGCTCAAGGTTTCTCTTCAGACAGAGCAGTGGAGACCTGCCCTGTGCTGAGCTCCTTGAGCAGCTACAAGTGTTGAGACTGAGAATTGCCATGTCCATCCTCACCCTCCCGAGACAGCAGAGTGTGAACAGCTTCCTGCAATGCAGGGGCATTTTGCAACTGGCAGCTTCCTCCTGAATCATAAGGGCAAGGGAGGATTGCAGGCTGGAAAAGCAGCAGGGAGCTGTTTCTGTGTGTGTCTTAAAGACACGAGTGCCTGGAGGGAGCTGATGAGCCCACCATGATGCAGCAGCAGCCAGAGGAGTGCTGAGTGCTGATGGTGATGATTTTATCATTGCCTCGCTCTGCTGCCTTGGCCATGGCTTAATCTCAGTGCCTGGAGGCTGTCCTCTTTCCACTTCATTGCAGGCCAGAGTGGAAATGATTTCTTGAATGGAATTTCTCTCAAAGTCTTAGAATGTGCTGAAAAAGTGCTCTCAAAAGTGGATTTTTTTCTTGGGTGCTAATGAAGTGAATGTTTGTAGCCTTTTTTTTTTTTTGAGCTCTTATATTTTAATTTCTTTTACTACTTAATGTTTGCTGAGAGTGGGGCTGCTGTCAGCAGTGCTCTGCTTCTCCAGGTGTGGAAATACTGGCAAAGGACTGGCCTGGTAGGAAACTGTAGGTCTTGTGTTGTTCTGCATGACAGACACTTGTTTCTTGTCAGATTTGATGTGGATAATCCTCCTTCCCTGGTTTTTGTAATCACATCCCTTTTTGGATGCTGAGGAGCTCACTGGCATCACTTAGGTGAGCTGAAGGAATATGCTGCAGCTTGTTTTATCAGCCTTTTTTTAGTTCCAGCAAGTCTTGGTAGTAACAGACGGTGGATAATTTAGCAGGAGAGTCTTGAAGAGCATCATTAGGTTTTGTCACTGCTTCTAAGGGACAGAAAAATATGCATGGGGGTGTTTATTTTGCTTCATTTTAATCCAGCACCTGGCCAGCTGAAGCTAAATGTCAGTGTGTGCATCTCCCATCGCTCTGTTGGTCATCCTTAATGATTTTGCTTGTCTTGGAATACATTAACCTTCCTTCCCCCATCCTCCTGCCATTCTTTATGCTGTCTTCAGCTTTAAATGTACCCATTTAAAGCTCTATGGCCTCCCAGCACTCTTTGGAGAGAAGTGCTATCTATCCCGAGACACCGAGGCTGCATCCCATATTTGCTTTAAGCTGACACCACTGCGGCTTTTCACTAACTGGGTCAATCCTGCCCTTGCTCAGGACACTGTGTCCCTGGCACTGGTGCTCGTGCTGCCACATGGCCAACCCAGACAGGGAGCTGATCAGGCTGGGGTGGGGGAGAGGGCAGGACAAACCTCTTCTGATAGCCACAAACCCCCCCCCAAACTGCAGCTGGAACATTTTGTCTGAAGTTGTGGCAGTCAAGGTGCTGAATATTAATGGTGCTTAACAGCTGGATTCTTCTTGGTAGGATGGGAATAGAGGTTTTCAGCTTTCAGCATGTTCTCCTGCAGTATTCCTGCTCCCTGTGATCTTCCACAGTTACCTGTCCTTACTCTGTTCTGCATCTGTCTGAGCAGCCTGGTCTTCTGAAAAGTGTCCCTGTCTCCATGGCATGAGGGTTAGAACCAGATTATTTTTCAGGTCCCTTCCAATCCAGGCCATTCTGTGATGATTTTTTATCATTTTACTTTCCTAGCAGCTCTGTTGTGAAGTCTCAGTAGCGTGCTGCTTAGTCTCTAAGGTGTGGGTGTTCTTACCACTGAACTCCTGTCTGATGCGTTGTTTTTCCAAATAAAAGAGGATTAACTTTAGTCCTGTGTCTGTGTACTGTAGCTGAAGTGTAGAGTTAATTGAGACATACAGATCCTTAAATTATCCCTGAAATCGTTCAAAGAGCAACTGTTTTGTTGCAGACTGGGCATGAATATGTGAACTCCTGACCGCTTGCTGATCTGGGAGTTCATTGCCTTAAAGGCACAAACAGAAGTGCAGCGAGGTTGACAGAGATACTGCACACTCAGTTCAGCCTAAAATGTCTTCTGGAGAGGCTGATATTTGCAGTGGTGGGTATTGACAAAGTGCAACGCTCTGCATCTCTGGCGGGCTATTTCCATAGGCTTAGTCATGTAGAAAAAGAGTAGGTGGTCAAGAATTAGCGCTGGCAGAGCTAACTCTTGTTCTTTTGCATTGCTAATGATGAACGCTGTCTTCCACCTCACATCACCAGATGATTTCTTTTGAGAGCTCGGTGGCAGGCAGCCACACTTTTCCCACTGATTCTTTTGACTTGTGCGTTACACTTCGAAAATGGGCAAATGGAAACTCTGGCAGCTGCCTGACTTCGTCTCAAAAAGAAAAGGTTCCCTAAATCTCAGCTGGTTCACAGACTCGGTTCAAATGCTTCACATTTGGATCCATTCCTATAGCTTTTGGGCCTATATTATTGAAGGGAAAAAAAAAAATCTGCTTAATATTCCTACAGAGAGTATGTGGAGTGCAAATTGCTTGGTTGAACTGCTCACAGCTCCTGTAGACATGGAAAGCTGCTTGGAATGGTGGAAGAACTGCTGGTTTGCCATTAGTATTCCAGGACTGAGGTGTTCCTTCTGGCACTGCTCGTGCCAGTTTGTGACATGTGTTTATCTGGTGACAAGTCAGTCCTGTGCGACAAACAAGAAGTTGTGATGTGCAGCCTGCAGGCTCCAGTGTCTCCCAGAACTCATGATTCACAGGAACAACTGGATTCCCCTGGAAACTGAATTTAATACCTGAATTTTACCATTTAATATTGTTTGGATTTAGTTCTGAGAAAGCTGTTCTGTATATTGGGATATATGGAGGGGAGAGGCTGGCTAGGGATCCAAAGCCTCTGGGAGGTAAATGGTAGAGGTTTGTGTAGAAGAAGGATAACTTACATGGATTTGAGGGCAAGCCTTGTTTCATTTTTATGAAGAACAAAGTGCAAGAAAATATTACAGCTCTGAGGCTGGAAAAAAAATTGTATGTTTCCTTGTTTCTCCCAAGTCTTGAGGAAATTGTCAAGTAGTGGCTGGATTTTTATCTGGTAGAAGAACCCTTCTCTCCTTCAGGTTTTCTTTAGAAGGTAGTTTGTGACTCAAAGAGCCTCAAACTGTTTAGGTATTTTGGCTGCTTTTCTTTGGTTTGAGAAAAATCTAAAACCTGAAACCCCAGCTCCCAGAAATTATGGGCTCAATGTCATTCTGTAGGTTTTTGAGCCATTGGCAGTGAAGTGAACAGATTTCAGCAACCCTACCTGGAGATGTGTGTTGTCTAAAAACCCCCAAACTTTATACAACTTGCTCCTGATTGGCTTCAGCAAGTTAAATATTTTTGTCCACAACGTTTGTCGTAATCCTTTCTGGGTAACCTGCAATTGGCTGGCAAAATAAAGACTTGGCTTATCAGAGAGGCAGAATTTACCAAGCTTTAATCACGGTGAACTTCGTGTTGTTACATCCAAAATGCGTCATGGCTTACTGCAAAGGGCTTGAAAATAGTACAAAGTTGTTTTTTTGGCTGTAATTTTAGTAAACATGGACATTGAAGTGAGAGGTCTCCGGAGCGACAGAAAACACTTCATTTAAAAACTTCCACTCAGCGCTTTTTTTCTTTTTTCTTTTTTCTTTTTTTTTTTTTTTTTTTTGACAAGAGTCTTGAAATTTATTTTAAACTCCTGTTTCATTGGGAGCAGCTGACAGACCTGAGCAGGCCTAGCTGTGAGCCTCAGTGCCTCACAGGAGCTTTGGAGACCTTTTGGTCAGCAGTGCTCTCCTGACAGGGAACATAAGGAGTGCGCTGGCGTAGGTCTGGCGTCGGCTACAGGATCCACCTAGAAATCCTCCTTTTTTTTCCCTGCTGGTGTCAGACAGGTGGTGATTCAGCTTCCAAAACAAGCTGCTGCTGGTTTGCAATGCAAGTAGAGTGAATGTGGAACTGCTTCCAGCAGAAGGAAACATTTCTGGGAAGCAAGCTGGACTATTTCCAAACCAATGTCCCATGGAAGACGAGAAGCATTATTAAAAGAGGCCGAAGGCACAGTGGGGGAGAAGTGTCATATCTTGACAAGTGCAGCCTGTGGGTGTAGAGCATGGGAGAGAGGTTAAATCACCCTTTCAGATCCTATGTGGTGTAATTCATCCTTTTGAGCTATTTATGTCCAATTATCTATTGGCTGCCATAGGGATAAATACGGTTTTGGTTTCTGTCTTGCAGACCCGAGGCTGTAACGATAACCAAAAAGCTGCATTTCTGTCTGGGTTTGTGGCTGAGTCACTGTGGGATTTCTTACAGCACATGCATTTATTTGTTCTATTAGGCCTGGCTTTTCTGAATCACAATTTATGAGATCTCAAGCTTCAAGCCTCTAGTGTGTTGTCCCAGCTTCATAAATGCTGAAGAAGT
Organism: Zonotrichia leucophrys gambelii; assembly: GCF_028769735.1. NCBI lineage: Eukaryota > Metazoa > Chordata > Aves > Passeriformes > Passerellidae > Zonotrichia > Zonotrichia leucophrys. The sequence goes on from NC_088170.1 coordinate 69,204,227, forward strand.
GGGAGTTAAGAACCCTGCTATTAAACCCAAAATAAACCACTTTTCCTTCTACATACATTGAGCAAACTTCAGGCTTTCCTCGATTACCTAATGTGGGGGGAGAGCTGCTGGTTTTGCTGCTGAGGTGAAAGTAAAACCTGCCCTGTTTTCAGAGTATTTATTTGGAAAAGCTTGCACAGCTGAGTTTATGGAAGTTTTATATTTTCAGACCAAACTCATCACTTTTTCAGGAGCTCTTGAGTGCCCTTGTTTTCTTGTTGGATGGTCTCTAAATAGAGCTTTCATCTTCTCCCAGGAAATACTTGCTGGCTTGGGTTTTAATTAAAACCTGGATTTCAGTCACGACAAAGTACAGGATGCCAGGAAACACTTGAAAATTTTCTCTGAGTCTTGTGTCGTGCTTAACAAAGATTTTTTACCTTTTCCTAAATAAATAGGGATGCATTCAGTAAGGATCATTCTTTTTTGCCTATATACCTCCAAAGGGCTTTTGTATAAATAAGCAGAGGCGTTCATCATTATTAAATTCCTATTGTTTTTCTTCCAGGTAGTGCATTCATACATGAATAGAGCAGAAACATTTGTCAGAAGAGCTTGTGTGTTGGGATGCTGGGTGATGGGTGGGATGTAGCCAGGCAAGCAGTGCTCAGGTGCTCTCATAGTTTGTTGTGCTACAGAAGGTAAGGTAGGTGTTCCAGAGGAGACATTTGAAGAACAAAAGCACCAAGTTCCCCACGTGCAGTCCCAGGGAGTGTGGGTGTTACAGCTCTCCTTTACAGAAAATTGGTGTTTGTGTGATGGACTGCTACCATCTGAACAGGATTAGGAACTGACCTCTGGATGCTGAAGAGGTGGAGAGCACAAGGGGAGTGTGGATCAAGTGCTGCTCACAGAAATGCTGCACTTGGCACATCTGGCCCAGGATCTGACGCCTCCTCTGTCGCTCTTCTTGCTTAACTCTCTGAAGAGAATGTAAACTCGTGTTTTGTTTTTCATCCAGCGCTTGGTTGTCCCATATCACAGCATTTAAACAATCTGCTCTGCCTCCCTTCTCAGATGGAGCTCCAGAGATGCTGTCTGACCTAGTTTTAACTTAACATGCACTAAAATGGTTGAATTTTATATGCACTGGCAACTTTCCTTTTGCTTAAATAAGGGGGAGGGATTCTATTCTTAATTAAATGCACCACACTGGAGATTTATAGACACTTGGCATGACCTGGCAGGCAAACTGGATAATTCCTGATTGATCTAGTAGCAAGTATTCTTTTTATTTTAGTGCTCACACATTTAGTTCATTAACAAACTAACAAAAGTTTAACAAACTAACAAAAGTTTAACAAACTAACTGACACATAATGGAGAACTCACTGAAAATGGAGGCTTTGGAGTGGCATACTGGATTGAGTTAGACTGAAGTTACCCACATTAATAGTGATTTTGCTAAAATGGAAGGATAAATGTTTTATCCAGCAAAATTTTTGTTTTGCAGATGGCTTGTTCAATCAGTATATCAGTCAGCAAGAGTACAAACCTCGCTGGGGGCAGATTATCCCCAAAAGCACCAAAGGTAAGGACATTTCTTAAGATAGAACTCATGTACTGCCAGTTCTGTCTTGTTCCTTTGAGAATATGGAGCAAGAGAATGATGCAAGAAAGTCTCCTCTAGGAGAGTTCTAGGGAATGGTTTCTTCTCTGAAAAAGTTGCATTTGTCTGCAAATTCAGTGAAATTCAGCCTGCTCTCTGGTTGAGTAAGGAGTGCTGTAGGAATACTAGTTATAACTTCAAGAACAGATCATCAGTTTAGTAACAAATCCCAGGATATTGGTTAAACATGAGAACAGCTATCTGTGTTACTGGATTTAGCACATGGAGTTGATGTAAGTTCAATTTAAACTGAGGAGTTGGCAAATAAATACATTATCTCAACAGGGAGTATTTTAAATGAGGTGCATCTTTTGAAGTCCTGATCTGTTACACAGTAAATCCAAACTGCAGAATCTTTTCCATTCCTGTCTGCCTTGAGAGGAGAATTGTAGCAGCATCCTTAACTGTACAGAAATCACTGTCACAGAGCAAATGCAGGATCCAAGGTGACAATTGCCAAGTGTGGAGCACTGTCTCCAAGCCCCTTGGGAGGGGTTATCTGTGTCACCTGTCCTGAATGCTTAAGGTACACAAAGTGGTTGGAAAGCTGCTTTAATTGGGCAGTTGGAATTCCCTTATATGTGAGAATAGCTGATGCAAAGCTGGCTGTGCTCTGTGGTCTGCATCACCTCCTGCTCCCATCCCAGGGGTTCATTTCCCTGCCCTTTGAGTATCTGTTCTCACAGCTCAGCCCTCAGGCAGCTCTCAGGTGTGGAGAGATGGAAGGGGAGCCAAAGGGTGGCTGTGTCATCCTTCTGGAGAGCTGCAAGGACAGCTCAGAGCTCTTTTGTGTGCACCAAGTGTGTCAGGAACGTTGGAGCTCCTCTCCAAGGCACTGAGAGTTGCAGTATTCACTTCTGCCCTCTGTACTGTCAGTCACCAGCTAGTTCAACATAAAACTTTGTACAGTTTTATAATGCTCAAAAAATATTACCTGGAAAAAGTGATGTGCTAGTGTTTAAGGAAGGGTGAGTTACTCAGTTCCTCTGCTTTCATGTTGAGGCTGTGTCTTCCTTTGGTTTAAAAATCTTAAAATGGAAAATTCTCCCTTCCCTCTTTTTCTGAAGGTGATGGGGAAGACAGTCGGCCAGGGATGAGAGGTGGCCATCAGATGGTGATAGATGTGCAGACAGGTGAGTAGTTGTTACATTTTTTAACTAAATTATTTAATCTGTTATTTTCCAGATTAATATGCAAATGTGTTTTTCTTCAGATACTGTGTTAGCTTCAGGTTTTGAGGAAAAAAATTACTCTTTCTAATAGTTGGATTAAATGTTCTGCTTCCTCTCTGGGTCTATATTCCAGCTGCCTTTTTCCTTCTTCCCTAATAATTCTGTGTTATGCCTTAGCCATTGTCTTGTCTTAACTAAGACAAGAGCAATTGGTTTTAATTTTTTGTTCCTCCTACCATCTTAGAGCAGGAGTTCAAACAAGAGAAGAGAAATTAGGGAAAATAATTTCCCTTATCTTCTACAGGCTGTGCTCAAGCAATAGATCTGATGTGTTGAAACATTCCTTGTATTTTGGTTGGAATGGCTTCTAATTCCCACAGCGTACAAGAAACTCCTGTTAAATATAATTCTTTAGACATCTTTTGCAAAAACGTTTCCTGTAGCAGTTTAAGGAATGGCTCAGCCTCTGTTCCAGAGAACATACAGAGAAAAGAAAGTGGGGTGGTGTATCAGGAGCAGTTCCAGTGATTGTTGTGCTGCATAATTTTTTATATCTTTGTCTGTTACTTAATCAGATTTCTGTGCTGCGTCAGTCCCTACTAAAATAAGGAAAGCATCTGCCCGAGTCTTTGCTGTGTGAGTGAAAGGATTGTTCTTGGGAAGGGAGAAACAAGATCAGGGCGTGGGTATTGGACAGGAATATAGGGTGGCATTGAAGGAGCTGGCAAAAAAATGCCCATGGCCATATCTGTTGTGGTCACAGGACGGGGACAGAGCATGTGACAGGACAGGACCTTCCAGAGTAATTTGCTAAGTCATGGTGAACAAGCAAAAATGCAGCAGTGGCTGCAGCCTCTGGCTTTTGCTCAGAGGAGTTACTGCGCTGGAGGAAGCACTCAAGTTCTTTGGTGTAGGAGAGTAAACTTGTTTCATTTGGTGGGAGAGGTTTGAGATTGATTAGAACAAAACAGTGCTGGAGGGTTTGCTGGTGTTTGTCTATGCAGAGGCTGGGGACGCTCCCTAGTGGCCTCAGGAATTAGCAGTGAGTGTTTCACAAGAGCGTGGAAGAAACATGATCCTTGTCAACTTGGAAATGATAGTCCTGCACACCTCCTGAAAATAAAATATCCATGGCAGTGTGAGCCTTCCTTTCCATTGCTCTTCTCTAAAGTCCCACTAAGGTTGTCAGCTCTGTCTTTGACTTCAGTTTCACTCTGCTTTACCAAGGCACTGAAACTCATCCATGTTTTTTTAAATATTTCTTGATACATTTTATATGTATTATATATACTTTGGATACATGTGTGTATTTAATATATAATTATATTTATATTATTTGTGGATATATATGTATAATACATTTTATTATAGATGTATGTATATATATTATACATTATCATATAAATTATCAAATATGCACAATTACAATTTTTTATTTTAATTGTTTTACTTGCACAAAACTGGCTGGACACTGCCCACAGAGGTGGAGTCCTGGATCTCCCCGCCTCAGGCTGGTCCTTTCTTGCTGTAGCTCTCTTTACAGGTGCTGGGATACCTTCCCAAAGTTTCCCTGTGGGCTCTTTGGGAAGTTGCTCTCAGTTTTGCATCCAGGTCCACTGAGGCCTGTAAAAGCTGAAATGTTTTTGAGATGATCAGTTTTGCCATTTCATTTAGCTCCTGACAGGCCAGGGGAAGTTCTTGGGGCTGTTTCCCATTGCTGATTGCTGGAGTTTTCCTTTTGAATGTAGGTGGAGTTTAATGAGCTGGTGGGAATGCAGCCAGGTATGTCAGGATGTGTTTTGCAGACTGGAGCTGGAAAGCTCCCTGGCTAACCTTGGACAGATCCAGTGCTAATGGAAAAAGGAGCAGTGGTGTACTCTTCCCTTCAAAGACATCCTCCCTCCTTACTCACACACTTGCTGAGTGGGATTTTTTCAGAAGACTTTGGCAACTGAAGAAAAATCATCTCACTTTGCAGTCCTTGTTAGAGGAGTTAGGTCCTTCTCAAAAATCAGTATTTTCTTCAACTTGAATCTTTTGGAAGTGAAGTGAAACAGCAAAAATCATACTTACAAGGAGATTCTGAAGTTTCAGATCATGTAGAATTAAGTATTGGAAGCAAATTTTCATCTCTGATGTCCAGACCTGCCATAGCTATAGATGAACTATGAATGGTTCAGTATTTTGATTAACCTCAAAGAGATTTTAAGTACTTATTACTGACTAGAAAAAATATTCTAATTTAATAGTACTGAGCCTGCTGGGTGCAGGTGCTGGTGTCAAGGTAGAGGATATGAGTTGGTGAGTAGCTGAACTAGATCTTAAGTTGCTGCTTGGAGTCACTGAGACTTTGTGTATCAGTTTTGGGTAGAACATGGATTTGCTTGGTCTAAACTGCCTTTTAGCATGGTTCAGTATTTTGATTAACCTCAAAGAGATTTTAACCACTTATTACTGACTAGAAAAATAATTCTAATTTATTTACCAGCTGGATGCTGGTGCTGGTGTCAAGGTAGAGGATATGGGTTGCTGAGTAGCTGAACTAGATCTTAAGTTGCTGCTTGGAGTCATTGAGACTTTGTTTATCAGTTTTGGGTGGAACATGGATCAGCTTGGTCTAAACTGCCTTTTAGCATGGTTTATCTTTCACTTAGAGTAGGCTGAAAGTAACTGAAAGAGAATTTAACATCTCTGCTGGCAGCCAGTAACTTGTGCTGGAGCTCATTTCCATCTGGTACTCCTGCTCTTAATACCTGCCACAGCTGACTGAGTAAGTGCAGTGTTCCTGATGCTTTGGAAATCTCTTAAAGCAGTTTGAAATGGAGCTGTAGGCATTGTGGGATGCAGAACTGAGAAAGCAGCATGATGTCTTCCTATATTAAAAAAAAAAAAGTTAAAAATGGGAAGTTAGTGATTCCCTCAATATCCTCCATCATTTTAATCACATTAACACTGAGACTGGAATGACTCTGGATGGGAGAATGAGGAAGTTGGATTTGGTATACATGTGCAGAAACATAAATGAAGAAAAATTCACAGTTACAGCTGAAACCACTGTTAGGTACTTCAAAGCTTTAGGCTGCAAATGAAAACAGAAAGCTCCTGTTATTCCTGCTTTTCCCTGCAAGGTGCAGCTCTCCATGTGGGAGGCTGGAGAGTTCTCTCTGCTTTTCTACAAGGAAGGAGAAGCATTTGAGTAGTTGCAACCCAGGTACATAGATTAAAACAAAATTATCCCCCAAACAACCCCAAAAGTACACAAGAACAGTGTTGTGTGCTGCATGTCAGGCATGAGAAGCTGTTTGTGTAGGCCCTGGGGAAATACTGGGGCAGTGACACTCAGGCTCATGTGCAGAACTGTGTTCCAGGGAATTGAACCCTAATGCAGGTTTGGATGAGGGTGTCAGCATCTGGCACTGGTTCCTTATTTCCAACTCTTTGTGTCTGCCCTCCCTGGCCTCCTTATGGGTCAGATATGCCACATTTCAACATTCCAGTGCTTATTCTGGAGGAGAGAATGGGTAAGTGAATTGCCAAAAGCAAGTTTTAAGGAGTAATGTTGGTACATAGGAGCAGTATGTGTGTTGTGTTTTGGAGATGGTTTATAATTCCATAGGAAAGGTGGAATTGATCTATTTTGCTCTTACAGGGCAGACACAGTGAATGACAGTGCAGTCCATAAAGCCTTGTAATTGTTTTGGTAACAACAGAAATAGGGACCATGTAGAAATCATGTAGAAATTTCTATTAAAAAAAAAGATATTTGGTGTTATATCAGGCTTTCTTAAATGTTGAAGTTTTCCCATGAGCCTGCTTTAGAAATAACAGCAAAGCAACACGGATGATTTTTCTTCTGTCTCCATTTCTCTTCTCTTTGGCAAGTGAAACAATTTTTTGAGAGAAAACATTAGTGAAATGGTCTTTATTGATGTGGTGCCTCTGTTCTCTCACTGAAGTGCAACTGCTGTGTAATTTTGGTTGTACATCATTTTTGCTTTTCCTTTCGTCCAGAGGAATTCTGTTTGCTTCCTTCCATTAGATAAATGAGGATAAATCTGTAGGTTGGGAACAGAGGGAGATGCAGAGCGCTGGGCCCAGCGTGCCCATTGTGTACGTGGGCAGCACAGCAGAAATGACAAGGCTCCTTCAAAAGCAGCATGGAAAGATGATAAGGATGAAGAGAGAGCAGCAGACATGAAGGATGCTGTTTTGCCTGAGGAAAACACTGCTATCCATAAGATATTTAAAGACAAGACTTGTGTACAGGATGAAGGGATCTCAGAAACAAAACACAGATGGCTTCTAAGCTCTGAAACACAAACAGCTGCTGAATCCTGGAGGTTACTCAACTTCATGGGGCTTTCACATTTGAGACTGTGTGCCTATCCTTAAAAAAACCCCTTGTATTCAGCCAACTTGTATCCAGCTGAACTGTGGCTCAGAACCCAAGGAGTGTGATACTGCAAGAAGATTTAATGCTGGTTTTATATTTGTGCTCTTAAATGCTCCTCACAAAGTGGGCAGCACTGCTGGCACGTAACTAAAGGTGTGGGTGCTGCTTGGAGAAGTGACATCCTTTTGTAGAAGGCTTTTGAGAGATCTTACACCTTGGTTGGTTTGTTATTTCTGAGAGGAATCCTTCAGATTCTGATTGAAAAAGGTTCATGGGAGGATCCTAGAGTTGTCTTCAGCTACTGGTGAGAGCATGGAGATAGCCAGGCCCATTCTGGAGGGAGCAGAGGGATAAGATAAAGGACAGGGAGGGAAAATCCTGTTGCATATTAGGGGGAAAAATTGTAATGAAGTTAATTAGTCATTGCAGCAGGGATCCAGTCTGAAATGTCCCTCCTTGGACAAAGTATAACTGAATAATTCCCTGGGCAATGTGGTCTCTGCTGAAGTTAGCCCTCCTGTGAGGGATTTGGGGGATGACTGATGGACTTTGCAGAAGTGCTGTAGATCCACAATTCTTTTATATTCCTTAGATAACTGTTGTAGCAGAGACATGGAAATGCTACTTGACCAAAGAATATAGTTAAATATGTCACCAGGACTGGAATGTACTCACTGAGGAAGACGTCCTGTACCAGAATCCCACCAAGTATTTCAGCACATGGAGAAAATGCAGATTAACAGGAGGTAGAGAACTGTCCCTGAGAATGTGTCTGAACCTGGACTGAAACCACCCCAGGAATTTTGATATTTCATGGGTTGGAGAAGGCTGCTGTGCTGCTTCTCTGAGAAATAGAAATTAAGGAGAGATTGACAGGAAATATGTGGATTGTTGGGAATGTACGTCCTCTAATTTGAGGACTTCTCTGGCACCTTTTAATCATCTAGAGAGTAAGGGAAGAAAAGAACTCAGACATTACAGAAAAATTTTTGACTGAGCAAGCAGTTTAGAAATACTCACAGAACATATTTAATTCAAAGTGTTGAATTTGTATTCAGAAAAAAAAAATGTAGAGGAAATAAGCTGAGGATGCTGGAGGAGAAATTTGACTTCCTAAACGTAGCTGGTAAAAGCTTTGGGTAAATATAATTGCTTTCATGTTTTTTTCTTGTTGCCTTGCAGCTAGGTTTGAAAATTCTCCTGCTCTGCTCCTAAAGCTGAATAGAGACTTGCTTTAATAAAGCAGCATCAATTTGCTGTGTTCCATATTGCTTGGATGCAGAGGGAGGATCCTTTCCCCCTTGAGCTCCCCAGTGCTACCAGAGTTATTTGGTGTGAGACTGCTGGGCTGCCCCACTGCTGCTGCCTGGGCTTTGTGGCCTCTGTCCTCTTCTTTGAATATTGGCCTTTCAAATCTGTCCTGGTTGAGTCTCTGCATGCAGGGTGGAAAAAAACCCTCCATAAAATCTGAATTAACAGCTGGAATGCAAGCAGTGATACTGGTTGGGAAACAGAGTGAAGCTGGACTTCAAAAAAAAACTTTAAAATCCCCAAAAAACTCAAACCCAACCAAACCAAAACAATCAAACCCAACCCCAACTAAACAAGAACAATCCCACAAACCACCAAACAACTATTTTTTTGCTTTATACCATGGGAAAGCAATTACAAATTTTAGGAGAACTATAAAAAAAATATTTACTTGACATTACCAGCAACAGATGCATTTATGCATTAAGAAACATTCCTTTTAAAACATGAAACCTTCCTCTAAAATATGTGTATACTTCTGCAATAAGGCATGAAACAAAAAATTATTTTCTTTGGGTCTAAATAGTGATGGAGCTTTTCTTTCATGTGAGCTACAGTTTTACTTCATGATATAAAATGGGTCTGGCACAGAGTTCATGTCCAGTTGTGTTCAGTGTTGCTCTGGGGATGCTCAGCACCATCTGGGTGCTCATGCTCCTCTCTCAGTGCTCACATTTAATTCTGTCAGCTTGGGTTAGGTAACTTCCAAAATCTGAGTTTTCATCAGAGTCATTCAGGTTTGCTATTAAATTTCATGTGAGCCAACAAAGCCTTTCCAGGCAGGCCTGACATTTTGGCAAGGCCCCAGTAGGATTTTTAGCTGGTGCCAAATCTTTTATTTTTCTCGGCTATCAATGAAGCTGTTGTGGTAATGTGGGTTTTGTGAGCTGTGAGAATTTATGCTCACAAAGGGACCTGCTCTTTGCAGGGAACACTGGGAGCCCTGAGTCCAGGAGGAAGGGTAATTAAAGTTAATGAACCAGGGTAACCTTTCCATGGTGATGACCACTATCCTGATGGTAGGTAAGGGTCAGGGACCAGTCCCATTTTATAATCGTGCTCTAACTCCGTGTTTTAATTGGTGTTGGATTAAAAATTGGCCATTACCTCCATAATAGAAATGGTTTGTGGATTTTAAAGGAGTTTTTCAAAGCTCTGCAAGTCTTGAGGAGCTTGTTCTTCTTGGACTTGGCTTTGTGTTCTGTTTTAATGCAGTCTAAAAATGAAGTATTTTTAGAATTTGAGACCAGATAGTGCTGTTTCTATAATGGGAGCAGTTTGGTTATCTCTCCATGGCAGAACAGAAACTCCTTTTTTAAATGTTTCCCCTTTTCAAAGGCTTCATCTGGCTTTATCAGTGAGTCTGGGGAGCCTTAGAACTTGCTGTACACAGAGCAGTTGTGGGTTTGAGGTGACAGCCCTGAAACACTCACTTAAATTTGTGACTCTTGTACTCACTGGCTTTTGTGGCATCAGGTAAGTTACTTTATGCAAGACATTTCCATTGAAGAGGATTTTGTACTTGGTTTTTCTATCTAAAGGATGGAGTAAACAGAAAAACTTTGCTGCTCCTATCTCCAGAATCTTGTTGATGTATAAATCCTGCACCAAACAGGGCACAGGATGAGATGTCATTGATAGACTACATGCACAGGATCCAAAATGTTAAATATTGTTCATTTGTCTGTCTGGAATTTTAATCAGAAGGCTGTGGGTTTGATTGCCTCTTATGTAAATGTGGAAATAGAAAATGACTCTGAGAATTGGCTGTCTATCAATCCTAAAATCTTCCATTACTAAACCAAACCACATTTTTGTGTTGATGACTAGTTCCATTCAAAAAGCAGTGGTGTTTTAAGTAAAAAAAAGAGTTTAAATTTATCTTCAGATAGTTTGTCTCTGTCACAGATGTTTTGTAGGCATTAGCCTGTTTAAACACATTCTCTTTTTAAAATAAAATATGTATTTTTTTTAAATAGAAACTGTTTATTTGTTTGGTGGCTGGGATGGAACTCAGGATCTGGCTGACTTCTGGGCATACAGTGTGAAGGAAAACCAGTGGACCTGTATATCCAGGGATACTGAGAAAGAGGTAAGTTCTGCAAACATCATATTTTTAAAAATACATCAATGGTTGCCCCTAAAAATGCCCCTCCTAAAGTACTTGTGTAGAAGTGCAGGATAAGAGTGAGAGCCACAGAGTTCAGACCTTCAAGTTCTGAAGACTTTTGAAATGCTTACATGGGGAAAAGATGAGCTGGAGGTGGCTTTGAAGTGCTGAGATTCCTGGAGGGGAAAGGTTTATTTCTCAAAAGCAGAAATGATCCGCCAAAAAATCAGCTCAGCAAGCAGAGCATGAGTTAAATAATTTTCTGTGGCTGAACATCCAGACTTATCACAGAATCACAGAATGTTTTGGGTTGGAAGGGACCTTAAAGATCATCCAGTTCCAGCCCTGCTGCCATGGGCAGGGACACCTCCCACTGGAAGGTTCCAAGAACTTGCTAATGAACATTTCAGACCTGATCCTGGTGTCTGAGCTTCAGAAACCAATTGTTTATTTTTTTAGCTTCTGTCAAAAATGAATGGAAATGGACAACTACCAGATGGAAATCTAGAGGACAGGGGTTACTGCCAAAGGCTACACAACCCCGAGAGCTTTCGTGGAATTCATTTGAACCATTTTCCTTGGCCTCTCTTGCTCAGTATTTGACGTATGAAACCTGAAATGAATGTAGCTTGGGTTATAGGACCAGACAAAAAATGTCCAAGACCTTTGGCTTCTGTAATTCATTTCACTGTACATCTTCAAGTTTTGTGTGGTTATTGTATTTTGTGTTCATTACTTCTTTGTCAGAGTAAAATTCATGCCATCTCTTCTTGGAGATATGAAAGGTTTGAGATCCCACCACTTTTTGACAAATTCAGGAGTTGATTTCCTCAGCTATTTGAAAACAGTATAAAAACATCATTTCTCATTTGTATTTCTCAGTTTCTTGTCATGGCTAATTTTGTGAGCTTCCTTACCAGATTAAATAACACTTTAATATTCTCATTTTTTTTCATTGCAAAGGTTTTTTAGAGGTTGTGATCAAGTAGGACAAATAGCCTGAGCTGAAAAAAAAAATCTCACAGGAATTTCCTGTAGCTCTTGAATCTCTGTGTCATGTTCTTACTGATTGGAACATCCTTTACAAAATGGGCAATAACAAAACTGAATGTGATACTCTGGTTTCTGTCATAACAGAGCTGTGGAGAGGTAAAATTGTTGTATTTAGTCAAAAAGAGGCTGCTGTGTTTTTCTTCCTGCACAAACCAGGGTGGGTCAGTCTGGTGTTTAAGGGATGCATTTCCTTCTTGCTGGGGTCCTGCCACATCCAGTTGAGTTTCTCTAAAGCTTAGGAGGCCTGGCTGGGATGGGGGAAAGGAGGAATGCACAAAAGGAGAGCTGTGGAGGAGACACAGTGGAAGAGTTGGGATTTTATGTGATTAAATGATTATAAAGGGATTTCGGAGGGAAAAATGTTAGCAGAGTGTTATAGAAGTTCAGGAAATTCAGATGGGAAGGGTCTAGTGAGGAGAGGAAGAAAGAAGAATTTTTAAAAGTGGAGACTTGCTGAATGTGTGAGGAGTTTTGAAGAAGGGATGTACTTAATAGAGAAAGGTGTGGAGAAACATGGCTCTGGAAAGGGAATTCTGGAGGGACTCTGTGACAAACTTGTGAGCTGGGGCCCCTGTGAGCCTTGTGGAGTCCAGCAAGGCCAAGTGCAAGGTCCTGCACATGGATTGGGGCAATTCCAAGAGCAGATGGAGGCCAAGCAGAGAATGGATCCAAGAGCAACCCCGAGGAGGACTTGGAGTGTTGGTGGTTGGCAAGCTCAACGTGATGATGTGGAGACTTGAGCACTCCTGCTCTGGAGCCAGGCTGGCAGAACTGGGGGTGCTCACCTGGAGAAGGCTCCAGGGAGAGCTCAGAGCCCCTTCCAGTGCCTGAAAGGGGCTTCAGGAGAGCTGGAGAGGGACTTGGGACAGAGGCATGAGGAGTTTTGAAGGAGGGATGTACTTAATAGAGAAAAGTGTGGAGAAACATGGCTTTGGAAAGGGAATTCTGGAATTCCCAGGTCAAGTACCAGGACAAGGGGGAATTGCTTCCCAGTGCCTGAGGGCAGGGTTAGATGGGATATTGGGAAGGAATTCTTGTCTGGGAGGGTGGGCAGGCCCTGGCACAGGGTGCCCAGAGAAGCTGTGGCTGCCCCTGGATCCCTGGAAGTGTCCAAGGCCAGGTTGGACAGGGTTTGGAGCAACCTGGGATGATGGAAGGTGTCCCTGCTCATGGCAGAAGTGGCACTGGATGGGCTTAAAAGTCCATTCCCACCCAAAGCATTCCATGATTCTGTGATGCATTCAGCAGTGTTCAGGAGGCCTCCTGAAGTATAATTCAGACTTTCTGAGGTACAGTGAGCTGCCAGCTGCTGTACTTACATCACTAGAAACCAGCAATGGGTTGTGGGTTTTTTTTTTTTCTGAAGAGATCTGGATGAAACCTGTTTTAGAAATGAAAAGGTCAATCTCAAATGTTGAGGAGTATATTCAAAAACAAAGACTCCAGATGTTTCTCTAATAGGGACATCAACTGCTCACAAACAATTTGCAAAAAGGAAATGTCTGTTGACATGGAATTTTAAAAAATATTCAGAGTAGATTCCAGTGGAGCTTAATCTTGTTTTGTTGTATTTTGCTAGTTCTGCTTCTGGCTTTTTTATTCTAATTAATCAGTGACAGTGGTTAAATTAGCCACTTAATAATGAAACTTGGATAAGAGTGAAATATGGTGAAAGTTGCATCCTGTCCAGTGTTATTGTAGGGATAATGCAGAGTAATGCTTTGGGATAAGACTACTGGGAGCTTCTGTTGCAGTGCATTAGGAGAACATTGTGTGACCTTTTTAAAAATGTTTTTGCTGCTGTTTTTCAACATTTTCCAGTGAGATATCTCTTTGTCACCTGAAGCTGCGTTTGTCTTTTTTAGCAATTAGACACCAAAGCTGATTTTTCATAGAATCATTGAATAGTTCAGTTGGAAAAGCTCTGTAAGATCAACTCCAACTGGTTCTCCCAGCACTGCCAAGGCTACCACTAAACCATGTCCCCAAGTCTCACATCCACATGGTTATTGAGTTCCTCCAGGGATGAGGACTCCATCACTGCCATGGGATGCCTTTCCAGGGATGGAAAACCCTTTCAGTGAAGAAATTTTTCCAAATATCCAAGCTCAGCCTCTCCTGGTGTAACTTGAGGCCGTTCCCTCTGCTCCTGTCCCTGTTCCCTGGAGCACAGCCCAACCCCCCCGGCTGTCCCCTCCTGGCAGGGACTTGTGCAGAGCCACCAGGGCCCCTGAGCCTCCTTTGCTCCAGGCTGAGCCCCTGCCCAGCTCCCTCAGCCCCTCCTGGTGCTCCAGGCCCTTCCCAGCTCCCTCAGCCCCTCCTGGTTCTCCAGGCCCTTCCCAGCTCCCTCAGCCCCTCCTGGTTCTCCAGGCCCTTCCCAGCTCCCTCAGCCCCTCCTGGTTCTCCAGGCCCTTCCCAGCTCCCTCAGCCCCTCCTGGTTCTCCAGACCCTTCCCAGCTCCCTCAGCCCCTCCTGGTGCTCCAGACCCTTCCCAGCTCTGTTCTCTTTCCTGGATATGCTCCAGCTCCTTATGTCTGTCTTGTGTGTCTAGACAAAATCCTCAGGGCTCTGCTGGAGTAGCTGATCACCTTCAGGTCTGCAGGACCTGCTGCTGAGCACACCACCACTGCTGATGGACAGACAGACAGACCCCACCATTCTTTCACAGTTTGGATCCAGCAGGATTCCTGCTGTGCTCATCAAATCCTCTCCCTCAAGCCTGAATCCTTCCAGGGAGATGCTCCCTGGAGCAGCTCAGGACCTCTCAGCTTCCCCACAGCTTCTGTGTCTGCAGTGTGTGACAGCCCTGTGAATCAGCTGGCACAAGGCACAGCCAAAATGAGTTTCATTTAAGAGCCTTTAAGAGTTTCTACCCTGAATCAATTGGAATGTTCTGACAAATGCTGTTGTCTTCAGGGTTTTTTAGTGGCTGTAGATCAACAGGTCTCTTCAGGATTAGGGAATAAATAGTTTTTAAAAAACAAACCTTGTCATTCCTTGGACGTTTTTACTCTAGGCCAGTGTCAGTTAACAGGGAAATTTCATGAGTTTTGATGTCTATTTTGATGTCTATTTCTAGTTTCCAAGCAGCAGCTTTCTCTTTTGAAGGGTAATTTAGTTAAAATCAGTGCAGGAGGACAGTTTTAAATGTAGGAAAGACTTTGTTTGGTGTAAATTGATAGTCAGGGGATTTTGAAATAGGATCAAAATGCTGAGGGGTGTTGATGCCTCTGGAGATCAGATAAATGAGGCTAAAGCAGTGTGATAGTTGGCATATTCTGTGTGTCTCTGGTGTTCCTGTACCTTGTTCTGGTATTTCCTAGAGACAAGAGATGGGGGGATCTCCCTTCAAACAGTGTCACTGCATTGATTGGTACCTTCTGTGCTGCTTCTTGGAAAATGCATTGACTCACCCTCATTCTGGCTTCTTCAGAGGAGAATCCTGCTCACAAATCAGCCCTGTGAAGGATGTGGAAATTGTGTAAATGGGTTAGGTTTAGGTGACACTGTGTTTCTCTCAAAAATTGTTGGAGTATTTCCTTACCAAAGGTAGAAGTGAAGGTCTTGTCATGGTTTAACTGCTTGAGAGGATAAATCTTTGCTCACAGTGAAGGAAAGTGTAGGTCAACAAGTGTCTCCTGTTCAGTAGGTTCAAAATGATGTAGAAAATGGGTATATTGTGAGGTGACAGTTTGCTGTGAACAGAAAGTGCCTTTCCAGGATGCTGAAAGTAAAAGCTGACAAGTGTAGAAAGCTCTCCTAATGGTGAGAGCCAGGGGGAATTTCAGCTGCTATTGTATTTCCAGTTAAATTTGCTCCAGTCTCTGCATGCATTTCTTTGCATTTGTTGACATGGATGAATTTACCCAAAGCTTTCAGAGTCATGTTACCACAGAAGCATTTTTGTAGGAGTTTGTGACACCTCTGACTGGATTTTTTTGGATGTGATGCAAAAGTACATGAGCATATCAATGTAAAACTTTTACCCTGTGCTGTTTGAAGTGTAGGAACTGAACTAGTCTCAAATATTGACTTCTTCCCACAGATGGTGATACAGTTTGGAAGACACATCAAGTGACTTGAGGGGCTTTTTGTGGCAAATATTGTGATGTTTACAGACTTGATATCTAATACAGTGAGTGTGCCATGTCCTACTGCTGAGCAGTTGCAGTGGTACAGATGCTCAGTTGTAGGAGATTCCTGGTGCTGCAAAAGCACATAGGGAGAAAGCAGCTGTCCCTGAAAGAAACTTGGATACTGCAGACGTACCTCGGAGCCAACTCCCTAAATAGTGCAAATGCCTACAAAAGTAGGGACAAAGACAGCAGATGCTGGAGTGAACTAAATGAAAAGTATCCTGGGTTGATCCTAAATATCACAGGCTAATGGTTTATTTTCCTCTCTATTTAGTAGCATAATGGTTTAAAATGTTCTAAGCCAGTATTCTTTCACCAGAATGTTTGAGAGAGACTTTCACATATGCCTAACTGACATCCCCAGTGATTTCCACTTAGGCAGCCTAAAGCAAAAAAGCCCTGTTGAGGGAGCAGCACCTCAGCTTTTAAAATAATTTATTTTTAAATAAACATTTTGGGAAAACAAAAAAACCCTGTTGAGGGAGTACCACCTCAGCTTTTAAAATACTTTATTTTTAAATAAACTTTTTGGAAAAGGTTTTCAGCTTTTAAAGCTAACTTATGTGCTTATGCTACCTTGTGTGCCTCAAGAGTTCTGTCTTCTTAATCCTGGTTTATTTGTCTTTTTTTTTTTAAACTTTGACATTTTTTTAAGGAAAAGATCATCCATATTTGAAAACAGCTTCAGGTCTTAAGTTATTCAGTTTCCTCACTAGGTGCCTGTATTTCTTGCTTCCAGCATGAAAAAAAGCCCAGAAAAGAAGCCAAACTTCAGTTATTCCTCCCACCAGGTGTTTGAATGTGTGGAGGTCCTTTCCTCCACACGCTGCCGTTCGAGTCAGTCTCGTGGAGAAAGGAGCATTAAATAAATGCCTTGTGCCCAATGTTCTGGAGGCTGCACAACTTTGGCAGCCCTGGAGGTTGTGCATGCCAGTCTTCAGGTTATGCTGAATTTCCAAGTGATCATAAAGCTTTCAGTTGCAAAGTAAAACTACTTTTAGTCCTTGAAGTAATGCATCAGGCAGGGTTGATTTGTGGCGTTTATGTTCCGATAAAAATCACCACTTCAGCTGCAGCTTATGATGAGTTTAATGCTCTGATCTCTGGTCTGGAATGGAACTTTATTTTACTTACATGGCTTTATTAGGACATTATTGCATCATCCTAATGCATTTTGCAATTCCCTGTGTATTGTAGATGAGGCAGTGTAGAGTCATTCTTGGGTGGCTGTGGATGCATCCTGAAGGGAAAATGACATTACTGGATTTTCAGGTAAAGATTTAGTGAAGAGGTTGATGTTGGTACGAGGAATTCTGATTTATATCCTTTTGGCTTTTAAAGACACAGAAATATGCACCTGTGAGATGAGCCAGCTGGAATGCCAGACCCCAGCATTTCACACTGAAGGGATTAAAAGAAAAGAATTTTAAAGAAATAGGAGAATATGTAGAGGTGGAAGGAAAACTTAACTCTTTTGCCGGTGAGTGAAAGTAGCTTCACACACCAATCAACTTTGCCTTGGGAGTAGAGTAATGTCTTATTTCAGCTACACTGAGAGACTTGTTACATTCATGTTACATTAACTTTGCTCAGTCTGTGCAAATACAGAAATCCCTAAAGAAATATCACTTATCCCAAAGTGCTAACATAGGGGAAGCTGTCTCAAGTAGTATCACAGACAAATCTGTAGCTAAATTGTCTGGATAATTACGTGCTTGAAAATGTAGTAAGTTTTTGTGGACCTTGCTGCTGAGGTATTTCAGCAACTGGGTTTTGGAGGTAATTGGGAATTGAGCTTTCTGGAGTGTCTCAAGAGAACTTATTGGCACAGTGGCTGGTGCAATGATGTGTTGAATTCAGATCTATCTGAAAGAGCTTAGTGTGTTTAATAGGACTTAATCCTTGAATTTTCCAGGGCTTGCACATGATGGAGATGTTACTGATAGTGGGCTCTAGGAAATTAAACAGTCAACTTGCCAACACCTTCAGGTGCAAGCTGCTCTTTTGTCACAGCTCAAAACTGTCTTCACTTTCTCAGAAACATCTGAGACCCTGTGGCTGTCAAGGGATTTAGACTTAGAATTTCATGTTTGTTTATCACCAGCATCTCAAGGACAATTAAGTACAAAAAAAAACCCCAAAAATACTTCCAAAAGTGTAGCCTTGCTTGTAACCTTTGTGGCTAAACAGTTTATAAGCAACCAGTTAAATTTTTTCAGCCTTCTAGTCTGCCAGTGGAGCTGTAGCTCAGCCGAGTAGTTTGTGTCTATGGAAAAATCTCTCTTGGCTGGACCTTTGCTGGCCATTGTTACTGGTAATGAGAGGACAGAGTGAACTTGTGATGCATGCAAAAATGACCTCATTCAACATCCTGCAATTGTTAATGGGGTTAGTTAAATTCGGCACACGAGGGCCGCTGTCCTGAGGGCCCATCTCGGAGCTGGTGAAAGCTCTGCTTCTCTGGTGGCTTGTCTGTTACATTTCATCAGCCTTGCTGAAAGCAAAGCTGAGCACTGGATGTGGAACAAACTGACAATTTACTTGGTAAAATTTAAGAAGTTGAAACTTTTTTCACATTTCAGCAGTGTGAGCAGCGCTTTGTTTGCAGGTGAATTGTGCCTTTTGTTAGAAATAGCGCAGAGCTGATGTCCTTTTGCTGCAAGGTCACCATGTACTGGGGTATTCCTTCAGTACTTCTCTTGTTTGCATTTGTAAGCTGAATCACAAAGGTTGGATGACTTTTACTTTTGACTGTAAACTAAAGCCTGCACAAGACCTTCATAGACATTCCTGCAACCTTCTTCAAATAAATTAAAGAATTACAGAAGAGTTTGGGTTGGAAGGGTGGAAAGATCAACTCATTCCACCCCCTACCATGCACTGGGACACTTTCCACTATCCCAGGTTGCTCCAAACCCCATCCAGCCTGGCCTTGAGCACTTCAAGGGATCCAGGGGCAGCCACAGCTTCTCTGGGCACCCTGTCCCAGGGCCTCCCCACCCTCCTGAGCAGAGAATTTCCTTCTAACAGCTGATCTAAATGTCTTTCCTTTCAGTTTAAAATTGTTCCACCTTGTCCTGTCACTATCTGCCTGTGTAAAAAGTCCCCCTTCATCTTTTTTTATAACCCCATTTTAAATACTGAGTGGCCACAAATTATTTCCCACTATTTGCACGCTTGAAGATGTGGGAGCTTTTTCCCCTTCCCACTGGCTTTTAAGATGTTTTTCTGCAACATAAGATCCATGGTGTTATGAATTGCTGGAAGGCCTTGGTGATAGCTTGGTGTGAGAGCAGAGAGCACAGGAGATCCAGGAATGTGGCTCCTGCACTGGCAGTTCCTCTGGCAGTGGCTGCCAAAGCTGTTCCTGCACTGTAGGAGAACTCAGGCAGCACAGCTGTGTAAGCACAGTGTTGGTGCTTTGGAAAGTTCAGCTGTGAGGACACACTTGGTCTTTACAGGTGCCTTGGTCAGGGAACATCAGGAGTCAGAAGATCATGTATTAATTCATTCCTTTATGAAAATACTCTTTAATTTAGTTATTTCTACAAGCAGGTGGCAGGGAGGCTAATAAATATTAATTTCATGAGAATAGAGCATTATCTGTTTTCATAGCACTGAGTCTGTGCTGTGATAAACCTGTGCTGATCCCTGGAGGATGGAGCAAAGACTTGGAGTCAAGTTTGTGTCAGACTGGAAGGGTTGAGCTGTCAAGGGTCATCAAATCCAGCCCACTGCTGCCATAAGGACTGTGTTGTATGATCTCTGAGCCTGATCATTTGACTTATAAGCTCATTGAACCCTTTTTCAAAAATAGAACATCAGGCCATTTATTTTTTAATTCTAGTTTAAGCAGGGAAAGTCTCTTTGTAGCAGGCTCAGCTCAAGGCCATGCAGCATCAACAGTGGGAAATCAGGAGTGTCCTAAATGTGAACATGCTTTTAGGAAGGGGAACAAGAAAGCTTCATCCTGTTGAATTTTAATATTTTCCCACCTTGAAGAGGCGTGCACACAAAACTGTGCTGAAAGCTGCCTCTGACTTTAATCTGCTCCATCATGTCTGAGTCAGATGCCCAGAAAGGACTTTGCTGGTAAATCTATCCCGTGGCATCGCTGTGGGAGGGCACCAGTAAGCAGATTAGCCATAGCTCAGATTCTGTGTCAACTGCCTGACCAAGGGTGTCTTCCTGTCCTGGCTGTGCCTGGACTTATTAATAGTTAATTATAACTTTTTAATATCCAAACTTAATATTTATCGTAAGGCATTTAACTCTCTTGTGTGAAAAATTGTGTAAATTCATGGCTTTCCAGTACTGGTCCTGAGGAGTTTTCAGCATGCTGACTCTTAGATAGATTCTGGTCTATTTCTTAGGCTTCACAAAATATTTTTTGGCAGAACATATTTAATTTATATGTAACAGTTTTGTAGAGAAGCTGTGGCTGCCCTGTCCCTGGAAGTGTCCAGTCCCAGGGGCTCGGAGCAACCTGGGGTAGTGGAAGGCAGAGGAGTGGGACTGGATGAGCTTTGAGGTCCCTTCCAACCCAAACCATTTTGTGGCTGATGAACTTGCATGTTCTCAGAAATATTCTTTTTAACTGGTAAAGCAGCCTTAAAATTAAGTTGGAATATCTGTTACTTTTATAAATAGTGGCAAGAACTGTGGAATGTTCAAGGTTGGAAGGGACCTTAGAGATCATCTAGTCCCAGACCCCTGCCTTGGCCAGGGACGCCTTCCACTAGATCAGGTTGCTCCAAGCCCCATCCAACCTGGCCTTGAACACTTCCAGGGATTATTTGCAGAGTAATTTAAAGAATGGAGTGTACATAGAGTATCCAAAAAAATATTTTCTGGAGGTCAACTCCCATCTTATGGTCCTAGAAACATTCAGTGCTGTGCTGCATGTACCCTGGGTGACATGGAAAGGTTTTTAGTTCTAGTGTTGGAACTGTCTGGTCTTGGACATCAAATGATACAGGTGGCACTGATTTCTGCCATCCTACAGAGTAGGAAATTGGGATGTGCTGTTTGAGGGAGGGTCTTTCATGCTGCAGAAACCCTTACAGGGGGCTCTGAGCCCCTGCCATGTGCCTGTGCTGGGCTGCTCTGGCCTTGAGCATGGTTGTGGTGCTCCTGTTGTGTGACTGGACGTGCAGGACCCTCTCTCTGGTGGTTTGGTGCTCCTGGCACATCAGCAGTGATTTTGTGGTTGATAGGAATGATACATCAGTCTGCAGCTCCTGTTTTGTGTTTAGGGACCATACAAATCCTCCATGCTACCATAAAAAAAAGAATAGATGAAATTATTTTCTTAAATTTCTGGCACCTTTAGGTTATAATAAACTTAAAATGCCTTCTGTGAGTTAGCTGTATGGGATGAAAATGTTTTATTTTGTTGTATAGCTGCAGTTGTTTCTCTTGCTGAATTTAGTGCTCATCTAGAGCAAAGCAAATCTTTGCAGTGGCTCAGATTAAACATTTTGGGAGCGCATTAGCTCTAGACTGGCATTGATAAAGCACTGACAAGCTCTAATCTTAAAGCACATGGACTTGAATTAATGCCAGGAATAATATGCATTTCCTTTCATTTTCAAGTTTGTGGAGAACTTTCCCCCCTTTTTTTTTTTTTTTATTTTGGGGGGGGTGGAGGAGGAAATGAATTATAGTCCAAAACTGGGAAATGAGAGCAATTAATCTCTGCAGTTGTGTGTAGGCAGGAGGGACTATTTGTTGCCTGACAGGCTGCTCTCAGGACTGGAAACAAAGTAGGTTGTTTGTGTCTTTTTATGTCCTCGTCCTAGTTTGCTTTAGGACAAGAGCATTTACCTCATGACGCTTATTTTTGAACTTCATACTGGAGGCAGTGTTCACATTCCACTCAGTCTTTTACAGGACCAGGAACGGAGAATTAGTCAGCTGTTCTTTGTTTTTATTTCCCTGACTCTTGAACAGGATCCAGGCTTGCTCCTGAGGTTTTTCATCTGGATTGGTCTGAATAAAACAGATTTTTCTTGCAACTGAAACCCCTTTATTTGCAAAAGGTTATGATAACCAGAAAAAGCCAAGCTCCCCCAGTTTTTGTTTGGGATGGGCAGTGGAACCGGCTTCCTGCGGTCATGTTCTCATTAAAGGAGGTTCATAGGACATTTATTTAAAAACAAACCAAAAAATGAAAGCTATCATGTTTGTGCCTTAATGTAGCATTCCAGGATGCTGTTGCTAAGATGATGCCTGCTGATTCTGGCATAAATAGTGGTTTGAGCAGACCCTACCCTAAGGAGTTGAGTCCCAATCCTTTCTCCCCTGTATAGGAACAAATCAATTATTCTAAGGAGGCGGTGTTGTCTCTCGGTGCTGTTGTGTTGCTTTTTGAAAACGTTTTGTAAGTTAGTCCTTAAGTGGGATAATTGCTTTCAGCATTTGCAAGTTAAATGAAGAAAGCTCTAATTAGATTTTATAAAGTGGCTTAGCATGTTGAGAAGGCTTTTCATAAAGTATACTGTGTATTCACTTGGCATTGCACAATTGAATTTCGTGTAGCACTGACGAAACCTAAAAATCCTATTTGGCCCTGGGTGCTTAAAGGATTGAAAGCCTTTCTTAAGTGCTCCTGGCCATACAGCCTCTCTTCCTTTCCCCACCATCCCACCCTCACCAGGGCATTTATCTGTGCTGTAGAGACCAGAGGAGTTACATCAACACCAACCTGTTTAAAGAAGAGCCTTGGAGCTGGGCATAAAGCTTGGTATTTTGTAGCACTTCCAAACAGGACCCTGCACATGCTGTTTAATCTGTTTTAGCTGTTATTGTGCTGTGCTGATTGTGTGGTGGGGCTGGGTGGCACAGAGCCACTTTGTTCAGGTCACTCCTGGCTCTGTGCAGGCACTTATTGAGTCCCACACAAGCCCAGCAGTGCCTGTGCTTAGCAGTTTTTGGTATTGTTTGGTGTCCTGTAGGTTAGAAATGTGATATGCTAATGCTTTCCTCTTGCCATCACAGCCTTGGCAGCAGCTGAGGCACTGGCCAAAGCAGCCTGACACACTTATTGCCATCTGAATAAGGACTTAGCCCAGTCACAAGCCCCTTTCACGTGTGGTTTCTGCAGTGTGTGTGCCAGGAGCTTTCTGATGAGAATTGGAAGGAGTCCCCAGAGGCAGTGTTTGTTCAGGTCCTTGGGGTGCTGTTGCTGGATGTGGCTTTCAGAGTCTTATGGAAGATGGGCTCTGTTTGGGAAGTGACACCTCTGCTGCCTCAGTCAATCAGGTCGTGAAGCTTCATCTGTAAAAATGTGCATTCCACATGTAACAACTTTAAAGAAATCTGATCTAAAGTAAAGTACTTAATTATAAAATCACAGAATGGTTTGGGTTGGGATGGACCTTAAAGACCCTCTGGTTTCACCCCCTACCATGGGCAAGGACACTTCACTAGGTCAGGCTGCTGAGGGCCCCATCCGCTGGCCTTGAACACTTGCAGAGATGAGAAGTTTTGCACAGGTTTGTTATGAGTTCAGACAGTCACAGAAACAACTTCTCAAAACTGTGACTTGGTGATGAGGCCTGAATTTGAAGAAGGGCTTAGAGATCTCTAGTAAGATCCACTCAGCCTGGGACATAATTAATGGATCATGATCAGCCTACATCCTGGCAGGAGGATAAAAGGGCAATGCCCTGTAGCCATGCTTGATCTCTTCACCCTTGGTTTAGAGAGTCATATCTGTCATGGTCACTTTTTCTCACTCATTGCTTTTAAAGAGTCAGATTCTTTGAACAATTTTGGAATCAACAAACCTTCCTGTTTGAATTTACTGGATTGCTGTGTCCATGGCAAGCTGTGTCAGTGTTCCTCGTGTGAACAACAGGCTGCTGTTGTGACCACATGGAGCACACGGCTTTGGATGAACCCTCAGAGCCACCCACGGGCACTTGATTCATCACATGTGCCTTGAAGCCTTTTACTCTTTTGTGGTGTCTTTGTAACTGAACTCTGTGGTTTTTTGAAGTACATATGAGCTGCAAGGGCTGCCATGGTCAAGCTGAACTCAGAAGTGAACACAGATTTGGACTTTTCCCCTTTTCTGCCTTAAATGTCAAGCCAGCATGTATCACTGTTAATGGAGATATTTACTCATTTTGGTAAACAAGCTAAGGAGGAAACTTTGGCAGGTTCCTTGTGACCTTGTGAGTGGTGTGCAGGCAGAACTCCAGTTTTCTTGGAGAACAGGTTTCAAATTGGATGAAGTTTCCTGTATTACAGGAGACAGTTTTTGTTAGAGCTGAAGTTTTTGCATGAACTTGGGGTGATGAAGATTCTCCATCTGTAGAGATGAAATGTTAACCTTAAGAGCTCTTTAAGAAAGCAGATTTTTACTGTGTGAGATGTGGCTAGGATGTATTTAAAGGAAAAAAGGTATTTTCCCTAAATTCTTTCCTCATTTTAAAACAGTCCTAGGAAAGCTGCATGTTGCATATTTAGTGTAACAGCTGTGGTTTTGGTGCCATTGCCTTGAAATGGATATTGAGTTGTGATGTGTCTCAGCCTTGTGTCTCTGCTCAGACAAATTTTGGTTGATGGTGTAGCTTTTCATGGCAAGGCAGATCTGGAAATTGCTAAATTGGAGATTTACTCCTGAAAGTGCCAAAGACATTATTTGAACAAGTTTGAGAGGATTTAATTTAGTCCACATAAAGGTGGGCTAAATTAAATCCTCTCATAGAGGTGAGAGATATTTTGTATTTTCTAGGAACAAAAATAATTGTGTTGTTGCCTTCTATGTAATCTTCCTCCATGACCAAAGGCAATCAGTGAGTTTTTTGCTGCATTTCAGGATTTTATGCTAATATTTCACTGCTATCAGTACTTTTATATTCAGAAAATAAAATTATCCTAATTACCATGAAGTAACTAATCCTCAAAGCTGTAATCATTGCCGACATAATGCTTCATATTTACAAAATATGAACAATTGAGTTCACCTCTTCACATGGTCTTTTGAGTTTCTGTAAACAGTTTCCTGGAACCATTTCTTAATCAAGAAATTGAATTCTGTAACATGAATAGTAAAGGCTTTTGGCAACAAAGATGTAATGCTTCCTTTCTTGTTTTATTTAATTTGGTGATGTACGTTCCATTAGTGTACTTTAAATTTCAATAGAATTTAAGTGAAAGGGTACAGTTATCAAGATTTTTTCATAAGACATTCCACATAAGCTAGTAGACAGAGCAACTCTTGTGCTGATTATTTGGTGTGTTATGGCTACTCTTCTTTAACTATAAGTCTTCAATAATCATTTAAAGATTTGCTATATCTTTGCCTACTTGCCTAATCTTTACTTTTCAATAGTTTTAAATAGATTTTTTGGTATAGAATCCCAGAGTGGTTTGGGTTGGAAGGGACCTTAAAGATCATCCCATTCCAATGCCCTGCCATGGGTTGGGACACCTTCCACTGTCCCAGGGTGCTTCAAGCCCTGTCCAGCCTGGCCTTGGACACTTCAGGGATCCAGGGGCAGCCACAGCTGCTCTGGGCACCCTGTGCCAGGGCCTCACCACCCTCAGAAGGAAGAATTTTTTCCCCATGTCTAATTTAAACCTGCCCTTTGTCACTGGGAAGCCATTCTTTGTGTCTTGCACCCAACTGTGTCAAAATAAACTACAGAATTTATCTATATTAATGATATGGTGTTTTTAATCTGATATTTTGCACATAAGGCTTTGCAAGCGTTGATTTCTAATGTTTTGGTGTACCAGAACATCACTCTCATGCTTCAAGAAGAAGCAATAGGAAGGCCCTTAAAGAGAGATTTGGGATGCAGAAAGGAAACTACCCAGGCCTGCATAATCATCATCATAATGTCATTAAATAAATTACTCCATGATTTAACTTGAGCACTCCTGGATGGATTAAGCCCATAATAATTTGACATGGGGCACTCTGTGTGTTTCTCTTGAAGATCATAACTCAGGGCAGTTCTGCTTACCGTGGGAAACTTTCTTTCAGCTGGAGCCTGGGAGGGCCCTATCTGTTTGTGAAGGACAGGGAGTGCTTTTGTTACCTTCCCAGAGCCATTACGGGATATGATTGCTTGGGGGAGTGTCTGCTTATGATCTGTTAGAAAACAGCCTATTAATAAAACAGAGCCTCTTGTAATAGAGCCCTTCTTAATCTTCTTCCTGTGTAGTTATTTATAGGCTGTGACATCTTAATTTGCCTCTCATGTGCATCGACTTCTGTTATTTTAAAAGATCAAGTAGTTTTCACACGCCTCTGAGGATCACTTCTGGGAGAAACTGTCTGTTTTCTAAGGAATCTGACAAAAAAGGTTCAAATCAGAAGTTTGTTGTGACAAATGCATTAAGGTTTTTTGCTGGTGTCTTTCTAAAGGACAGAAGTTATGGGATATGCTCTTGTAATTAGTATGTATTTGATTACAAGCAGATTTTTTTGAATTCCCCAAGGATTTCTAGCTGGTACTAATACTTCATTTCCCTTAGTAACCTACCTGGAGCAATATTAAATCCATTATTCTCTTCATTTTGGGGTGAAACTGTTTTCTAAGGAATCTGACAAAAAAGGTTCAAATCATAAGTTTGTTGTGACAAGTGCATTAAGGTTTTTTGCTGGTGTATTTCTAAAAAGACAGAAGTTATGGGATGTGCTCTTGTAGTTAGTATATATTAATAATGTATTTGATTACAGATTTTCTTGAATTCCCCAAGGATTTCTAGGTGCTGCTAAGACTTATTTCCCCTTAGTGACCTACCTGAAGCAATATGAAATCCATTATTCTCTTCATTTTTGGGGTGAAACTGTCTGTTATCTAATGAATCTGACAAAACAGGTTCAAATCATATTTGTTGTGACAAATGCATTAAGGGTTTTGCTGATGTCTTTCTAAAGTTATAGGATGTGCTCTTGTAGTTAGTATGTATTAATCATGTATTTGATTACAAGCAGATTTTCTTGAATTCCCCAAGGATTTCTAGGTGCTGCTAAGACTTATTTTCCTTTAGCAATCTACCTGGAGCAATATTAAATCCATTACTCTCTTTATTTTTGTGGTGAAACTGTTTTCTAATGAATCTGACAGAAAGGTTTCAAATCGTAACTTTGTTGTGACAAACGCATTTAGATTTTTTGCTGGTGTCTTTCTAAAGGACAGAAGTTAGAGGATGTGCTCTTGTAGTTAGTTATATATTAATCATGTATTTGGTTACAAGCAGACTTTCCTGAATTCCCCAAGGATTTCTAGCTGCTGCTAATACTTATTTCCCCTTAGCAACCTACTTGAAGCAATATCAATTCCATAATTCTCTACATTTTTCTGGTCCTTTGCTTTCTCAGAGCGGTCCCAGTGCCAGATCCTGTCACAAGATGTGCATTGACATCCAGAGAAGGCAGATCTACACCCTGGGGAGGTACCTGGATTCCTCTGTGAGGAACAGCAAGTCCCTGAAGAGCGACTTCTACCGCTACGACATCGACACCAACACCTGGATGCTGCTGAGCGAGGACACGGCAGCAGATGGAGGCCCCAAGCTGGTGTTTGATCATCAGGTCAGCCACACTCATTTCATTCACCACATTGCTCTTCACAGATAAAAACAAGGCACAATTCGTCCCAAGAATATTTCTGGGTTTTACATTCTCTGAACCTCAGAGAAAGGAAAAACAATTCTTATCATTTGCTGTGTTTGTGTAAAATGAGAATGCAATATGGAGATTGGTTACCCAAAGGTGATGGTGCTTTGTTTTCTTGGCCTGTCAGGGCCAAGTGTGTAGCCCCACATTTCTCTTCACAGAGGAAAGCAAGGCACAATTCTTCCCAAGAATATTTCTGGGTTTCACATTCTCTGAACCTCAGAGAAAGGAAAAACAGTTCTTATCATTTGCTGTGCCTGTGTTTGTGCAAAAGTGGAATGCAATATGGAGATGGGTTACCCACAGTGATGGTGTTTTGTTTCCTTGGCCTGTCAGGGCCAGGGGTGTGTGTGTGTGTTGGGACTGTCACTGACAGTCATGAGATTCTGTGCAGTGTTGAGTGCTTGGCAGAATCAGTTTAAATGTAATGTAATACAATACAATATAATATAGACTAATATAGTATAATAAAGTAATTAATTAGCCTTCTGATAAGATGGAATCCTTCTCATAATTTCTCCCTGCCACAGGGCTCGTCCTGTTTCAATACACTCATCCTCCTGCTGCAGGTTCTCAGTGTTTAAAAGTCAGTTTTGATTGTAGTCTCTGATTTTGAGGTGCTGTAGCAGGTAACAGAGCAGGGATGAAGAGAGTGTGATCTGCACTCAATTAAATCCTAATAGCAATGCTGCTCAATGCCACTGGCTGCTGGTGTTCTAATCAAACCGAGTCAGAAGAATCATAAAAACCTTTGCAAACAAATGCATTTTATTAAGACATGTTTTATTAAAGCCCAAAGTACAGTTCATCTGGTTTTAATCAGTCTCCTTGAGCTGGGTTTGCAGATATGCCTTGCCTGGAGGGCCTTGGGGAGCAACTGTAAAGCTGTGTATGGTACCTTTGGAAGAATACTCCAAGCAAGCTGCTGGACTGAGGCCTGCACAGGAGCAGGATCCTTTCTAAATTGGTTACCTTTAAAAATTGTAGAATATGCTTTCTTTGTAGAGCTTAAAACACCTTAGAGGAATGACTACTAATCCTTTAAAAAGTCACATCTGTCCACATGTTCAAATTGAAAACTTCTTTACTTATGTCGTGTTCAGTGGCTTTTGTCTACTTGAAAAAGGTATTTTGTTCTCAATTGATTTTTTTTTTTTTTTTATGAAGCATTGCCAAGAAACAGCACATCAGGACTCATTTTTAAAGCAGCCCAAGATCAGCTTTTATTGGTACTGGCTGTTTTGTAACCAAAGCTGTTGTTTGCCAGCACAATGTGCCTTTCTGCTGACACCGAAAATTAAAGATACGCCATGTCTGCAGAACAAAAGCCAATCAGTCTTTCTGTTCTATTAATAACCAGTGCCAGTCTCCCAGGTGTTGGGGAGGAGGCACAAGGAAATTGTCAGTTGGCAGAGCTACTCTGGGTACCTTGCTTGCCTCTTGAAATGATTCCTTTTTCCCTGTTCTGTCTCTCAGGGATGAAGGGCCTCACTGACTTTGTCAGTCTGCAGCTCTCCCTCAGCACCTACTGCAATGGCAGTTTTTATTTAACCTTCAGAAATGTGCTGCACTAGAAGTGTTTTGTGTAGGCTTTGCTGAGTAGCATCTCTGTCTTACTGTAATCTTGTCTGTTGGTTTGTTTGGTTTTTTTTTTTTTTCCCTCTGGTATTTTGTAACCCTCTGCTTTGCACTTTGTCTGAAAACATCACCTGGAGTCAGGGGGTTTGGTTAATTTGTGCTGCAGTGCTTCTCATGGGTGCCATAACCTCAGTTTAGGTTTGGAGATTAAACAGGTTTGTGCTGCACTCCCATGAGGAATCTTTGGCTGGGTTAAGCCCCCACTTTGTGTTCCAGTAATGGGGTAACAGTAAATGTGGTGGAATCTCAGTAACAAATCACAGACTAATTTTTGCATCAGTTGATTGGTGGGCAGTGAATTAGCAGTGATTTTGAATTTTTCCCTTGCACAACCATTGCCAAAGGTGATACTCTGTTAACTCTGGCTATAAGGATGTAGCTTGAAAGATCCCCATGGATCTTTTCTGTGGAATCTATGGAAAAGAACCCTGTGAATCCTTGTGAAAGACTCTCAACTACTTTTCCCTGAAATCAGCAGGTTTTTTGGGTGATGAAGGATACATTTAGTCTTTTCTTTTGCATATTAAATGGCATGTAGAAATTAGACTTGTGTTTTAAATTTCTTTTATGAGATTAATACCTGACAACCATGAAGATGTGTGTCCTTTTCTGTTTGTTGGAGACTCAGATGTACAGAGCATTGTCTTAGCTTAGTAGGCATTGCTTGCAGAAGAGGAGTGTTTAATATTAGATCTCAAAGTGTTCAGGTCTTACCTGCTTAAAACTGCTTCCCTGCTTCTTGCAGATGTGCATGGATTCTGAAAAACACATGATCTACACCTTTGGGGGCCGAATCCTGACCTGCAATGGCAGTGTGGACGACAGCAGAGCCAGTGAGCCCCAGTTCAGTGGCTTGTTTGCTTTTGACTGCCAGTGCCAGACGTGGAAACTTCTGAGGGAGGATTCCTGCAACGCCGGACCCGAGGATATCCAGTCCCGGATAGGACACTGCATGTTGTTCCATTCTGTAAGTATCCACACCCTGCTTTGATTTATCATGTCTGACTTTAAGGAGAACATCTGGTTTTGGTTTTTCTTGCAAATTTTAAGCTCTTTAATCTCCTGAGTGATGTGTTGTCTCAGTTAATTCGATGCTTGCTGGCATTCTGATGCTGCTTTGGTAAGTGCAGGAGATGCTGATTCAAGTTTCGGAGCTTTCGTGACTCCAGCTGAATAAAATTTCAAGTAAAAATCAAGGCGAATTTTAAAGAGTTGATTTTAATATAATAATAGTAATTAAAACAAAGGATGTAGTTCATTTTGACCTAAAAATGTATTCTTTTGAATATCGAAGTGCAGTTTAGAAGCTTTTGTGTTACTGGAATGAGACTTAATGGGTTGCATTGAGTTGCACAGGCCTCAGAGCCTTTGGTGCTGGAGCATCCAGCTGCTCTTTGTAGTCCTGAGCAGCTGCAAACAGCTGTAAACAGCTGGGATTATGGAGACTTCATCCAGAGCCTCCTGGAGAAGCAGAAAGGTGGGGGAGAGGTGTATATAAGCATTTTATTCTATGTTGGGTATATGTTTCCAGTTGTGTTCATTAACCACATGTCTATTTAACAATACTAAGGAGAATTAAAATTAATGTTGTGACATTTAAATATTTACTGATACCATCAACTCAAACCCCACCAATTTGAAAAAATTGCTGATTTTCTTTTTCTTGCCCTTTCAAGTGAAAGATCAGAATTTTTACAGTGCATACTGGGCTTTCTGAACGTTTAATTTTATTTTTGTTTTGAATGGTTCTTTAAAATCTGATGGAAGAACATATTGCCCCACAAAATTCTACACAGGAACTTGAGGATCTTTCAAATAGGAGTCCGTGGTAAATGTAAGAATACTGGTTTCTGTAAGCACAGGTCATGGAAGTTTAAGCCCTTTTCTGTTTTTTCAACCATTTGAAAGAAAAATAATCTGCCTCTCACGGACTTTCCACTTGGCAGACTTGAAAGAAGCAATAAACCTGTTATTCTTGGCTTGCTCCTTGCCATTTGCCTGTACTGAATTTAGTAATGTGCTGATACTTGGATGGTTTCTCCTACAGTCTATCTTCTGTTCCTGTTGTGTTTTTAACAGTGATTTTATGATGGACTTTAGAGACAGGGCCTGGTAATTCTTTTATAATAACCCTGAAAGATGAGCTGCTGCTTTAATGTGCTGAAGTCAAAGCTGGATGAGGCAGGGCTGCATCAGTACAATGATGTTAAACTTAGAAGAGACATCTCTGTTCCTCTTTGATTCATTAATGGCTGCCCCTGGATGTGTTCCAGGCCAGGTTGGATGAGGCTCACAGCAACCTGGGACAGTGGAAGGAGATTTGAACTGAATGGGCTTTAATGTCCCTTCCAACCCAAACCTTTTATGACTCTGTGATAAATATTGCTGTTAGTGATCACAGTTGACCGACATACTGTCTTGAACTCATAAAGATTTTTCTTTCCCCCCTCCTTTTCCAGAAAAATCGCTGCTTGTATGTGTTTGGTGGCCAGAGATCAAAGACTTACTTGAACGACTTCTTCAGTTATGATGTGGACAGCGACCACGTGGACATTATCTCAGATGGCACAAAGAAAGATTCAGGGATGGGTAAGAGGATAACAACATAATCATTTCATTCCCTTGGTGCAAATGAGAAATATGAAATATTGTGAAAGGAGAAATATGGAGGTGAAAGGCCAGGTTCAACCTGTGGGATCAGGTTGGCATCCTTAACTAACCCTTCATACCCAGGTGAACTCCACTGTACAGGTTAAACTTCTGCCAGCTCTTCTGTTCTTTCTGTCATTTGACACTCTTCATCTTGAGCACAATACAAATAATTGATGCATGAAACCACACAGCACCTCAAAAGAAAAAAAATCACAAAAAAACAAACCAGCAAAATAAGAACTAAGAATACCTCTTTTGGAAACTCTAGAAAAAAAAATCTTTAAGACTGGAAAGGAGAAAGTAAATTGTTATTTTTCTGGTTTTCACTAAGTGTAAATTACCATAAGATAAAGATAATCTGCAGAAAGGCAGGTAGGGTGCTCAGAGGCAGAGAATTGGAGTAGAGGGACAGAAGTTATTTTCACCAGAAAGATGAGACCAAGCTGTTGTCCTGTTATATTTGTAATAAATATCAGAAAAGGGTGAATAAAAGGAAGAGGAGGGAGCAGGGCTTCAGTTCTGTGTGATTCATAGCACTAGAGCTACATATTCTGTGTGTAGTTCTGTATGACAGAAGTCTTTAAAAACACCCAGAAGGCCTGTAACATAACCATGAAGAACTGATTTCATGCCTTTTCTCCTCAAATGACAGACAAAAATGTTCCTTTCTTCCCGAAAAGCCTTTCTGCATGTATAAGCACGTCATTTTCCTGTTGCAAATACCCTGATCTTCATCCTGCCAGTCAGAATTTGAAATTTGAGTTGCACTGTGTACCACTGTGGGACAGAAGTTATGAGTATTTCTCATGTTTTCTATGTTCAGTCCCAGCCTTCTCTTCTTCCAGTTACTAAAAACTCCAAGAAGGTAATTAATCTTTAATTTAGGCTGCCCTCCTTCTTTTGATCAGGCTTAACTTTTAACAAGTAATTTTACTGAAATTGTGAAGTCAGTTATTGGTGGTGAGGAGTTATTGTTTGCTCATTAATTTAGTTATGCCAATAAGGGAGAAAAGTACCCAAACTGTAATTCTCTGGAGTCAGTTATTTACTCAAGTGTTTCCAAGAAAGAACCAGCTCATATTGTTGACAGTCTCCTTTATTCAGGTGCACGTTGCCTGATGCTCTGTACACACCCACGCTCCCTTTGTTGTCCTCAGAGCTTTTAAAGAATAGATTTTCTTTTCTCCAGGAAATTTGTAACATTCTGCATTTTGATCTTTTCAAGTTACATATCTTCATAGCCTGAATTTGGAAATATGTGGCTTTAAGCCCACACCTTTGTCTACTTTAGATTTAAAGATAGTGAGTTTGTCAGGACACTGAGCTCTGCTTTTCATACATGAACTTCAGTGTTCAGTAAAGTAAATGAGAAATGAAGTAAATTTTTAGCCCTTCTCCCCATTCCCACAGGCCCTGAAGTGATGAATAGAAGATTTTGTATTTTTTTTAAATGAGAAAATGACTCACTGGAAATAATTCACAAGTAGATTTTTTTGGTTTACTGTTCTCCTGTGTGTGGAAAGTAAACAAAGAGATTTGAACGTTTCCATTGCTTTTGAAAGAAAACACTGAGTTAATTTGCATTTTAACAGGAAGAGAACAAAATGCTCATTACATTCAGACAGCAAATGTTGACAGCACTATTTTCACCCCAAAAAAGCAAGTCTTTATTGTGCTCTTGTTAGGTGGTGATACACCATTTTGATCTGCCTGAACAAAGTGATTGCCTGCCTGGTCGCTGTGAAGTTTTAAGCTGCTCAGTGTGATGAGTCAAGCTGAGGATGCCTGACCTAGATGTTCCTATAAAGTCCCATGATTACATTTTGTTCCTGGCTCGCATGTGGCATTCAGTTCTATTCTTAGTTGAGCTATTTTGATTTTTAGCCTTTCTAAAAGAACTTAATTGTGCATTTGTTTAAATATCTCGTGGAGTAGGGAATTTTTTAAAAAAAGCAGTGAAATAGATAATAAGGATTATCAGTAAGACAGAGTTGTTGCAATGCTATAAAACCATGGTAATGATATGTTGGTTTTGCTGCTTTCATCTTCTGAGATATTTGTGCTGTTCAGCGTTTCTTTGATTTTGTTTGTGCCTCTGATGTTGATCCTATGACCAGCTCCTTGGATGGCTGATGTGTTTGGGAATGATGGGTGATAAGTATCATTTAAATGTTCTTAATTTGAAGTAAAATACGTAATTCTAACAAATTTAGACATGCACCTGTGGTGATGTCTTGTATGTGAAGGAAGACAACAGAGGTGCAAATTAGAGGTGTTTTAGTACCATTGAATAGAGAGCGTTTGGAGGAGAGACAGAAATGTTTGTGTTGATGGACACACTTTTAGAGCAGTTTTATATTTTAATTGCTTTAAAAAGCACATAAACAACACTCAACAGCATAACCCCCCCAGCAAACAAAAATGGTGTATATCCGAAATGTACAGGTGGTCTGGAGATGCCACCAGTCCCAGGTGTCCCTAAAGGCTGGACTGGGAGCTTTCCTGAGTGCCTTAGTCCCATGCCTGATTGTGGACAGTCATTTCAGCTCTGAGGGAGCTCATGGTAACGTTTGTGGTTGAGGTTTCTGTGATAATCCCCTCTGGCCCTGGCTCAGGTGGTGTCAGAGCTCCTGCTCAGAGGGAGAATTCCTTCTGCAAGAGGATGTGCAGAGCATCTTCTATCCCTTGGCATCGAGTAACTTCTAAAAGTCAAATGTGAGCAAGCCTTAAAAGTTCTTGTGGCTCATTGTAGTGGTGAAGAGGCTCTTAAGGGTAGCCTACACATTTTAAAGCTAAGCCTAGTTTTTAAGCTCCCAGGGCTCTTTTGGGCAGGTGCTCACTTCACATAGACCACTGTGCACCTGATGGATGGGGAATTTCATGGTTAAGTACCACGGACAGAGGCGACACAGCCCAGCCCAGGAAACAAGGCAAAGTGAGAAAAATATTAATCAAAATAGATAGTGGAGCTGGCTCAGCATGGCTGGGATCCAGCCCAGACAGGCAGCCTCAGGGTGTCATTGTCATCACCTCTTAGTGACACCTGGCATGTTGTGCCTGTGTTCAGGTGAGGTTTGTGGCCAGCACGTCCCCTGCCATGGAAGCATTTTGTTTTGTGCTTTTCATCCTGTGAGGTGCTTCTCAGAACTAATCCCCAAATCTTTTCTCTACCTGTGAAGGTGAGGAGGGGCAGAGGCAGTCACCAGATCCTAGAGATGCCTTGCAGAGCTGCCATAGCTCAGAATTCCATTCAGATTGACTGATTGTTTTTTTCCAAAATCTCAGAGACATCCCAGCATTGGACATTGGATTGTTGCTTTGTCAACATGACAACCAAACTGTTCAGATGGTCTCCTTAGCTGCTTCTTGGCAGACTGCCAGATGCAGTCTCATCAGGAAAAATCCAAGAGGATAATCATTATCTTGCTGTGTCAACAGCTGGCCTGGTGCTATCACTCACCACGACTTGCTCCATTAAAGTCTGGCGGAGGTGCTGCTTCCACTTTATAGGAACTACAAGGAGTAGCTTGGAATAATTTGCACCTACCACTTATTAAAAATTAATCCACTGGGAGGTGCCAGGTTCTGGTGAGCAGCAGAATCCATGTGATGAAGTTTTCTCCCAATTTTGTGATCACGAGGCAGCACAAGGAGGGAGGATTCTTGTGAATCGCTTGCAGTGGGACTGGCAGTCACATGTTCTGAGGGTTTCATAACTCAGGTGGCACTAAAACCCTGTCACTGCACTTGCTTCCCTTATTTATCCTTCATAAATCCTTCAGGCATGGTTTGTAGACTATAAATTTATAGAATTTATATATATATCTGTCCTTTATATTATAGATATCCTTTGCCATTGGTTTGTTTCAAAGCGTGTAGAAAGATTTGCTGTAGTATCCCCTCAAATGTAAGAGATGAGATTTAATTTCCAAAATGCTGTCCAGTACTATGAGAACCACATCTGTGTAACCATGAACTTGACTTTAGGGTGCCCAGAGAAGCTGTGGCTGCCCCTGAATCCCTGGAAATGTCCAAGGCCAGGTTGGATGGGAATTGGAGCAGCCTGGAGTAGTGGAAGGTGTCCCTGCCTGTGGTAGGGGGTGGGACTGGATGATCTTTAAGATCCCTTCCAACCCAAACCACCCTATAATTCCATGAATTTAAATTTCCTGCTTTGCAAGCTCTGTCTCTGTGCTAAAGCTGTTTTCTTGCTTCGATACTGGCAGCAGCCAAGGTTGTGCTTGAACAACTGTAGCTGTTTGCACGCACCAGCCAAAAAATATTCAGCTGGCTGAGATGATCACTGTGATCCCATAAACTCCTGTAAGCAGGGACTGTGGCAGAGGGAACCTGGCTGTTCCATGATTAGGTGTCACTTCCAGAGAAAAGCTTTTCCTCTGTGTTGTATTTAAATGGAAATTGCACTGTACAGAGCTGCACAGCATCTCCTCAGAGCTTGCTCAGGAGTTATTGCTTGCTTTTGGAACTGGCTGCAAACTCCAGGCCTCTGTGGCTGAATATTGTTTTTAAATATTGAGGCCACAAGCTTTTAATTTTTACTGTGTAAAAATGAATGAAAATACTAAGTTCCTGGGCAAGGATTCAGACCTCTTATTTTCAAGTAGTTACTGCCTTTCTACCATAGGCTGGTTAATGAGATTAAGGGGGAAGAAAACATTCAGTAGCACAGGAAAAGCATTCACTATCTTCTAGACTTTTTAGGGTTGTATGGTGTTCAGTGATTTCTCTCTACAGCTTTTCCTCTTCAATCAGTGATGTATTGTCATAGGAGCCAAGTTAATACCACGTAGCCACAGGCCAATGTTAAAACACCCAGGGCTGAGTCCTCAGTCACTGCTTTGTCCCTGGAGCTGGCTGCCCAAGGGGTGCCCTGAAAGGTGTGGAATAGGTGGGGGTTTGCTCCAAAGCTGATTTTACATCTCTGTGAAGAAGCACAAGTGAGAGAACTTGCATGGAGCCTTTCTTACCACTTCATTCACCCCTTGGATCTAATTCATTGCAGATAACAGATCTGCAAGTGCTCTGCTTCTCACCCCTTGTTATTTGACTTTTTTCTCCCAAGTCCTAAAATTTAACAAGATATGTCCTAAGCAATCAGTTATTGTCACTGTTATAGACCCATGTTTACAGGTTCAAATCAATTAGATTTCCTTCCCAGTGTACATTTAGTTACCTAAATGTCACAAGAATTTTTCCGATGTTTCCAGCCCGTGTCCCTCTCTCATACTCCAACCATTCTCCTTTGAATTCTGTCCAACATTTCCTGCCAGTCTGCTGCACTTGCAGATGATGAACCTCTCTTACCCCCTAGTGGAAGTATTTCAGTCCTGAGGTTTTTATGGAGCCCTTTTGCTCTGGCAAGGATCAGACTTCCTTGGAAAACATCTTTTTGACATTTCTGTTGGGTTTAAAGCATCACAGCTTTTCCTGCCCACTGTGTAGTATCTTGTCTTACTGTCTATTTATTTTCAGGGACTTGTTTATCAAATTTGTGTTATGGGGCTTTTTTAAGCCTTTGGACACTGCATCCAACTTTCTCATTTTGTCCTCCTCTGCAAAAGACCAGATGTCAACTCTTTCTTGCCTAAGGCACTACTTAAATACAGTTTCTACCCAGTTGCTTAGATAGGTCACAGAGTTTATGTAAGTTACTCCTTGTCTCCGGCCCTTAGTAAATGTGGGGATTTATATTTCTGATACTTCTCTAGGCATTCTGCATTTCAAACAGTCACAAGAAGAGATTGATTTACAGCTGAGGGAAGCCTGAAATTACTTGACTTGAATCTTGGTTTGATTGCAGTTGCTGCAGATGAATTCTGTTCTTAATATCAAGAGGAAAAAACCACCAGCGCTGAACTTTGGCAGCTTTTCCCTCCTTCATTATTTAAATAATAATTTCAGCTTCGGGAAATCGAGCAGAAACGAGATACAAAATTAATTTATTTAACAACATTTCAGGAGGAGGGATGGGACTTCCATAGACAAGTTTCAGATGCTTTGAGTATCAATGGTAAGAGAGCAGCTATGTTCCTCATGATTATAATAATTTTCATTTCAATGAGGTATTAGTGCTCTGAAGATTTGCACAGGGTTTTTTCTTATTTGTAATATTCCCAGCTTGGTCTCAAATGTTCAAAGCAGCAGATAGGGTTGCAAAGACATTTTCCATGTGCATTAGCATTGCTGATCAAATTTAGATGGCTCTCCTGCCAGAAATGTCTCAAGCAGGCCTTGAATTTAATCCTTTTGGGTCAGCAACTTAGTCCCTGGCTATGCAAGCAAACATATTGCAGGATATTTTTCAAAAATTAGCAATTTTTAGTCATCTTTCTGTTCTCAATTTCCTTATGGGATGACTTTCACAGTCGTCATTTGTATTATTTAAAAACTAAGTTCTTTGTGGTTTGCAGATAAAACAAGGTGTGTAGTCATTGTTGTGTCAGTGTTATTTCCTTTTTTTTTTCTCTTTTCTACCACTCATTTTGCTTATAAACTCGATTCATTTTCCTTTAAAACTTTGTGGCAAAATTGGAGGCCAAACTAGACAGTTTTATGCTGATGAGGGCTCCAAAGCCTCTTCCTCCTGTAAAATCAAAAGGAAGGATTTTGTCAAAGGAAGTTTGAGAATGAGTTATGCAAATATATTCAAGTTTCTATTTAAATTTACATGGGAATTAAGCATTTAAATTTTTTTAAAGAAATGCTTAGGTTTTATGGTGCTGCTAACTTCTTCAGTAGGGGCTAAAATTGTAGAAAACCAAATTCTACTCAGAATTTTTTAATTCCTTTATTGCTTTCCTGGCCTAACAAATGAAAAGAGTGAAGTGTGAGAATGAAACCAGTTACAGAATGGGTTTCCAAAATACCATTTTGTGTATTCCCCAACGGCAATATTAAATATTTTATTAACATAGGGCTCTTTTTCTAGGCCATGGGGGCAGTTCAGTTAATTGCAAGGAAGAATTTGCAAAATACAAGAGTTCTGAGAATTTTTCATGCCAAAATCTTGACCAAAGGCCAGGAACCTTTACCAGCCTTTGTAAACTGACCCAGAAAGAGAAAGGGGACAAACAGGATCTGTAAACAAAGATCACGTGCCCTTCACAAATACATTTTGGAAGGATGGTTGCCTAGGGAAGCAGGAAATGGGGAATTACACAACAAACAAAAAGGACTGCCAAACAAATTTGCTGACCTTTTTTTCTGGGGAATTATGGTGAAAACTACTGGAATCCGTAGGATTTCACCATATTTCCAAATCTGAAGGTGGGACAGAAGAATAGTTTGGTAATTACGCCACAACTCTTCAGAAAATACAAAAAGCTTCTTTGATATGTTTGTTCTGCAGGGTTATGAGTATAGAATTGAGAGGTCATCTTGAATTTTTTGGAGTTTCCCAGCTTTTGCAATTAAGCTTTCTGGAATCAATGCTTCCTTTTACAGATGAGATAATAACAAAATCACTCCATTCATGTTTGTAAGGGTCATCTGGTCATTCAGCTCTATATTAGGCAGCCAATCCTCATTTCTGAGCTGGTCATCTCCCAAATGGCTCTGTCCATATCTTTTCCTAGGAAACAGCAGCTCTCAGAATGGTTTGTTTTTTCTTCCAAGAGTCAGAGATAGGAAGAGAAGAAAAGAATTTTCATTGGACTTGGCTTTAACAGGGAAGAAGTTGGGCTCTGCATGGTGATCTGCTGAATTGCAGGGGAAAGGAAACTCATTTGCCTGATGTTTGGATCCCTTCTGCATCCTCCCTTGTTTCCAAAGTGTAATTTTTATTTTTCTTTTCTCAGTTCCAATGACAGGATTCACTCAAAGGGCCACCATTGATCCTGAACTGAATGAAATCCACGTCTTGTCAGGGCTCAGTAAAGACAAGGAGAAGCGGGAAGAGAACGTGAGGAATTCCTTCTGGATTTATGACATTGTGAGGAACAGCTGGTGAGTCCTGACTTCCACACTGACTTTATTTAGAAAGCAATCCTGTCTCTGTAAGGCAGCTCTGTAACCTCTGATAACCATGGAATTGTTGAAAGTTGTGAAAGACAGCTGAGTTCCCTTTAGGCACCTCTTTTTCCCATTGTCTTTAGAGGTAATAATGGCAATAATCCAAATGAGAGAGGGAAATCATGTGAACATCTCTATTGGAGCCAGGTGGAGGGGATGAGGGGAAGTGAGCAGTTCAAAAAGGCTTTTCCTGCAGGAAGGGTTCAAGGCCAGGATTCAGATCCAGTGCAGCAAATTCAGACCAGTGTAAGTTGTTAATAGCAGTGTACATGGCTCTGGTTCTTAGAAACTGAGGAAACTGGTGCAAGTGAATGGTGATGGAGAAGTCTCTGTGCCAAAAGGGATATTCTGAGAAAATATCTCCTGGTTTTGTACTTAGTAGCTCCTTGCCACTGTTCCTTTCCAGAGGAACTGGCAGAGATTTTGTGCTCAAGGCCTCTTCTCAAGTGGGGTCAACCACTTCAAAGGTGTGAGTGTTGTTTTTTAAAAGTGAGTTCTCAGTTATAACTTAAGCCTGCTTGGAAATCACTGACTGAAATACCACCTCTGCCATAATATGTGGTCTAAAGCTCTGCTGGGTCCAAGATGTTTTCTTCCATAATAAAAAAATACTTAATGCTGGCAGTTTTGTAGGCAAATAATGTAACATCTGAAGAGCTCCCCAAAGCTTATGAAAAATAATTTTCTAGAATTTTTTCCTGTTTGGCTTGTGCTTGAGGACTGTTTTCAGCCAAAAAGACCTCTGATTACTGGCTGGGTTCTTTGTCCCAGGGATGGAATGGAATGGGGATGGGATGGAGTGGAATGGGATGGAATGGAATGGGATAATAGAGGACAACATTAAGAGAAGTAAGAAAATCTTTGGTGTTTTACATAATTTGTACCTTCCAGCCTTTCAGCAACTTTTGTGCTTTCTGTAGGTACAACTAATAATTCTTTACTGCTTTAATTTCAGGTCTTGTGTCTATAAGAATGACCAAGCAGCAAAAGAGAATCCAGGTAAAAGCCTTCAGGAAGAGGAGCCCTGCCCAAGGTTTGCCCATCAGCTGGTGTATGATGAGTTGCACAAGGTAAAAAGTGATTTTTATTTTTTTTAAGACTTTTTGTTCTGAAAATGTAGCGATTTCCTTAAAGATGGTACAATAAATATCCTTTTTGAATGTTTGGATTAATATGGTGAATAACTCTCACTTCTCATGTTTTGAAATAAGGTGCTGAAGTACTTTTAATGTCAATATGAAGTAAACATGAGATCTGTTCTCACACTTCAGAACACACAAAGCTTCATTCATTATCCTCAGGGATTTAATCTCATCTGTTGGTGAATAAATGAGAACAGATAGTTACCAAAATTTCTAGGAAAAGATGTGTTTGAGTGAACTAATCACAGCTAAGACTGCTCTGAAGCAGAGGTGCCTGACTTTACCCTGCATGTCAGAAGGAACTGTCATTCTCTAGCACTGTCAGACTCCAATGGACACATTCATACTTAAATGGACTTAAAACTTGGTTTAGTGTATAGGACAGCTCAGTAAACTTAAAGCTTTGTACATATTAACCAGTAAAGCACAAACCCACAGATTAGGTTCATAAACTCATGAATTTAAATTACTGTGACACGTCTACTGCTCCTTTCATGGATTTTTCTAAAAATTCTCCCTAGTCTGAAGCAGTCTGAGTTAAAGAAAAACATATTGTAGTCTTGCATTCTGCGGGGTGTTAATCAAATTTGGGAAACCCAGCTAGCCCAAAACTTGGGGGGATTTTAAGGAGGATTGGGTGCAGATTCTGTATGGGGAAATTGCATTGCTTGTTGTCTTCACTGTAATGATACAGTAAATATGTAAATACTGTTCTGCTTTTACTTGTAAGTATAAGGCACCATGAGAGAGTAGTATTTTCTGAGTTACTCTGAAGGTTGCTAAATCATCCCAGTTGCCCAGCTTTATCTGAGGAGCTGTTTGATGTGCTTGTTTTGAAGAGTCTTATTTTTAGAAACCTCTGTTCCAATGACCTTTCTAAACTCCTCTG
Organism: Zonotrichia leucophrys gambelii; assembly: GCF_028769735.1. Lineage (NCBI taxonomy): Eukaryota > Metazoa > Chordata > Aves > Passeriformes > Passerellidae > Zonotrichia > Zonotrichia leucophrys. The sequence goes on from NC_088170.1 coordinate 69,246,043, forward strand.
ATATAAATAAGGAGAGCCTTCAGCAGTGGGATGCAGAATACATTGTTTTGAGTGATTATTTTTAAAGCCATGGGGAAAGGTAGGCTGGTGGACTTGTTAAACTTCACTATTTGAAGGTCCTTTGTAGCATGTTTAATATCAACAGTTCAGAGTCTGAAATTACCACACGATGGGAAGAAAAATGTAGCAAAGAAATAAACAGTTCTTTTGTGACATTTCCACTCTTCTGGAAGTTTGCCTTTCTCTGAGTCTAGATTGTGCTGGACTGGGCTTGCTCTCACTTTACTTTGGATGTCTTCAGGACTTCCAGCTCACTTTGTCAGTTCTTAAGGATTTATCATTTTTATAGCTTTTTCCTAAAGAAAGAATATGCATGAATTTTGTATGTTCATTTATAAATATCACAGGTATCTGCTAAAGAGATGTTGTAAGAGTACAACTCTTTTATTATCTTAAAATGTAAATTGTTCAGGAGAACTTATTTCATCTCCAAGTGGACAAAGTGAGGCTGATAGTAAGATGGAGCAACTTGTCTAAAAGGCAGAGTTTATCCCACCAGAATAAAGCTCTGCAAAGCTGCTGACACAGTAAATTGTCTTTGTTCAGTAGATTTACACAAACAATCAATTTTTTGATCTGCCTCTCATTTCCTTAGGTTCATTACTTATTTGGAGGGAATCCTGGTAAATCCTGCTCTCCAAAGATGAGATTAGATGATTTCTGGTCTCTGAAGCTCTGTCGACCTTCAAAGGAATATCTGCTAAGACACTGCAAATACCTCATCAGAAAGCACAGGTATGGAAGCAAAGGTGGTTTGCAATTTCCTTTTCCATATGTCTGGGTTTTTTTCAAGTTGCTAAGACTCAAATCTCTCATAAACCATCTTGTGAAATATCATTTTGTTGGTTATATGAAACTAGATGATCTTCAAGGTCCCTTCTAAACCTTCTGCACATTTTTTGATTATTTTTTAAAATTATTTTAATAAAAAGCAGTGAACCAGAGCTAAACTACAAAATTAACTTGATTCATTTTGCCCATGCTATCCTAAAAGTAGAAAAATCTGATTATTGTGTGGGGAGTCATGGGGAATTTTTAGATTCCCTTTTCACTGGGCTGCTCATCAACATGTGTTTTGGTGCTGTCACCTCCCAAGGAAATGGAGTATGTTTTGGAAACACTGCTTGGAGATAGTAACAGCCTGCAAGGATGCTAATGAAGTCTGGGGGCTGGATGCCTTTGCACATCTGAGACTCAACCGTGGTGAGGTCATCAGAGTTTCTCATTCAGAAACTCCTGAAAGAGCTCACTTAGGCAGAATTCAGCTACACTGCAGTGCTTCTTGCACTCTGGATGCTTCAGAGCTGCCTTATATTTGCTATTAAGGGCAACAGCTTTTCAAAATCAAGCTTATGGTGTTGCCTTAGTCAAGAAATTGCAGCAGTGAGAGAGCCTTTCAGGACCCAGCAAATCATTTGAAAGCAGTAAATAGCTCTCCCTGCATTCTGGGGGAGAATACTTTGTTATCAGGCTCTGCCAAGAGTTAGAAGGTCAGGTTAAAATACCTGATGGTATTTTATTTCTGAGGCAGCAAGCAAATTGCTGTACTCAACTCCCAGCCACTGTGGCTGGGTGAGACACTGAGATTAGGCACACAGTAGATGTGAATACCTACAAGAATGAATAAAGGCCTTGCCCAGTTATCTGGGAGGTTTATTAAACCCAGATGTGATGGTATGGAAATGCAGCTCTGAATTATTTGTTTCTACTTGCTTAAATTGCACTTGAAGGAAATGTTGCTGTGTGTTACCTGGCAGAAGTTTGGGGTTTATCCACCACGCTCCCATTTTTGGGGTTTCTGTGAGGAAGCCAAATCTGAGCACCCAGGAATGGTGGGATGGATGCCTGGCTGGGGCTGAGTTGCTGTGGAGTCACTGCCTGCCCTTTACCTGCACTGCCCCAAACTCTGGGTACCAGAACAGATGCTGGCCTTGCATCCACAGCAATCCCACAGCATCAGCCTGGGTCCTGTTTATCCTATGAGCTTGTTCAGTACCAGTCAGCCAGGCTGGGAAGGAGCAAGGTGACAGTGGTTCCACTCATTTAAAGCACTTCAGCTCTCTGGACCATGGTGATGTCATCTGAGAAAATCTCTGGCAGTGTCTGAAACCATGTGTAGTGACCAAACTGTCAGATGCAGCAGGTGACAGACAAGGTCTTTGTGCTCCCTGTGCTGCTCAATCACTGACATCTTTAGGCAGTTTCAAAATTCAGGCTGCACATGTCCACTGTGGTATAAATAGCCAGGTAGATGACCCAAATTAAAAAATAACAATATGATAAAATGACAAACAGTGTGATGCTGCACTCAGGGATAGGTGAGAGGAGGAAAAAGATGATTTTAAACCTCATCCTTTCCAGGCTTATGCAACCAGCTCAGTGCTGCAGGGAAGCAGCTCTGCTCACTGAGTGTGCTGAGCCCAGAATCATATCCTGAGGGCTCTGTTCACTTCTTGAGGGAATTCACAGAAGTTGCAGTTCCTGTTCATTAAAAGACAATGAGGAAATAATGGTGGTGGTGCACAGGATTTTTATGGAGCTGTGCTCTTTCCAAAGGTGGGATGTTAATATCCCAGGGGCTGAAGTGCTCAAGGCTTGCCTGTCTGCTCTGTGAGATGCTGCTCACATCTTACTTCGTTTGTGGAAGACAAGCTGTACTTGAGATTTTATATTTATATATTAAGAAGTTTCTGTGCATATACTTTTGAATATTTTTAATAAGAATGTAATACTTTGCCCTTTTAATTCCTTTGCACCCCAAAAAACCCTCTTCCATGTTTCAGTCTGGCTTGAGATTCCATCAAACATGAGGCTTTCTAGCGTGGTTTTCTTTGGAAATACTGTGTTTTTTAGATGGGTTTGAGCCAGTTTAGTCCTGAAGGATGTGGCTGTGCTCAAGTTTTCTGTCTCTTCTCTGCAGGTTTGAGGAGAAGGCTCAGACTGACCCTCTTAGTGCACTGAAGTACCTGCAGAATGATTTATATGTAACCGTGGATCACTCGGACCCCGAGGAGACAAAGGAGGTGAGGATCAATGAACCTTGTCCTACAGAAATTTAGAATGCCTTCTCATTGAAAGTTTTGGGCTTCTTAAACCTGGGTTTTATTCAATTTGTAAAAGCTCAGCAGGTGCCAGACACTTTGCTGTATCATGTATTTCTTTGCACTTAAGTCAGACTGTTTTGGAAACAGTCACGTAACAACTGCAGGTCCAGATAAAATAGCTTTTGTATTCCTAAGAGTGAAGGCTAAGCCTTGTTTTAATTCCAGTGTGCTGGTGTGTATTTTGGGAGCTTTAATTGAAATGTAAACTCTCTGAAATGTCACCAGTCTGTAGTTGGTTGTGCAGTAGAAAGGGAATAGAAACTTACTCATGCTCAGGCTTCTCAATATTCAGCATCTCTGGGAAGGGGAAGCTTTTCCAAAGATTATCAATATTTCTTGAAGTAGTTTATACCTATACACTGCTTGCTACCCTTAAAATCTTATGTCCTTTGCCTTTTGAATATTATCCAGTAGGCATGTTCTTTATTTATTCCAGGAATTTGTTCCCATTTCCTGTTTTGATTCCAGTGCTGCAGTGCGTGTCACTTTACAAAACAGATTAAAGAAATAGTGAGAAGTGTCACATAAGGTGGTTGATTTGACTCTGGCATTAATTTCCACATGGAGTTTGGGGCACCAGCTGAGATGTGCCAACATTCAGCTCCTGATGGGTAGATAAGGAAGAGTCTGGGGTTCTTGCTGTCTTCTTTCCTTAATGACATGGGCAGGGATTCAACAGCTCCATTTATAAAATCACGATGGGAGGAGGGGCAGTTCTATTCCATGCTGAGTCCCTGGATTAAATCTCTTAATCTGGTGGCTTTAACTTGCTACTTTAGCTAAAGATTATACAGACACTGAAAGGTCTTGGGGGAGAATATAAGAATATTCTTGCTTGTGCACAGGATGGAATTGTAGGGTTAGAATTAGGAAAAAAGTTTTATCAGGATCTTGGAAGTGATCTCATTTGTCATAAATTCTAATCAGTGTTTATGAACATGTGATTCAACAAAATATTTAAGTGCTGTGACTCTCTGTTCTCTGTAAATGGTTTCTTGTTCAAATTGTTCCATATCAAGTAGTTTCACATCCTTTCTAGCCATTTCTAGCATAGGAAAGACAGCAGATGATCCTGCATTTCTTAAAGTAGGAAAGGAGATTTTTTTCCCCCCTAATATGTGTCATCTTCCCAGTGTGGTAACACTTCCAGAGTCTCTGAGGTTGGAAAAGACCTTTAAGGTCATCAGGTGCAACCATTGCCTCAGCACTGCCAAGGCCACCCCTAAACCATGTCCCCAGGTGCCACATCTAATGGCTTTTAAATACCTCCAGAGATGGGGATTATACTTCCCCAGGCAGCCTGTGCCAGAGCTGGACAGCCCTTCTATTTTTTCCTGATACCCAATCTTAATTTGAGGCCATTTCCTCTTCTCCTGTGTTTTATTACTTGGGAGTCACCCACCCCCTGTTAGGATTTGTGCCGAGCCAGAAGGTCCCCCCAGAGCCTCCTTTTCTCCAGGCTGAGCCCCTTCCCACCTCCCTCAGCCCCTCCAGGTTCTCCAGATCCTTCCCCAGCTCCATCCCCCTCCCTGGACAAACTCCATCCCCTCAGTGACTTTCTTATTGTGAGGGGCCCAAAACTGAGCCCAGAATTCAAGGTTTCTTCCTGTTTGAGCCTGTACTAACTCATAGAGTACAAGCCCCCATCCTGATGCTCTCTTTTTCCCTCCCACTCCTGTAAAATGTGTCCTGTGTTCTCTGATCTCCTTTTTTCTTCATGTCACACCTGTGTGCTGGTAGTCTGTCTCTCCTCAGCCAGTTATTCCTAAGGATATTTTGCATCTCATGGCTGGCTGGGCCTTTTTATTATTCCCTGAACAGCAAACATCTGTGGTGTGATGAGCAAGCTCTTCTCCTAGTTGCTGCTGCCTCCTGTCGCCCACAGACCGAGGGAGCTGCTGCAGAAGCTGCATTTGGGCACATCTGGCACAGAAAACCCTTTAATATCCTCCTTTTCCTGTTCCCAGCTCAGTGTTCAACTTGTCCACCTTGCAGGAATGCAGAATTTACAAGCCTGCATGGCTCCTCTGAGATTTTGGGGAATGTAGAAGCTGTATCATACCAGTAGAAGTAGAATAAAATGAAAAAAAGAATTACCCCTTTTCAGAGAGCTCACTGGTGTTCTGAACATTAATGATCCAGTGAATGAGCTTACATAGCTCAGTCCAGCTGAGTGAATATATTGTGGATTCTTTCTCTGCAGGCCTAATGTCTGATCCAAACAAAATCCAATAGCTTCTGTCTGTCGTGCTGGGCTGTCGGATCAGCACTCACCATTCAGCAGAATTAAAGCTTCCATCCATCCCAGCCATCTCCAAAACTCATCTCACAATTTCTGGGACGCTTTGTTGTTTGGGTTTTGCTATTTTGTTTTTTGTTTGGATTTTTTTTTTTTAATTATTATTCATTGTGCTGATCATAAAGCCTTAACATCCAAAGCTTTTTTTTTCCACTGGGACAGATCTGCCAGGGCTGTGGCACAGAGCCAGCTGCTGGGCTGGTACTGACTGGGTGCATTTCCAGCTGACGTCAATTTACCTTCCGGTTATCACATCGAGTTGGCTTTTTGCTCTGGCATTGCATCTTCAAATAGCTCCTGTGCTTTCCAAAGGACTGACTGACGCAGGCATTTTGGATTCCATATCGAATTTCAAGCACCAGTTTGATTGTGTCTCTCAGCCCAGACACCTCCATACCCTGCTTTTATTTGATTTGTATCTCGATTAATAGCAAAGGTGATAGATGTCATTGGCTGCAGCCATTGAATGCTGTAAGGCATCTTAGAACTTTAGGGAATCAATTCCTGCCTGTTTTCCCTCTTTCCAGGGCAGCTGTTAAATTTGGGAAGGACCAGGCTGAATAGTTTCATCCCCAACTTCATGCAGTAATTCTGGAGACTGGCCTGTATGGCTTCATGTTTTATGGATGGAGATCTGGGTGGTGTTATATACCATTACAAGCAGAATTTCCCCTTGTGGTGAGGCTTGCTTGCTTTGTAATAGAAGTAATTCCTTCTGACTTAGTTAGGCAAGTCTGTTCAGCTGTTTGCAGTTGCATGCCAAGGAAAACAAACAGACTGTTCTTGAAACTTACTTTGGCCTTAGTAACCGATTTTGTTTAAAGTAGCATGAATGATTGATAGTAGGAACATACCCCAAGATTTTCATTCTGTTGCTGTGAATTTTAGGGACTATTTTCCCCCCTTTTTTATTATTCTGAAATGAAGTAGATGCCTGCAAGTAACAGGTATTGCATGGGTGCTTGGTTTAGTAGCCACAGGCTGTGTGCCAGCAACTTCCCTGCCCACAAATGCAGATCCAGTCTTTAACTGTGATTCTGCTTGGCATCACTTAAACCTCGTCAGTCAGTTCAGAGTTCCCAAATCAGTGGATCTTTTTAGTGGCTGTGGGTCAATAGCCCTGACACTATAGGAAAAGGAGGGTAAATTTCTAGAAAATGGGGAATTTTGCCTTTGATTTAAAAGATTAAAAGTTGTATAAATGGGTCATTTGCTGGTGTAGAATTTTCTGCTGGGCATAGCTGTTCTTCTCTGTCACACACAGATGTGAATTTGGTGGAAGATTACAACAGCAGGCTTTTAAAGATAAGAGGATGGTCAAAATAAATATCAAATTGAATTCCAAATTTTGTGCTTAGAGAAAAACAGGTGCTGTTAAATCACAGAAACATCAGTAGTTCATGTATAAAAGCTAAAGATGCTCCTTGAACACTGCAGTAATCATACCCAGAACTTTGCTGCTGTTAAATGGGCTGCAGTAGAAATCAAGATGACACAAAAAATGTCCAGTGCTTTCCAAGTATGAGAGAGCAGCATGATTTTGTACATGGAGATTCAACAACTGATGAAGCTCAATCCCATGATTGTTGTAAAACAGATACAAAGCACAAGGAAATCTCACAGTGTGTTTTTCTTGGAGCGTGGTAGGAGAAAGAGCAAGGACCTGGAGGCCAATCTGAGGCCTGACTTGCTTGTAGACTGAGGCTGGAGGCCCCTGTTCAAGGCTGCTTCATACTTTCCATTCTTAAGACCTTGTCTTTAATAAATTTGACAGATAAAGCCAGCAGGGCCCAAAAGTATTGTTTGAATCTGCATTAGACTGGTATTTCTGGGAAAATTGAAGCCCAAATGGGAAAAATAGTTCTAGGAACAAGCTAAGAAAAGCCTGTTTCTCCTCTCTGTGTCCTGCTGTGATTCTTTGTAAAGCCTCAGAGCCTGAGTGCTGCAGGAGCAGAGGCTTTGGAGCCAAGGAGCCTTTACAAAAACAGCGTTCAGCCTTCCCAATTTCAGCAACAGCTCCATCCTCAAAGGGTTTGAGCTTCCCTTTGCCTCTTTGATGCTGTGCTGGGCCTCACCAGCCCCTGAGAACTGGTCAAAGCTGAGGAACTGGTTTATGCTGTGATCTGTGCACTCACACACAGGCATTACAGAGGAGGAGGGAGAATTGTGTCTGATTCACACAACTGGCCAGGTATCCCAAACGAGAGTTACTCATTCCCCCTTAATCATTTTGTTTGTGCAAAGGCAGAGGTGTGCAGCAAATATATAAAAACAGACATAGTATATGTTCTTCTGTTAGTTAACCAGATCTGTTTATCTCCAAGGAACCCCTGCCTCTGTTCAGGAGGTTGGTTGGACACCAAGAGAGAGAGAAGTTAATTGTGTAACAAAGGGAAATGCTGTCTTTGGAGTGGAGTCTTAATTTGGAATGGATGAAGCCAGTGAGCCAGAGGGATTGTCAGAAGAAAATGGGTGGTGGTGTGATTAAAGCAGTTGGATGCTTCTGCTGGATAATTGAATTCTGCTCTTGTCTCCATAACAGAGTTGCTGTGTGATATTAAGCAAATTGTTTTTCCTAGATGGTCATTAATTGGATGTTTCATTCTAGTGCCTGATGGGAGAGATGTGAGGTGTGATTTGCTTGAGGGCCATGCTTTTCTGCGAATTCAGAAGCTGTTGCATAACAGTACATATTTTGAAAAATCAGATACTGTTAGTTTCAAATAGACCCAAAATTAATCAGTTTGAAGTGCCATCTGTTAGAATAACAATTAATATGATAAGAAAGTCAATGAAGAAATTAATTCCTTCTTTAGAGCAGAGCTTGTACTTTGTGAAGAGAATAGTACATTGGATATCTGCTGGGAATGGTGTGTAGGAGACCTGGTATGGAGTGAGCAGTAACTGTCCTGCACTTTGGGAAGAACATAGGGATCCTGTGGGAGAGCATTGTAGGGTTTGGGATTGTAATACAAATGCAGAGTGTACCAGCTTGGGTTCAGCACTGTCCTTAACCGATGTTCTTAACTCACACGCTTGACTTTTCTATCAGAAAGTGCTTTTCAAGTGTGAGCTGATACACAAATTAAATTTCAAACCAAACAAACAACAGCCCTCAAGGTTAACTCAAGTGTGGCACCATCAGTGGAGAAGGGAACAAGATCCTCGTTCCCCACAAAGCTGCAAAGAAACTCATAGCCATGAAAATCCATCATGCCTGGTGCAGATGAGGCTGGAAACTTGGCACAGGCCATTTTCAGCGGGGTTTTGGTCTCAGCTCAGCGAGTTCTTGGCTGAACCCTGCTCATGTGGCCTCTTGGTCGGGCACCTGAGCCCCAGTGTGGCTTTGTGCTCCCAGCAGGGCATTGCTGCAGGAGCATGGGCACCCCTGGGAGCGCGTGGCACCCGCTTTATCCCAGCTTGGTGTGCCACCAGGCAGCTGGCAGCGGGCCCTGAGCCATCCTGTGGGAGGCAGGGATAGCCAGAGCCTGGCATTTGCTCTCAGAAGCTGCAGGGATTTAGCCACGGGTTTATTGGAACTTCTGGAGCTATTTCTGCTGGGCAGCTGTTTGAGTTCGGTGCTGCTGGGAAGCCGAGCTCTCTCACAGATGAGGCTCACAGTGGAATCCACGTGGGGCATTGCAGTGATTCAGTGTGACCAGGCCTTGCACTCAGGAGGGCACTTTGCAGCCCCTTCCCCCTCATCTCCAGTTTCTCAATCCTGTGTCTGTCTCACCATGCCCTCCCCAAAGGATGCAGACTTACCCCAGTCCTTATTTTAGCCTGATTTTCCCCTTGATGTCACATTGAAACTGATGTCACTGTAGTGTTTTTGTAGCTTCTTGCACTTGGTTGTAGATCTACTTTCTGTAGCACTTTTTTACTTCTTTTTCTTTTTTTTTTTCTACTTTTTGCATCTGTGATTTCTGGCAGTTTTGTGTTTGGCCATTGTTCTCTACAGCCCTCACTCCTTTGAGCTTTCTTTGTAGAACTTGCTTTTCAAAACACTTAATTTTTTTTTTCTAGTGCTTTCCTCATATGTTGCTAGCTGATACAGGGCATCCCAAAATGGGCTCCTTATTGTAGAGGAGACTTTAAAACCTTGATAACAGCAAGAGTATTTTATTTAAAGATTCTGCTCCTTTTCATGCATTTGTCAGTTTTATAATAAAGTGATACTGATCTGTTGTAGTGCCTAAGTGCATTTTCACAGAGCCTCTGCACCTGTTCTGTATTGCTGATTTTTCTTGTTTATGTTGATTTGCACTTGGCCCTGGTGAAATGCACCTCAATCCATCATTATAATTTGGATTAAGTGGAAAAACAGTTGGAAGGCTGTCTGTTCCATGCTGGCAGTCAGTCTGAGTGTGGTGTAAGGTCTGGTGATCCTGCCCTGTTCTGCCAAGCAGGTTATCACTGAAACCCAGGGTGATGCTGACCCTGGGGCACAGATGAATCACTCCTGATTCAAGGCTCCATTTTGATGTCAAACCATTGATGGCCACCCACTGAAAAGTTATTTGACCTGTTTGCCTTTCCCTGTTGGCTTAATCTAAGTAATGCCTTGACAATGTGCCTTAAATATCATATAAAAGTGTTAGAATTCCTATGAAAGTCAGAATGGACAAGGTCTATTGCCAAGTTCCATCCCTAGGGCCTTCTGCCTCATAGGAGAAATCAGATTGATGTGCTCCAACTTGTTGTTGCCAAATTCACGTTGGCTGCTACTCATCACCTTCTCCACTCCTACATGCCTACAAACTGTCTGTGTTCCCATTTTTTATTGAAATTGAAATTAAACTGATGGATATGTAATGCCTGGCTGTTCTTTCCACTCCTTCTCTGAACATATTTGCTTCTCTTCTGGTTTTTTCCCTCCCCTCTTTTCCTTCAGGCTGTGTGCTGAAAAGACACACAGGCAGGAGACACAAGATTCCAAGGCTTTGAGGAATCAACTCTTTCCTTGCAGGAGCATGACAAAGCACTAAGCTTTTCTGTTCCTTGGGTTCCTGGAAACAGCAGTCAGGGGCAGAGGTAGACACAGTGGTCACCATCTATCAGTGAGACATGAAGGGAGAATAAAACCATGAATGTGTTAAGTAAAATGTTTTTATTCATGGTCTTGATGTTCCCAAACAAAGAATTTTTATTTTTAGTTAAGAAGATATTGCCTTGAATTTGTGATGTGAGATCTCTGGCAGTTCAGAAGGGTTGTTATTAGAATCTTAGAATGGTTTGGGTTGGATGGGATGTTAAGGATCATTGAGTTCCAAGCTCCCTGCCATGGGCAGGGAATGGCACCCATTAGATCAGATTGCTCAGTTCCATCTGGCCTTCAACACTGCCAGGGTTGGGGCATCCACAGCTTCTCTCTGTGGGGCAGAGCTTTCTCTGTGTTCAAGAAGTTCATGCTCACTCCAGCAGTTACCCTGTTTTTGTGCCATCTAATCCCTGGCTGCTAAGCCTGTACCATGTTAATCCCTGGGAATGTTACTGTGTGGAAGGGACTCTACCTTCTGCCAAAGAGGCAAAAAATTATATGTAAAAAAAAATGAGAGTTTTAGAGCTCTCAGTCAAATACCTTTCATTGCATCAACACTGCTCTAATTCTAGGAAAAACCATCTAACTTGTGCCAAGGTGACAAATTGTGGTGCTCATGTGAAAGTGCCTGCTGCTGTTATTCATGTGTATGGCACAGGAGTTAGGAGCATTGTGTGGAGAAAACACAGCAACTCTAAAGCTACTTGTACTTCTGTGAATCCCTTGGGGTTTTTGCCTTTGTGGTTAATAACACTTTTTTCTTTCTTTGTCCCTTTACCTCTTCTGCAGTTTCAGCTTCTTGCCTCAGCATTATTTAAGTCTGGCTCGGATTTCACGACTCTCGGTGAGTATTGTGTGTCAGAGGAATTACATGATGTTCTCTTTGATAATTACTCTTAGTTCCTACTGGTTTTTATATCAAATGTTGTAGTTCCTATGAACATTGCAGGCTCTTTTCAATATGCAAAGTGCCACTACCCAGACATTTGAGAGGTTATTTATAATGACCAGTGTCCAATACCTCAAGCCCACATTTAAAACATCTGTCAACATCAGTGGTTTTAAACCAATGCCTCCCGGGATCATTTTGTGTCTCTTATTACATCTGATCCTTTGCTGTTACCCAAGTAAACAGAAGCTTTGGTCAGAATAAAGCACCTCCTGTCATGTCACTTTGGAATCTCACAGCATGGCTACGGCTCTGTTTGCTGTGATAACTGCAATTCCTGGAGTAGTTTGGTTCGCTCTGTTCTCTGCAGAACGAGTTCTTTGGGCAGGGTGTCAAGAGTGGAGAAAACAGTGGCGTGAAGGGCTGGAAACAGGAGGGCTGAGCCAAAGCCATGATTTGTTTCACTGCTCTGTCCAGTTAACTCTTTGGGAGATCTCAGAGACACATCCTGGGCCAGCTGTAGGAAAGGTACAGGCAGAAATTGCATCCTTGTACTGCTGGGGTGTCCTCAAATCACTGACCTCTCGCTAAGAGAATGAATGACTTCAGCTTTTGATGGAGGTATAATTCCCAATCTGAGAAACTGAGGGAAGGTTAAAGCCCACTGCAGTTCTGCCCTGCTGGATGAGGAAGCTCTGCCGTGTTCCTGTGGTTTGGAAGACATCAAGTTGACTGATAGGATCAACTTCTTTTAAAGAAAGAAAACCCAAATTTCAGAAAAGAGGATTTTTCATAGACTCATGGAATGGTTTGGGCTGGAATGGACCTTCAAAAATCATCTTGTTCCAACCCCCTCTGCCGTGGGCAGGAATGCCTTCCCTTATCCCAGGTTGCTCCGAGCCCCTTCCAACCTGGCTTTGAATACTTCAGGTATGGGACATCCACAGCTTTCCTGGGCAACCTGTGCCAGTGCTTCACCACCCTCAAAACTTTTCCCTAGTTTTAAGCATTTTAAAAGATGAATTAGTTCTTGACTCAGTACAATACTTTATCCAGATTTTGGATTTACAGATAGTAGGTTATGTACATCAAGAGGTGCTTTGAAAATAAAAACCCCAGCCCTCCTTGATTTGATTAACTTGGTTGACTTTGATTAAGTGAAGAGTTAGTTCACTGAATTAAAAAAACATTCCTTTGAGATAGCAGCAATGGAAGTAATCCAAAGTGGAGGGAGAGCATTGTGTGCCTGCCCTGTTGTTCTTGCTGATGGTTTTAGTGTAGGATTTGGATAAACAATGCAAACCAAACCCTGCCGTGTTGGGAGGCAGCACTCTAGTTTGCAGAGCTTCTGTGTGCCAAGATGGAGCCAGGTGCAAGTCCAGTGAGTAAATACCAACTCTGAGTTGGGACTCCTGCTGTCAGCACAGCTTATCTCAAGGAAAACTCCAAGCAATCCAAGGAGCAGTTCTGGTTATGGCAGTGAAGATAATGAAGAAAGCCCGAGGACAGAAGAAATGAGGCACCAAATAAAAATAGCTGCATGGATTTTGTTTTCTGGGACATCAGAGCAGTCCCCTGAGAACTCCTGCTTCCCCCATTTCTTCAGGGCTGTCAGTGAGCTTGACAGGCGTTTGTTTATTACTTTTTATGGCATTTTGATGGCAGTGCTGGCTTGGGGTGACATAATCTCTCTGTATGTGCTCACAGTAGCGGGACAGAGAGCTGGCAGCCTTATTAGTGGAGGCAGAGGGAGCTGTTAACATTTATCCCAAATGGACAATTCCACAGCTGAATGGAGTGTTTGGGATTGGGAGGAGTGACTTACTTTGCCCTTTCCTTCCCCCCCCAGGATTTTCAGATGTTGACCACACGTATGCCCAGAGAACTCAGCTGTTTGACACGTTAGTCAACTTCTTCCCAGACAACATGACCCCTCCTAAAGGCAACCTGGTGGACCTCATCACGCTGTAATGGAGAATCACTGGACACATGGAAGAGGGGAAAAGCATCCATTTTCAGTATTTTAATTTTTTTACTGCATTGATTGACTGCTGGGATGAAGTTAATATAGTAACCCCTAGGTGTTTGAAAGGGGTTTTATACTTGTATGGTGAATCCCTGGAGCTTTTCCCTTGGAGTAGGTTAATAAAATGTAACTGACGTACTTCTGACTAAATATATATATTTTTTCTGACTTTGGATTTTGAGTTAGCAAATGTAAGATGAAAAGGTGGGGGGAAAAAAGAAAAAGAAATAAAACCCAGTCATGCAGTGATCTTTTTGCCTATGGGGGAAAATTTGAGATATGTGAGTTGTCTGGGATTAAAGATGATGGGTTTTATTTTGTGTTTCCTGAGGAAGAGGGGGAAGAGGTTTTTCTTTCCTCATTTGTAACTAGTCATGACGTGTTGCTTTATCCTACAACTCCATCCTCAGCAGCTGAATAACCTGGTGGCAGGACACTGGCAGGTGTTGAGATGATGTAATTTCTGTCCTGAGTCTTGCACTCACGGTGTGTCGCGGGAAGGCGAGCGTGTGTTCCGAACCGTCTGTCTCCCCTTCCAGAGCTGTGTGACAGTCATGTCTAATTGCTTCTGAGACTCCACCTAAACTCACGACCTACATCCCTGTCTCCTGTTCTCTGGGGCCTTCCACTTCAACCTGGCAGGCAAGAGGGAACCTGAGATACAGCTGGAAAACAGGAGTGCGGTCACTGCCCACACGGGCCCCTTTTCAGGGATTGATCTCTTTGCTGCTGTGCTCATCCACTGAGAAACCCTGTGGGTCCTCAGCGAGCCTGGCAGAACTGGGTCTTCCACCACACACATCCCCAACCTCTGCAAACCTGCCCCCAGGTTGGGTGTAGGATTTCTGAAGCAGATTGTCTTCATTTCCATGTGAAGCATTTCTGTGTGCGTTTGTCCGTGTGTACGTGTACAGGGCGTTGCTCCCAACAGCTTGTCTCCTTCCCATGTAAGTGCAACTCCCTTGTCAAAGCATTTTAGACCTAGATCTGAATGTGAGGGAGGCCTTCTTAGCATAAATCTCTGAAAATGAGCTGTTGCATATGTATAGAAAATGTATTCTTCCTTTTGCTGAAAGCCTTCTTTATAAACACTGTAAGGGCTTGGTGCTGCACTGTGAGGTTGAATGAAGGACATGCATACCCAGCGTTAGAAACTCTGCATTCAGTGTCTGTGAGCATTCAGTACACACTGGCAGATGTAAATATTTATATGAAACTGCAAAACTTTCTGTCCAGCAGTGTTCATGCCAGTCAGGTATCGTCGCTGCACCCGCTGTGGCTCCTGTTGAACTTGGTGGAAGTCCTGTGTGTGCAAAGATGATTTGGACTCTTGAAATAAAGAGTTAGTCAAGTGTCTTTTTCAGAGCTCGAGTGTCTGCTTGCTTTGATTGTATTGCCTCTTTATCATGTTCTTTGTGTAACTTTTGTAGTCCTGGTGCATTAGAAATAAATTTCAAAACCTCATACTAGTGTTTAATCACTTAGAAAGGAACAGTATGTCAGAGGCCAGGCTTGTCTTCAGGGAGGACTGTGCAAATGAAGTGTTTTTAACCTGTCACTTGAGACTGTTCAGACACTGTGCACTTCAGTGGATGGCAAATCAGATGTCTGCAGAAGAATTCACTCTGTGTGGGAAATGAAATCTGATGAAATTGTTTCTTTGGAACATGGCAGGTTTTTTTCCTATTGACACAGAAAGTTTTACATCACTGCTGGGCTTTGTGGTGTGCTACCTGTGCTGAGGCTTTGTTAAGTAATGTAGAGCTTATACAGTACAAATGTAGATACTGGGGGAATGTTCCAGCTGAGCTGTTGCTTCCATTGAGATCAAAATGAGCACTTTTAATGCAACCAGCCAAAATTCTGCAACCTTTTAGTACTTAAATTTACTGCTGCTGTGCTCCTTTACCACTTGATCTCATTGCTTGTGTATGCTCAACCTCAGTCAGATGATTAAATACTCTTTGTGACAGTTCTCTAATTAACCAAGCTCTTCATAAACTGTTGTGTGTCCACCTTGGATGGTTGAAAGAACCCAAAAGATACACCTTGAGCAGGGAGGGGAAGTTCAGGAGCAGCCAGAGAGCTGTGAATGGCATTGCTGGTGAGGAGTGCATCGTGTCAGGTCGGATTTGTGTGACAGGAATTCGATCCAAACTCATTGTCCTCTGCACCAGGGTGCGCGCGGAGCCCGGCAGCCTCGGCTCTCTGTTCTGTAGCACGGTGCAAATCAATGATTTGTTTGAGCCAGGGGAACGTGGCTTCTACAGGACTGACAGTCCCAGCTAACGAGAGCACTTCAGGATGATCAAATATTGACCTGCCTTTGTCCCGAGTGGATCAATGCCGCTCGCACCAGCGCAGTTCATGGATTGCAGCTGCTGATTAACCAGCAGAAACCTCGCTCAGCTCTGCAGTATTTGTTGAGCAGCAGAGGCACCGTGTGGCCAGAGAGGTTAATCCAAAGGGAAGGCTTCTTGTGGCTTTGCCAAGGATCTTCCCTTCTTTTTGTCCTTAAAGCTAGGAGTCTAATGATCTCGTTGCATTGATGTGTGCTATGTTACCTGCTTTAAATTCTAACCAAAAATTCTGAGCAGTGAAGTATAAATTTCCTTTTAAAATCAGCCACTTGTTGTCAGGCAGTGACACAAGCAGTCTGAATTTCATTGCATGCTGATCTTTAAAGACTGATGATATTCCAGGAAAGTATCTGATGTGCTCATTACAGAAAGCCCAAAATACAAACAGTAAAGAAACCCACTGGATCAGGAAAGAGCCACCTGAAAACATTTCACAGCCCAGTGCATGCAAGGTTATAAATACCCGAGCTGTGCGTGAGAAGTCTTTGAGCCTCACCATCATTGCTTGCAGGCTGTGTCTGAGGCTGCTCCTTAGCGTAGACAAGACAAACATACTCTATTTGCCTTTACTTTAGGTTATAAGGTGACTTTGTGTATGAACTTGACACCACATAATCTTTGCACTACAGTGAGTAGTTCTATCTGTAAATTCTGTGTTAACTTGTAAATAAGGTATTGCGAAGGAAAGCGTCATTCCTTGTCAGAGAGGGACTCATTCATCATGTTTTGGGTCTTTAAAGCCAAAGTTACAAGGTTCTGGTATGTCTTTTAAAGCTAGAGGAAGTCAGGGTGGGGTACAGACATCCAGACTTCACTCTTGATTTAGCTTTTTAAAAATATCCTTTGAAATCCCTATGTTTGTTTCTTCACTGACTCTGACCCTTACAATAACCTTTAGTGAATCATCTCCTTGGAAAACAAGAAATTATTCTTTATGTTTTTCCTATCAAGTGATGCATTTTCTTAGAGAAATAGAGCCCTTCAGAATTAATTTTTTTGGTCACTTGGATTAGGTAGAATTAAGTGAGTTTGTTAATGTTCCTCTTACACAACCCCTCATAGTAAGCATGAGGTAGAACTTGTTAAGAGTTCTCCCAAAATTACTTCTCCAAGCATGTTCTGCTCTTGCAGTGTGATCCAAAATGTTGTCATGTGGCAGAAGGACTTTGTTACTTGTTGTTAAATGAGATTATAACCATTTTAGCCACCTTTTTGCCTCTTTTCTTTTGAGGATCCCATTAGTTAGTATTGGTCCTGGGAAGGCCTGAAGGGTGATGCAAAACGTTCATTTAAATTAATTGTAGTTGTTATCTTCTGACTCTTTATATTTGTGATGTGTTTATTCTTATAATCTCTTCCTTTTGCCGAGCATAATGAGGAAGGAGAACTTTGTCTTGGGTAAGTTCAGTTTGCCCTTTCCCTGGGTGGCATCTTGCATGGGTAGTTAAGGTAGTTGTACCCAGTTGTGTAAATAAACCTCTGGAATTTGGTTTTTGTTTGCCTGGGCACCTGGCTCTGGGTGTACATGCTGGCTCAGGGATCATGCTGCAGCTTCCTACCAGAACTTCAGTTAGCAAAGTCTTATTTTGGAAGATCCGTCTGGGAACGCCCAGTTGGAAAAGCTTTTCTAAGGCACTGCAACTGAAGTGAAATTAGAGATTTTCCTAAAGAGCATAGAAAAGCTTCCCTTTGTGGAGTAACAAAGTTAAATTAAATTGCTGAAAGTTTTTGGTCATTGATAATAATTACCCAGCCTGAAAATTGAATGATTAATGATTACAGTTTAAAGATTGAGGAGGCAGTAAGCAAATTAACTGGACCCACCTGTTTGCAGGAGGGTGGCAGAGATGTGGGGCTGGTGGGCAGGGATTGCCACAGCTCAAATGTGTGTTTCTTTAATTGGCAGCCACAAGTGTCCAGGGCTCCATGAGCTATTCCTTCTTCCAGAAGAAGCTCCTTCCAAAGCCGAGTAATGACTCTGGAAGAGTGTTTTCCATGGGGCTTTGTGGAACAGCTGTTGGCTGAAGCATTTTCCTGATGTGTGCAGATTTTTTGAAGGGAGTTTTCTCTGTCCCAGAGTTTTGTGCTGACCTGGCTGTGCTGTGCCAACCTGCCCTGGTGAGTGATGGGTTCAGAGCAGAGTCCTGAGGAATGCTGCAAACTTGCTTGCTGCTCTTACTGTGAGGAAGATGAGCATTAATGCTGCTTGTGTCATGCAGGAGGGTGGTGGGTACCTGTAACCTAAATACCATCAGCTCTCTTGCTGCCTCCTGCATTTCAGAATCGAGAAATAAATACTTTTGTAGAGCTCAGAGTGAACTTTAAGTTTGAATAACTTGTGTACAACCTCCATCTCTGTACAGGCAGTAATTTTGCTGATGTAATGCTGTGCCACTTCTGGGGAAAATGGCAAAAATTAGCAGATATGTTTCCATTCGGTCCCTTTGTTTTTAAAAGTGGAAAAATGTCTTGTGAAACTTTGAAGTCCCCATGTATGCTTTGAATTTTAGCTT
Source organism: Zonotrichia leucophrys gambelii (assembly GCF_028769735.1). NCBI lineage: Eukaryota > Metazoa > Chordata > Aves > Passeriformes > Passerellidae > Zonotrichia > Zonotrichia leucophrys. The sequence continues at coordinate 69,264,335 of NC_088170.1, forward strand.
ATTAGTTGGCTCAGAGTTAAGGAATGTTTGGCTATTGTCAAGTGAAGTCCTGACAGTAAAAGCAGTTTATGTATGTCTCTGGAAGTGCTTGTGTTGTTTTATAGCTGTACTTATTACAGAAACAGAGGTGGACCCAGTTGAAAAATTAAAATTATTGGTGTTTTAATTTAGAGGAAAGATTATAGAAACTCTGAGCTTGGCCTATTTTAATAAGTACCTGTGTTAATTTGGAGATGGGTCTTATTTTGTGAGAGGAGAGTTTGAGAACAGCTATATGACTTGTTCTTGCTATAGATTGCTAGTAGTATATAAGCTGTAAATACTGTTGAAATGTAAATGTGCTGTCAGAAGCTTGTTAGTGTATCTAAATGCCTGTGGGAATGGGAGACCCAATCATATCCTGTCATGGAAAAGGTTATTTTGGAGATTATTCAAGTTGTGGTAATGGTTTATAGGCAAAATCCCTTTTTTACTGAAAGCTTCTAGTATAATGAAAAGTTGGAGTGGAGAAAGTAGGTTAAATGTAGTGGAACCAGGATAAGAGTCCATGGCTCAGTGCTTGGATAAATTGACTCCAGATGCTTTTGTCCATAGTCAATGGCTCCAAACGTGGTTTTGGAGTGGAAGCCAGTTAATGACCTGGTTGTTGCTGCTGGAGAGTCCTACAGGAGAGCCTCGTGGGGATGCCAGGGCAGAGTCACAGAGCTGCCTGGAGTTTGGGATTATCCACGTGTGCTTTGGTTGTGTCCTAAACCTCCGAGGAGGGGGCAGTGGCTGCGTGGGTTGTGTGCAATTCCAGCTGCGTGGGTTGTGTGCAATTCCAGCTGTTTGGGGTTTGTGTAATTCCAGCTGCAGAGCTGAGGTGTGGAGCTCTGCAGGGCATCACCTTCCCCAAGCACAGATCCTGAGGATAACACATTGCTGCTGTCTGCTTTGCTTTCATGGGCTTGGTTTGATTGGGGTGAACTCCAGATATTGCTGTGACCCAAATTCAGTGCTCTGTTTCCAATGGAGCTGCTATCAGTGCTTCACCTTGGTACCCTGAAATCTCAAATTATGCTTGGTGCAGACACAGCTCCATGTTGTCTTGGCTTCCAGCTGTTTGCTGTAAGTCAGCACAGCTTTTACTGATGACCTGCAGAGTGTGAGTGTTGTCAGAACTCACTCAACTGTTCAGCTCCAGCATGGAATTGCAATTCATTCCTGGAAACAGGGATGTGAGTGAACAGCTCAAAACTGGCTCTGTCAGGTTAGATGTTTGGGTTTGCTACTAATTTTGAAAGGAAGGTCTTATCATTAGCAGGTGTGATGGTTAAAGCATGACCCCTTGGTTATTCCCGCATTTATTCTGAATTTTCTTTCTCTGTGTGCCTGTTCACTCCTATTAAAATGCTTCAGACTTCCCTGAGTTTAATGGGTACCTATGGAGGAATTAAAGGTTAGAGCTGCACAGTGGGTATTGAGGCATCAGTGTCTCCACATCATACTCGTTTGTTTCCTTTGCAAAACTCCTCCTGCTGCCTCTGAAACAGTCAGGAAGGATCCTTGTGATTTACATTGTTCTTTCCAGGGCTGTTTCTCATCCTGGGTAAGGACAGAGAAGCCTGGGAGATGATTTCCACATTTTATTTACTTGTGCCCTTCCATGGCCTCACATTCAGTGCTGTGATGCTCCTTCCCTCCCATCTCAGGGTTTATTTTGTAAAGAAGAAAAAGGTGATGATACCAACCCTGAAGTTGTCCTAGGTTCCTGCAACCTGCTCTAATCATCCCAAAACTTCCATGGCTATTGGGGTGTTTGGTTTATTTCTGCAGGGTAGAAGGAGTGAGAAGAGAAATAATCTTGGGGTTAATACAGGGGTGCTGCTGTGAGTAGGAGTGTAAGGTGAGGTCTGTCTTTGTGGAAGGGCTTTGAAGGACTCTCCTAGCAGTAGCTTTGCTATTTAGAGCTGATTTTACAATGTGAGCTGGATTCTTTGGCTCTTTTTCAGAGAGAGGTGATGCAATATCAGGATCTTCTAATCTTGGAGCTTCACCTCAAGCTTCAGCCCCTTTCCACCCCAGCCACCAGAGAGAGTAATACAAATTCTGTTCTCTCCACAGCAATTGTGAGGAAGCCAGTTGGGCTTAACCCTGCTCAAATAGACCTGAGGTGGTGCAGCCCCACTGACTTTTGGATCAGGTCTGGCTGCCCTAAGGGATTGTTAAAACCTAAAAATGTTTTGAGCTTTCTGATGAAATCTGCCAGTTCGATTAAAGGAAATTAGGTGCTTTTTAATTAATATGATGGTGGGGAGGCTAGACCATAACAGTGGCTCTAGTGGTTGCAGTCATCTCCACATCCCAAATAGTAATGGATAGGTTTTACTCCCCAATGATAGGAAAATATACTTTAAATATCCTGACTTAGTAACCAAGGGATTCAATCAATTACTCAGTGTTTCACTAAGTATAGAAGTGCTGCTGTGTGTGAACAGGGTCTGTTCATTAAAAAAGCCACTTTGAGGCTGAAGAGTGATTTTTTTTTTTTTGAGGTTTTGACAAAAACTCATCTCTTAAAAGGGGAAAATGGAGGAGAACCACTGTGCTGCTGACTTGTTTTTCCCTCCTGTCAGCTGTGGTCATCAGGAATGCAAACTAGCAGTGCAGGGTGAATATTGCCTTCATCTCTCCCTCCTCATTCCTGTCCCTCCCGTTGATGTTTTGATGTGCAAAACACTCTTCACTTCAGAAGCTGCTGTGCAGGGTAGTGGAAAAGAAAACAAACCCCTCGTTATTAGTAGCTGTTGCCATTTGCTAAAGCTGTATTTTCTGCTGCCTTCCAGCACTCCCTCCTCCACAGCAGGAAATGAGGGGGTGCTGGGGAGACCATAAGCCAGAGAAAAGAGCTTAATTATGCAAACAAACGTGTTCATGGGAGTCTTGCGAGTTGGAGGCCCCGAACCACGCAGACCACTTTGCTGAGGGACAGGAATTGAAAGTCTGTGGGCTCATTCCCAGTTAATTGGAGGTGACATTCCCATCCTTGTGGGCTGGTGGTGTTGTACATGTTGTGCATTCAGATGCTGAGATGCAGCGTGTCTCATTTTGGGAGTGTTGAGCCTTGTTAAATGTTTGCCCTTTGAAATTGCTGCAGTTGGAGCTGGTGGCATGGACAGGACCTGGGTAGCTTGGGGTCAGACACCAGTGAGCTGGCTGGGCACCATCACCTGATTGGGATGGGTTTTGAGCTGTTTGTTGAGCTTTTGCCTCTGCTCTGATGGTGTCACTGTAGTGTGTGATGGTTTGTGTGTCTGGACCTTCAGTGTTCATTATTTTGTCCTCTGCACCCCAGTGTGGTCCCCAAAAGCTGGTTGTCCCTCCCTAGTGCTGGAAGTGGAGTGTCCACACCCTGTGCACAATTTGGCCTCTCTGTTCTGTTCTGGCACCCAGCTTGGAGCGTTTGCACCTCCCCAGCAATCCTGCAGGCTCTGGTGTCCGTCTGGATTCCCTTTGGTGTCTGTCCTGCCGTTGTTGTCTGGGACACCTGAGCACAGGAGAGCTGAGCTGAGAGGTGTGGACAGCCCTGGGCTGGAAAGAAGCATCCATGGGGTGATGAAAGCTGTGAACTGCTCATGTGTTTTAATAGGCAGGGCAAATATTGACTGCTCCTGTGCTGAGCTCATGGTGGGTACAGGCACCTTCCCTGGACTCTGGTGATTCCCCTTCCCACCCTTTTCTTTATGGATGATCTTTGTTCAGCCTGGAGTGTTAATTTTCTTCCTTGGCATAAATCATCTTTGATGATTTCTGGGTTGGTGTGTGAGCCCCATGCTGTACATAAATGAATGAGTGACACGAGGAATATTTACAAATGTAGTTATGTTGTATGTAATGTACATAAGGAGAGAATGTATTTTGTTCATTTTTTTTCTTAATAAAAATGTATATGCTAGCAAGGGTGTTGATTTAAGATCTGTTTGTTCTCACATTGCTTCAGAGAGTGGAAAAATGCCTGTGAAGGTCTTTTAGTGGTAGAGAAATTGTGAAACTAGTGGCACATTACATCTGGCCCTGTTGTCTGACCTCACTGATGAGCTCAGTCAGTACCCCATAAATCCAGCATGTTCCACACATTCACAGAACTTTTTCTGGGGAGAAGCACAGAGTTAGAACATAGGCTGCAGCAAAGCACTGATTTTTATTATCTGACTGCAACAAATTGCTTTTTTTTTTTTTCCTTTACATAAGCAGAAACTTAACCTGGAGCAAAATGTTTTATTTTGGGTGCTTGAAGGCCAATGGAGTTGCTGAACTGCCCACGCTGCTGCTGCCCCTCTGCTGCCCTTGGGTGATGCCTCTCCTGCTTTATGTGTGAGGTTTGATTCCCTCCTACACAGCCTGACCTGAGGAGGGGCTGCACACCAGAGTGAGTTAGGATGAAATGCAGGAGTAAATAAGGCTGAAATGCAGAAATAAAAAAGGCTGAAATGGAGAAATGGGGGTGAAATGCAGAAATAAGGATGAGTTGCCTTTCCCTCTGACAGCCTGAAGGCACCAAGAGCTCAAACAAGTGCTCAGGCCGTGGTGGGGGTGCCCTCACCATCACCCCAGCTTCCCACCCCTTTGAGTCCTCTGATTTTTAAATTTAATAGGTTTTCCACCACTATAATACTTCCTTCTGCACAGGAAAAATACAGGCTTTTCCATGGCTGGCTACCTTGAAGGTCTGGCTTGGTTTTGTTCCAGCTGTTCCAGTGTTTTCCCATGGAGCCTCTCCAGAGCAGGAAGCTGTGGCCCTGGAACTTGTCCTCTGACCTGGCCACCCCTCCTCACTCATCCAGAGACACGAATCTTTTACATAAGAATGTTTATTGACAGAAATACATGATGCTCTCAAAATATATTTGTAGGAAAATGCAAGAATAATCTCTTACAATCCAGTTCCTCAGTAAATTCCAGTGTAAATCAGACTCCTGTCCCCATGAGAGGTGCTGCTACACACAGTATGTAAGAGCTCTACTATATGTGCAAGGTTCAACAGGTAAAAACCACCTGGGGAATTAGGTTTTCCTTCACCAGTCCCTCATGGATTATGACTTCTGTGTGTCTTCTGTAGGCAGCAGTCACAGTATCAACCTCATCAGCTGGGTCCCGGCACTGTGAGCGGGAGATAAAATGCTCCTAAAGTATTTACACGTTTCCTCTTGAATCTGAAAATAGAAAAGTCTCTTGCAAGGACATCTGAGCTGCTTGTAAAGCTCTCGCCCAAAGGTAAGAGCAGGAATCTCTTTGTACGATGTGTGAGATGTTAAAGCTGGTTTGGGGCAGAGAAGAGGAGCACAGGGAAGGGAGGAGGGGCAGGGAGGAAGGAAATGCCCTGGTAAATCTTATTTTTTTATTTATTATTTTTGGTCTAACAATTATGGCTACACTCTACGAAGGAAAGGGTTAAGGCCAAAGATGCTCATTGCTGCATTTCCTACCTGATTTTTTTTTTTCCAAAAAAAGAATGTTCTCAACTTTAAAAAAAAAAAACAAATGTACTGTTTTCTTTTCCTGTGGAAATAGTTCTTTTAAATAGGGGAAGGAAAATCTACTATAAAATATTAGTGGTTTAAAAATATGGTGTCTGGAAAAATAAATAAATGTACAATTCCTATTCAAATATAAATCACTATAAGCACTTGCTGAGCAGTTAACATCCTCACTGGTCTCTGCTCGGAAAGATTTAAGGTTACTTGATCTCAAGCCTCTGTAGGATTCTCTTGGAAAGTCTTTGGACCTGACTCATTAAAGCACTTTGGCATCTCTTTGCTGGGAAGGGGGAATCTTTAGGCACATGCCAAAGCCTGGAGATGCCATCCAGGGCTTTCCTCGTGGCAATTCCAGCCCTGGTGGCCACTGCATTGCTGCTGCCCTGTGTTTGTTTTCTGGGAAGGACAGAAATGTGAGGAATGGACCTGCTGCTTGTCTGTCAGGGCAGCTGGGAGGCCACAATGCTCACAGGAGCAGCTGTGAATGCCAAGGTCCATTCTCTGAGACTCATAGCCATGTTAAAGAGCCAGAACTTGATGCTGCCAGAACAGGGACAAAGCTGTGGCACAAAGTTACCTGGGCAAGAGGTGTTTTTCTGCTTCATGTCAAATTTTGATCTCCTACCAGGCTGGCCTTTAGCTTTTTCTTGCCTTTTTTTTTTTGCTTTTTTCAGATTTTAATTTTTTTTTAAATTTATTTTATTTGTTATTTCCCCTCCCCTCCAAAATTACTTCCCCATAGTGCAGTGCACAGGTAAGTGAAGTGTGCGGAATACATTGCTAATGAATAGCAGGAATATTTACATACAAAAATAGAAAGGTTTGAACACTTCAGACTCTGCCCTTCAGTGCAGGACAGAAGGGGGAAGAGCCACTTGTATCTTCTGCCAGTTCCTGTCCTGGGGCTGAGCAAAACACCCCAATCCCCTCCTTCCTGAGTACTCCCAACTCCACCAGGGCTTCTCCCAGCTTCCCATTGCTTGGCTCTGCTTTTCCCCTCATTCAGGGCAGCCATGGGAGCAGATCCCCGGTCGGGTTGACTCGGTGGCAGAGCCCAGAGGAATGTCCCCATTGTGCCTTGGTTTATGGCAAGCAGAGGAGCAGGGCTGTGTTTGGGCTGTGTTTCACTCTGATCTGCAGCTCCTCTGGCTTGCAGAGGGTTTGGGACAAGCTCCATCCTCACTCTGGGAGAGGGACTCAGCCCAGTCACCTTCTGGTCCTGGAGGATGATCCTGCCTCTGCCAGCCCTGAGCTGCTTCACCAGAGCAAAGGCATGAAACTCTCCCCGACCTTTTAGAGCTGTGGTGAGGAGTCAAAATCCAGAAGTGGCCTCAGTCCAGCCATGTTTTTCTTCTCCTCCCCTTGAAAGGCTTCAGCAAAGGGAGACCTGGGCGACAGACCAAGGGCTGCAGGACAAAGCCCAGCCCCAGCTTTGCTGCTGAGCTGGGAGTTGCTTTGCAGGTCTCTGTTATTTTAGTGGCTTGTGAAGAAGAGCTTGAGGCTGAGCTTTTAAACCTTGAGGGTGTGCAACACCAAGGCCACCTGAATGCCACTGAGCTCCCTGGCTCACATTCTGCTGCTCTTCTGCCTCTTCTACTTGCTGCTGGTGCAGGAAAATGTGCCCTCAAAAATCACAAACCATCATGGTGCCTGTGTCCCACAGTCTCGTGGAGGATGGGTGAGGGCTGTGAGATGCTGCTGTGTAATTCCTGGAAGGCAAGGGATCCTTCCAGAGGGAAATGCAGCACCAGAGCTGGGCTCCTGCACCACAAAACCCCCAACATCACCTGGGCTAGAGACCAGACATCACTCTTGCTCTCCACACCCTTCCTAAAGAGGGACAACCTCAAGGAATTCCTCCTTTTCCTCTCCCTCCATCTCATCCTTTCAAACAAGAAGCTGCTGCACCTCTCTCACCAGGTGGGTGCAGGATCTGTTCCTCAGCCCTTGGCACGGGAGCTGAGCATCACTTGGCACTGCCACATCCCTGCCATCCCACTGGCTCTGGATGCACCCATTTGCCCATGGCACAACGAGGGGCTCTTGTGCGTTTCAGCTCTGGGAAGAGGCTGGAAACTGGATTAAAAAGGAACAGGCTGTTCCAGCTTTTTTCATTCACTACCTGGGTGTCAGGGAGGGCAGGGTGATGACTAAACAGCGTGGGCCAGAGGATTTGTCGAGCTGTAATTGCCAGGTGCTGCTTTGCTGTCAGATGCACTCCATCTCCTGTCCTATCTATTTCTCTTGATTTTTGAGTCGTTCAGTAGCTGGAGGAGATGGCATGGTCAGATGTGGGATGGGAGGGGACATGCTTGGAGGAGACACCAGCAGCTCTTCAGGAGCAGAGCCACCCTGTTTGCCCATGGCTGGTGTGGGAGGTGGGTGGGGGTTGGAGGATGCTTGGCCAGATGTGGCCACCAAAGTGGCTTGTGTTGTTGTGCCCCAGAGGTGTCTTCTCACGTCCTTTTCTCTTCCATCCTGCACCCCTTGTGGTGCCACAAGGGGCCACAATTAGTTCATCAAGGGATTTTCTGCCTTTGTGGGGGGGGGAATTTTGCCTTATTTTGTGTGCGTGTGTGTAGGGTTTATGGGGTTTTTTTGGGGGTGGTGGTTGTTTTTCTCTTGATCAAGTTCTGCATCCTATAAATGCGTGTCCTCCTCTTCCTCCAGGTCCTCCTTCATGAGGGTGTCCAGAGGAACGATCCAGCTGTCCCCCAGCTCTCCGTTGAGGTTCACCTTCTTCTCCTGCATTTCAGAGGAGGTCTCCATCACCTCCAGCGTGGGGTTGTCATGGTAGCCATTCTCCATGGTCTGCATCTCCTCGGTCAGGCGCTGCTATGAGGAAAGAAAGCCATAAACCCCACTGAACAGCACCTGGGCCATGCTGCAAGTGTCACCTCAGGGCTGTGACAGCTGCCCCATATAGAGTTATGTAGCTACATATAGAGACTTTCATGGTGAGGTTGAGGCAGGGGGCAGCGAGGGGATAGCATGGAGCTGGAAAGAGGAAGACTGCTGATGATGGGAAGGAGGAAAGAGCAGCCAGAGACATGTTGAAAACCTCCAGGAGCAGCTGCCAGCTTCAGTTTCTTCCATCCAGGACCTTGGGAAGAGGTTGAGCAACACTGCATCCCAACTCCTGCCTCCCTGCCTCAAATCTGCTCTTCCCCTCCCCTTTCTATTCACCCCTTTCCCTTTTCTAGTTGCTTTATTATTCTTCTCCTTTATTCAGGGGCAGCTCCCATCTGCAGATCTTGAGCATTATCCTTCCTCATTCTAGAACTTTCAGTGGAAACCAGGCAGGGAAAGATGGAATCAGACACTTTATCACCCTGGCCCTTTGGTGTGATGTGCTTCAGGCTCCAGCTCAGCCCTTCATCCCTTGGCAGAACCCCAGCCTGTCCTAATTTTGCATCCACTTGGGCTTCTGCATCCCCATCCTTCCCTCGAGGGATTCAGTGGGGGACTGCAGTCCTTGCTCAGCTCTTTTTGGGTCTCTTGGTGGGTCCTTCATCCCTATCCTTCCCTGGAAGGATTCAGTGGGGTGCTGCAGTCCTTGCTCAGCCCTTTTTGGGGAGCCCTGTTAAAATCTGCCTGGATTCACAGCTTGCTCTATTACAGCGCTCCTATAAATGTCAGGAGACAGGCGTGGGAGGGAATCCATGGAGAAGGAGAGGGATGGAGAAGCAAAACTGCAGGGCTTGGTGCTGGCAGAGGAGCTGCAAAGGCGCTGCTGGGAGTCCCCTGTGTCACTCCCTGTGCCAGGGTGGGGATCATGGGATGCTCAAAAAGCAGAGCACACACCTGGGCTCTCCCAAGTGCTGCTCCCCTGTGGGATTGCTGGTCTCCCACCATGGCAAGGCACCTTCCAGCCATGCAGCAAGGGGAAAGGGGCTGTAAAGCTGGGCTTTAGTCCTGTTAAAAGCTCCTGGGCCCTACCAAGCACTGGAGGTGAGAGCTGGGGGTGTTACGGATGCGGCGCCCGCCCCTCCGATCCCTGTGTTGGAACTCACATTAAAGATCAGAGCCACATGTCCATCATCAAACCCGGGGACATCAGGGTGGATGTTCTGGGTATTTCCAAGATAAAACAACAGGGAGGGAGGTGGAGGGCGAGGAGGGTTGGAGAGAAAAAAAAATAAAATAGGAAAAAAAAAAACTTTCAAGTCATTTTTGGAAACGAAACAGAAAGAGAACAAAAGAAACCACCCAAAAACAAAGGCAGGAAGGAGGAATGTGTTTGATTTTTGGAAATAGCATCCCTTGCTTTGATTTTGCTATTTTATCCTGTGTCTGGTGGGAATTTACCTCTGGAACATCCAAGTTGGACTGGTACCTATTCCTCTGCACCAGTTTATTTTAGGGACACGTGTTCCCATCACTAGAAATACTCTATTTCTACCTGTTTTCTGAACAACATAGGGCATGTTATGCTGCCATGTTTCCACGCCAGCCAGGGAGATTTCATGCAAGGGCTGATGAAACCCTGGAAGCTCCAAGAGGACCACAGTGCAGGTCAAATATTTATTGAGGTCTTGCCTCTTCCCCTATTTCTTCCCAAAAAATCAAGCCTGGTAAGTACAAACAAGTCCGACAGGGGCATTAATTTGCTCTTCCCTCCCTCCTGTGTTCACCTACCTGGCACTGTAAATATTTAAAGCTTTATCCCTTGTTTTCCTGTGCTTCAGAGGTTGGAATCGCTGAGAAAGGATGAGCTGGTCCAGAGGAAAGTGATTTGAGGTAGGAGTGAAGTAGGTTTGCTTCTCCATCGGGAGGGTGATTTACCCTGATTGCATAATCTGATTTCATAATTATCTGTTTCTGTCTGCCCTAGAGCTAAATCCTCAGGAACAGCAGCTGGAACCAGTGCAAACCTCAGTGCCCCAGGGTGTGGGAATGGCCAGTCCTTGCAGGTGAATGCTACACTAAAATCACCTAGGATTGCTTCCTGAGATAAAAATCACATTATTTTCTCTTTCTGTGTTGGTTCTTCCTTAAATCCTGCTGCTGCTGCTCTGAAATTTGGCCCTGGCCCAGCTCTTGCAAAGGCTGAGCCCTGCAGTGTTGATGCCCCTCCTGCTGACACCCTCCTTCTTCTCTGCACACAGCCTGGGGCTCCCTGGCACCCACCCCAGCTCCACTACTTGTAAAAGTATTTCAAGAAAATTTTTTGAGGTCTACACAGAATCACAGAATCACAGAATTTCTAGGTTGGAAGAGACCTTTAAGATCATTGAGTCCAACCGATGTTCTAACACCTCAACTAGATCATGGCACCAAGTGCCACGTCCGGTCTTTTTTTAAACACACCGAGGGATGGTGACTCCACCACCTCCCTGGGTAGATCATTCCAGTATTTGACCACTCTTTCTGTGACAAACTTCCTCCTTAATTCTAGCCTGTATCTCCCTTGGCGCAGCTTGAGACTGTGTCCTCTTATTCTGTCTGTTGTTGCCCGGAGAAAGAGTCCGACCCCCAGCTCACCACAGCCACCCTTCAGGAAGCTGAAGAGAGTGATAAGGTCACCTCTGAGTCTCCTTTTCTCCAGGCTGAACAACCCCAGCTCCCTTGGTTTTTCCCCAGCTTGTTTTTGGAATGGGGTTTTGGATTGAGAAAGCCTTTCTTGTCAAAATTGCAACCCAGGGTGGTACCCACTGGGCAAACCAGGTCTCTACCAGCAGAGACAGCAACACTGATGATCCTCATCTCCTGAAGATGCTTCCGGGATGGAAAAGGTGTTGGCATACCTGTCCCACCCTCCTGCCTCCTTACCTGGTCCTTCTTTTGGGAGAGGCGCTGGTGGCAGCCGTAGATGGCCGCGACGAGCAGCAGAGACCCGGCCAGGGTGATGATGGTGATGATCAGGGGCGTGCTGAACTCATCCTTGATGGTCATGTCCTCCACCATCTTGTCAGAGGTGACGTTGACGATGCCAAGCTGCCACGGAAGGGACAGGTCAGGCTCCTGTGCCACCCACCCACCACTGAGGAACACCCCTGGGGCAGCTGTGCTGTGACCAGGCACCCACTCACCTCCTCTAACCTGTCCTTCTTCTCCATCAGCCCCATGAGGACTTCTCCAGAATCCAGGGGAGCTGGGGGAAGAAAAAGGCTTCAGTGAGCACAAGGTGTGGACAGGGGACAGGTTGTTCCACCATCCCCTTGTCAGAGGGGTGACCCAGTTTCTGGAGGAGGGGGATGAAGATGTGTGTGGATGAAGCCAACCCTTGTAGGTGCTTCACAGCCAGACCAGGAGCCAGGATCTCTTGTGGAAGTAGGACAGCCCCAGAGCCTCCAGGCCCCACTATCCATCTCCAGTGGATGATTTACAAGCCCAGTGAGGGGCTGTACCTGTCTCCTCAAGGATTAGTCCCCACTGCCTGGGTGATTTCCCTGAGGTTGGATGTGGAGTTTGGATCACCCACCCAGCTCCTGCTTGATGATGAGTAAGAGCAGATGGAGCCCAGGCCTTCCTCCCCCTCATGCTATGGCAGCAGGATGTCTCCATCTCCCAGGCACCCTGATCCTAAAGCAATGTTTGAGCACACCCAGGCTGAGCTGACATGGGCGAGAACCTCTTCTCTGTGATCTTTGGAGAAGGATTTAAACTGGGCACCCAGTTTTAACCACCTGGGAAGAATTCTTCCTCCTGGAGACTGAGGAACATGGATGGACATGAATCAACATGGCAGAGGGATCTGGTGCATTCCTTGGGGCGCAAAGCTCATTTCTGGGGTTGTTCCTCTCCCAAACCACTGGGATGGGGCAGAACAGAGCCCTTGGGCCAAGCTCTAGTAGATGTGAGGGCTCTGCCAGGCCTCCAGCATGGGGTCCCCAGTGCCAGAGATGGGATCATACTCACAGTGCAGGACCACCCGCACGGCCCAGTGGCGGGAGGGTCTCTCACAGGCCGTCAGTATCACTGTGCACCAGTCCCTGCTGGCATCAAACCCCTGCTGGGCCGTGGAGCAGAAGCTCTCAAAGAAGGAGTTGTTCTTGCTGGCAGCCATCCACTCATCCTGTGGTGACAACAAGGGTCAGCACTGCTCCCCCATCCAGAGACTGCCCAGGATCACCCCAACCCACTGCCAGGGGTGCAGGATGTCCCATCCTTATAGAATGACCCCTTTAACACTGGATGTGCCTCTCCATGCCATGGTTTGGTTGTCGCAGACATCTTTTATGAAAAATCCTTTCCTTAGGATTTTTCCTCCTGAGAAGCTGGGAGGCCTCAGGAACAAAATGTAAACAATGATTATCTGCTGCTGTGGAATGCAACAGGTGCATCTGTGATTGGCCCATGTTGGTTGTTTCTAATTAATGGCCAATCACAGCCCAGCTGGCTCGGACAGAGAGCCGAGACAGAACCTTTGTTATCATTCTTTCCTTTTCTATTCTTAGCTAGCCTTCTGATGAAATCCTTTCTTCTATTCTTTTAGTATAGTTTTAATGTAATATATATCATAAAATAATAAATCAGCCTTCTGAAACATGGAGTCAGATCCTCATCTCTTCCCTCAACCTGAGACCCCTGTGAACACAGTCACAGTTTGGTGGACAAGGTGCTGTTGGGTCATAGGTTGGACATCCATAGGTGATCTCAGAGGTCTTTTCCAACCACATGGATTCTGTGATCTCCCCTCCTCCCTGTGCACTGCCCGCTGCCGCCGGGCCTCCAGGGAACAGGAAAGGTTTAAAAGGAGTTTCTTTACAAGGAGCCGAGCTCTTGGCTGCCGTTCCTCACCGGGGCCCTGCACCAGCCTTATCTGTGAGCCGCAGCTTTTGGTGTTCCAGGAATAGCAGGTCCCTGAGGGAAGCGCGGCGGGCGGGCTGGGGAGGCCAGGGGGCCACAGCGGGAGCAGGGCAGGGCTGTGCAGCCCCACAGTTCCCCATCTCCAGCCTTTCTGGCCTCTGTCCCCACCAACACAGCTCCCTGTCCTGCCCAAAACTTCCCCACAGCTCTGCAAGGAAGAGCAAGAGAGCGTGTCTTGCTTTTGGGTGGAATCACAGAATGAATCACGGAGTGGTTTGGGTTAGAAAACCCAAAGAGAGACCCAAGAGACCCAAAACATAATCCAGTTCCACTCCCTGCCATGGGCAGGGACACCTCCCACAGACCAGATTGCTCTAAGCCCCTCCAACCTGGCCTTCAACACATCCAGGGATGGGAAACCACAGCTTCTCTGGGCAAACCAAGGCATCCCTGGAGAGGTGGGAGAGGGGTGGATGGAGCCCATGCTCCCTCTGGGGTGTTCCTGTTTTTTTACTCGATGCTTTGTAGCATCTGGGAGCTCAGTAAGGTGCTCACCCTCCTGCCTGCACAGATCCTGACCTGTGGATGTGGCACTTGGGGACACGGGTTAGGGGTGGATTTGGCAGTGCTGCGTTAATGGTTGAAATTAATGATCTTAGCAGGCTTTTCCAACCTAAATCCTTCCATGATTCTGTGCAGAGAGGTCCTATGTGAGAGATGCTGTATTTACAGCTCCTGCGTGCACAAGTCTTTTATGACACAGGTGATCCTGTGTGTAAAAGTCCTTGATCCCTGCTGAAATGAGGTGGGAAAGGCTCTGCTCCTGCCTGCTCCATCACCCCAACCCTTCCCCTCCCATCCCAACACCCCTGGTGGCTGGGACACTGCAGGGATGGGAGCTGCCGGGCCCAGGGACGCACGTAATCTCACCCCATCTTATCTAAATATTTGGGAAGCAGCAGTGGAGACAGGATGCACTTGCCGGGGCGGAAGGCTGGCCCCGGGTACAGAGCTCAACATCGGGAGGCCCTGGCTGTCCCTGGGAGCGGCCACTGTCCCTTGCCTGTCCCTGGGAGCGGCCACTGTCCCCTGCCTGTCCCTGGGAGCTGCCACTGTCCCTTGCCTCTCCTTTAGCTTTGCACCAGGACAACCTCCCCAGGGCCCCTCTGTGGGGTCCCATTTCCATCCCTGGGAAAAGAGCTGGATGGGAAATGTGCCCCAGCCCGAGGGCAGCATTCCCTGCGAAGCTGCTTCCCAGCAGGACAGGGAGGAGGGGGCTGCAGCTCGGTGCTTTTATCACATCTGGACGCTGGGTTGTGCTCCTACGCTTGGAATGTCCCTGAGATTTACCAGTCCCTGTCTGTGCAGCATTTTCTGCTTGGCAGAGGAAGGAAAAGCCTCTGCTGCCTCCCTGCATCCTCTTTTCCCTGGTTTTACCACAGCTCTGCTTTCCCCCAGCCTTCAATAACCTGTTAATTCCCCTACCACCCCATGGGGGATAAAAGAAGATCACTTTGTGGGCGTGGAGGGAAATGGGATGCTAGGCTAAAACCTCGCTGAGGTTTTTGCCACTACAGAGGCAGCTGGTGAGCAGTGCCTGAAGCCCTTTGGAGGGTGAACTGGAGGGATTTGCCCTTTGCAGGGGCAGGGTGAGGCGCTGGGCCGGCAGGGATGCCCTGGCAGCTCCCCCTGCGCCGCCTGCATTCCTTGGCCAGAGTTGACAGGAGCTGCCGAGCAGCTCGGATCCGGTTCCCACACTGGCGGGGACCTAAAACCAACATCCCCGAATGAGGTAACAGCACTTGAGTCAACAAACCACCCCGCCAGCTGCACGGGCTGAGGGGGGAACACGGCCCTGCTCGGCCAGGGAGTCCCTCTGCCTGCTCCAGGGACAGTCCTGTGTCATCCCCGGACCAGTGGGTGTCACACAGCAATTCCAGTGGGTGTCACACAGCAATTCCAGCGGGCTCCAGTGGTCCTGCTGTGGTTTTTGCAGGTTCTGGTACTCCCCAGCTCATCACTGACTCAGCTCCTTGCCCAGGTGAGGGAAACGATGGAGGAGGAGCACCTGGGAGATGGACTGAACCACACACCACAAACTTACTCTAATATTAACAAAACCACAATGGGATGACACAACTTCTTAAAGATTATATTTCCAGTTGGTGACTACCTAAAGTGACGACCAGCATTTTGTTTTATTCTTTGCAGAATTCTGGTTATTTCTTTCTCCAGGCTACACCAACCACCTCTGTCATCGTCACTTCTTGCTTCACCTAACTCATTTTGGGGTTGGGATGAGGAGCAGAGCATCCATCCATCCATCCATCCATCCATCCATCCATCCATCCATCCATCCATCCATCCATCCATCCCTTCCTTCCAAGGCAGGAAAAACCCAACTGAAAATGCATTTGTGAGCCAGATCTCAGAAGAAATCATCCTCCAGAATGTAAAGTATTGAGCTAATAAGCCTTATTAAAGAACTCATCAAGATCCTGCTGTAATTAAAGGAAGGAGAAGGAGAAGGTGGGGGAACACGGACCAACCTGCTCAGCATTGGTTCAAAGCATCACCTGAAGGGGAAGGATGCAGGGAAACACCAGCCTGTGAAACACCTCCAGTCCACAAAGTGGTACCAGCTCAATATTTGACTTTTTTTTTTTTCTTTTTTTTTTTAAGGATTTTTAGTTTGAGTTCCTTGTTTTCTGGAGAAAGTGAGGTGTGATGGGGTGAAAAGCTGCAGTTCCTGGGTTCAGTCCCAGCTGTTTTCTGGGGTCCCCCCATTACTGGTGCTGCCCCACCAGCCCAGCTGTGAATGGGGTGGGTGTCTCTGCACTGTCCTCTCCCTTTCCCTGTGTGATCCAGACGTGTCCCCCACCACTGGTCCCCCCACACAGCCCTGGCTTCTTGCTGGATCTGAATTTTTAGTACAATGCCACCCCGACTCTGGCTTGTTCCTGGAGCAGGGTTGGAGCTGTTTCTGGAACACTTCTTACAGCACACACTTTCCTGTTTTCCCACGGGCTGTGAAACACAGAGGATTTTTTCACTTTGCTGTCAGGATTTGGCTACAGACGTGTTTACCAGGCCTACAAAGCAGGGAAACCAGATAGTGCCATTTCTCTGTTATCTGCTCAGCTTGGGAGGCACAAAATGGGCTGTGATTTTCAGGAATACAACGAGTGGAAAGTTAAGGGCAAGCTGGGGGGGGAGGTTCTTGGGCAGCCAAGGAGGGTGATGGGATGGGAGGATGCAGCCCTGCAGCCTTTCTGTGGCTGTTTTGGGGTGTAATTGGCATTCTGTGCTAACAATGCTCTGGCTTGTTATTACACCCAGAAGAATCAAAGGGAAGCAGGGTGGGAGACTCCCTGGCTCTCCAGCTCCAATGCTCCATGGCCCTGGAGCAGGCTGTGATGCCAAGATATGGTTTCTGCCCATTCCTCAGCTCGCTGGTGCTTCCCAGCCTCACCATCCCTGCTTCCAAAATTCTTCCAGGATAACTCCATGGGAAGGACAGCAGCTCTGGAACATCACTGTGCCCAGAAGGAGAGGGGAAGCTTTAAACACCAGCCTGGTCCTAAATCCCTTTAGGCTCCAAAATTGGATTTTGTCAATCTGGTTGAATAATTTTATATATTCAGTAAAAAATTTGATGAGAAGATTTTCCAGCATGAACCTGCAGCGGTGTCCAGACATTACATGGGGAAAGGGATGGTCTGAGGAGAGAAATAAGGCCCCTCCTTGGAATCATCCTCAGCATTCAGAGCATCACTAAGGACATCAGCACTACTGCAGGTGTGTGGGCAAGGAGCATTTACACCTAGAGTAGGAAGGTGACAACAGACAGCAGGCAGGTGCTTTCCCTCCTCCAGGAGCACAGTGCATGATGCTGGGAGGTCCAAGCCCTGTCCAGGGCTGCCAGGCAGGGCCATCCCAGGCACAGGGAATTTCAAGAGCTGCTGTGCTCAGGAATTGCATTCACAATGTGTCTGGAGGGGTTTTGTGAACACTTCACTTGGAGAGCCCCTTCCAACTTGGCTGATTCTGTGATACACTTAGGAGTAACAGGACAAAGGGGAGCAGTTTTAAATCAAAAGAGGAGAGATTTAGATTAGCTATTAGGAAGAAATTGTTTACTGTGAGGATAATGAGACACTGGAGCAGGTTGCCCAGAGAAGCTGTGGCTGCCCCATCCTTGGAAGTGTCCAAGGCCAGGCTGGACAGAGCTTGGAGCAACCTGGTCTGGTGGAAGGTGTCCCTGCCCATGGCACAGGCTGTGAGAAGGTCCCTGAAGTGCCAATTTTACACTGCTTACACTGCCAGAAATCAGAGCATTATCATGCCAAACCCCATCCCTGAGCCCTACCCACACTGTCAGGACCTCACCAGTGTCAGGTCACTCTGTCAGGACCTCCTCAGCCATTTTCTGGTGTCTCTTCCTCTGTATCACCAACTTCAAACTTCTTCCTATTTGGGACTTGTCAGCACAGTGCATCTTCCCTGTGCGATTGCAGGAATCTCACAGTTTCCAC
The DNA here is from genome assembly GCF_028769735.1 of Zonotrichia leucophrys gambelii. Classification (NCBI taxonomy): domain Eukaryota; kingdom Metazoa; phylum Chordata; class Aves; order Passeriformes; family Passerellidae; genus Zonotrichia; species Zonotrichia leucophrys. Next base: position 69,282,138 of record NC_088170.1, read on the forward strand.
CAGAACCATTCTGGATATCCCTCAGGAACACCAGCAGACACTGCCCACCCTCCAAAAAGGGTCCTGGTGTGTGATCCTAAATTGGGCTTCCCTGCTCCCAGCCTTCCCATCACATTTTACTGCTCCCTGGTCTTGCAAAGGGTCAGAAACCAGTGAAATGGAGTTTTTTCCCTCTCATTTAAGGGTTCTATGAGGGTACTGAGGAGCACAGTGAGTCCCAAACTCCAGTTTCCTCTGCTTCCCAGCTGCTCTGCAGTTGGATGCCACCCTAGCCCAGTGTGAGGTACAAGATCTCACAAGTGCACAGTAACTGTAGAGGAACACCTCAATTTTTTGTTGGGTTTTGGGACAAAATTTCAATCCCTCAGCTTAGGCAAAAAGCTTTCCTGCTAGCATAGGGAAAGATTTTCCCTTTAAAATTTTCCATTTGTCTTTTTGTAAGATCTGGGTGGGCTCAGCTGATCCTTCTACTTGGAGAAGGCAATACTGGCCTCTTGTTCTCCCGCCACATCCCCCACTGGTAACACTGCTGAACGTGGGCTTGCATTCACCATTTTACATTGGTGGCACCTTTGATGAAATTCCCTCTTTTCTGAGCATTTTCTCACATCCTCAGAGCACCACAGGTTGAAATCTGAACCTCCAACAGCTGCTAATTCTCCATGGAAGCCAAAAAGGTGATACTTACACAGGTTCTGGGTTCTTTCAGGTGGATGGTGGGCCTGGTATGTTGCACCTCTTCTCTACAGATGAGCTGGAAAGGCAGAAAAAAACCAGCACTAAGTGGTGGACAAAGGTTGGAAGGAGAGTTGGTCACCAATCCAACAGCCCATCATTTGTTTCCTGGGAAAAGAGCCTGACCCCTCCTGGCTGCACTTTCCTGGGAGTTGTAGAGATCCAGAAGGTCCCTCTTGAGTCTCCTTGTCCCCAGGCTGAGCCCTCCCAGCTCCCTCAGCTGCTCCTGGTGCCCCAGACCCCTTCCCTGCTCCCCTTCATTTCCATCCTCATTGTCCCTTCTCTGGAAAGCTCCAGGACAAAGGGATGGGAGTAAATGACCTCTAAAGGTCCTTTCCACCCCAAACAGTTCTGGGATTCTGCAACCTGGAATTGCTTTGCTGGCAGATTTTCACTCTCTCTGACACAGAAACAGCGGGAAGAGCCGCAGACCCCGTGCACACGTGGGATGGAGCTGAATTAACACCCCTGAGAGGTGCCCACCTCCCCATGTGGTGCTGTTACCTCGTTTGAGGAAGAGATGTTGGGCTGTGGGTGGCCAGAGGTGCAGCTCTCTGCCTGGTCTGTGTGGTCCCCCGGGGCTGCAGGCTGGGCACTGGCAGGGGTCCAGGAGTCACTGCTGGGTTTGGTTGATGCAGGTCCAGAGTCCTGGGTGCTCTGGTCTGGCTCCCCAGCATGCACCAAAAAAGCAAGCAGACAGACACTGACACAGTATAGAGGATACAGCTGGCACAGCCCTGTTAACAATCACCTCAAAATCACTTTTCATCTCTAGTTCTACCATGAAGCTCATTCTGCTGGAGAGGCTTGATTCCTTCTTTAATTTTATTTATTTTTTTATTTAACTTTGATATGGAAAGAATCTGATTACTGATTTTATTTTCTGCTGCTGAAACCTGCCACAGAGGAACCAAAGGCCATTGGATGGCTGTTGCAGACATCTTTTGATGAAAATCCTTTTCTTAAGATTTTTTCCTTCTGAGAAGCAGAGAGGCCTCAGAAACAAAATGTAAACAATGATTATCTGCTGCTGTGGAATGCAACAGGTGCATCTGTGATTGGTCTCATGTTTGGAATTAATGGCCAATCATGGCAGAGCTGGCTCTCTCTCTGTCTGAGCCACAAACCTTTGTTGATTCTTTCTTTTCTATTCTTAGCTTAGCTAGCCTTCCAAGATGAAACCTTTCCTTCTATTCTTTTAGTGTAGTTTTAATGTAATATATATCATAAAATAATAAATCAGCCTTCTGAAACATGGAGTCAAATCTACATCTCTTCCCTCATCCTAAGACCCCTGTGACCACGGTCACAGATGGCTGTGTGTGGGTAGCTGGGTAATCACTGAGAAGTGTGGGGTGACCTTCCTTTCACTTTATCTGGGGTGTCTTCCATGGAGATTTACTCAACAGGCACAGACCTGGATCTGCCACGGTTGGGAGGGGATGTGATGCCATAACCTCTGCTGACTGCACCTCCATGGAAAAATTCCAAGGGGACAAGCTTAGGAGTAGTGCCTGGTTCTACAGGAGATAGCCTGGTGTGTCCTGCCTGGTATTCCAAGTCCCAAATCTACCAGCCCCATTCAGGTGTCTCTGATACCTGAGCTCACCTCTGAGGACTTGGTTATGCTCTGAATCATCTTAGAATTATTTGTGCAGTAGGAGCAGGGCAAGGAGCACAGCAGCCTCCTGCCTCCCCAGATCCCTTTGAAGACATGGATCTTCATCCTTGGCTTACTAATTGATCCTTAAGTGGTGACAAAGAGAATTAAAATGCCACAGGATGTTCACAGCCTGTCTGCTCTTGGGACTCCTACCTCTTCTACAGTAAAAATGAGGGATATTTCTCTCCCAGACACATTCTGAAGGCTCCAGGAGAGAATTAATTCCAAAGCCATCTGTTTCTCGTGAATTCTGCCAGCTATTTATTAAATATAAAAAGGTTTTTAGACCTCTTCAGGCTTAAATGCTTGAGGCCCAATTTGAATTAACATAATTTTATATATGATCCTTCAGTGGAGAACAGTCCTGTGGAGCAGGAGGGGAAAGAAAGGAAAAAGAAACATCCTTCATGGATATTTTCACCTCATTCCTGCCCACACAGGAAAACATGACTTGGGGGAAGCCAGTGAAGATGGGCTTGCAATAAAACCTTGGCCCATTCAGTGGTGCCAACAGCTGAGAGGCTGAGGGGGATGGAGATGGTTTTTGAGTGGCTTCTGTATTCCAGGTAACTGGAAATTGGGTCAAGAAGAGCATTTTCCAGGGGAAGATAATGAAGGGCTCCAGTGTGATCACAGCTTTTATTCAGAGCCAGATGTGAGCTGAGCCCACAATCCCAGCCAAGTCTGGAAGGCCCCATGGAGCCCTCACAGGGTCTGTGGATTCCCTGTGAATGCTAGCAGACAAAATGCCAGATTGGGAGGCTGAACCAGACCAAATGCCAGTTTGGGAAGCTGAACCAGACCAAATACCAGTTTGGGAGGCTGAACTGTGCCTCACCAGGACACCCAGGAGCTACCATGACTGTAAAACTCTAGAGGTCAGAGAAAACACCTTGCTGGTGTTCAGCAAGGCCCTAAACATCACGTGGACACTCCTACTGCTGCCTAGACAGCAGCCAGCAGCCAACGCCCTCCTGCAGCACTGATGGACGTCCTACCAAAGTCAGACTCCTCAGGGCTTGTAAACTCAGATTTTAGCCACAAAATCTCCTTAGTCATCTAAAGCTCATTTTCTGTGCATGCCCAGACAGCCTTGCCTAAGCTGTCAGCTGCACCAGGGATCTCCCAGGGGCAGCGTTTTGGGGGCTGTCACACTGCTTCCCCAGTTCTCCTGCCTCAATCCCTAACCCATCCCCACTGCTCCTGTTCCCCATCACTGGAGATCGAGCCACTGCAGCTGATGGTGCTTCAGGCACCATTTGGTCCATCCAAAAGCCAATGCCTGTACTTTGCCACGTGGTTCATTCCTTGGATTTCACTGCCTGCATTGACTCGACCTCCACCGAGGACAACTGTCACAGACATCTTTTATGGAAAATCCTTTCCTTAGGATTTTTGCTCCTGAGAAGCTGGGAGGCCTCAGGAACAAAATGTAAGCAATGATTATCTGCTGCTGTGGAATGCAGCAGGTGATTGGTCTCATGTGGTGTTTCTAATTAATGGCCAATCACAGCCCAGCTGGCTCAGACAGAGAGCCGAGACAGAGCCTTCGTTATCATTCTTTGCTATTCTATTCTTAGCTAGCCTTCTAATGAAATCCTTTCGTCTATTCTTTTAGTATAGTTTTAATGTAATATAATCATAAAATAATAAATCAGCCTTCTGAAACATGGAGTCAGATCCTCGTATCTTCCCCAATCCAAGAACCCCTGTGAACACTGTCACAGACAACAGTGCTTGTCATCCAGACAACCGTGGTGGAAAGGCCTAAAATGGGACAAGGTGGTGACAGCCCGTAATGGCAGGAGGTGCTTAGGTAGCCAGAGGGAGAGAAAACACAAAAAGGCCTCCCCAGCACAAGAAACCAAGGTTCCTGTCCCCTGTTACCTGCCCCAGGAGCTGTCATGGTGGTTGCATCTGGAACTGTGTCTTTGCTGCCATGTTGCGACATCGGAGTGGTGGTTGGGGACAGGGATCCAGTTGGAGGGGTAACAATTTTGGTGCTTCCAGGACTGGTGGAAGGGATTGGTCCCTGGGCTGGAAAACTGGAAGAAGGAGTAGGCTCCTTGGTGGCACATGGTGGAGGAGTGATAGCACACTCCTTGGAGCTTTGGGAAGAGTCAGTCCTCGGCACTGTGGTGCTCATAGTGGTATTAGGCTTAGGATCCTGATCCATAGGCTGCTTTCCCTGAGACTCTGTGGTGGCAGTGGATGTGCCAACAGCCACTGTAGCTCCTTGTGAACTGGGTGCATGAGTGATGACGACAGATTGTGCAGCAGTGGTGGTGCCTGAGCTTCCCGAACTGGCTGTAGTACCAGGCTGCTGTTGACCAGTGGGGCTTGTAGCAGGGCTGGTTTTGGGGCTATGGGTGCTCTGTGCGGGGCTGTCCTGCCTAGACGTGCTGGCTGAAGGGGAGGCAGCAGGCAATGTGGTCCCTGATGCTGTGAGGGTGGCCCCTGCCACCGGGGCAGGAGATGCAGTAGTGGGGGATGGAGCCACTCCCGGGTTGGTTATGGTGGTGGTGGCGATGCTTTGAGCAAGGGTGGTTGTTGGCACAGAGGTCTGAGTCGTGACAGTGGTGGTGGGTTTGAGTGTGGCAGCTCTTGGTGTAGTGCTGGCTGGTGTGATCTCTCTAGGGCCTGTAGGCTGGGTCGTCATGGTGGCTTCTGAAGCTTTTGTGGTCGTGGCTTGTCCTAGGTCTGCAGTATCCTGAGAGCTGACATCTGGGAAAAGAGAAAACACCAAAGTCAATGCTGAACTAAGGAAACTGCCCTTGGTTTCCCCTCAGAACATGTATCTGTAGAAGTAAACACTGGTATAAACCATGAGTCATTCCCTCAGGGCTTGCCTCGTGCTCTCCAAAGTCATATCAAATTCCATGTTCTGGTGTCACTGTGTCCTGCAGGAAATACAGCAGAGAAGGACAAGAGGAACCTCCAAACACAGTCAAACTAGCAGGACTTTAGAGCAAGAGCAGGAGGACAAGGCTTACTGGGTCTCAGGACAGGTCTCCCTTCCATGGAAAGCCCTGCAAGTGGTTCCCAAAATAAAGCAGGTCCCGCCCTTGTAAGGGGAAGCCAAGGGATGCACTGACTGAAAGTGTCCATCCCTGCTAGGAGGGTCTCCCCCATCCCTGAAGAGATAAGGTGACACAGAATCACAGAGTCATTAAGGTTGGAAAACACCTCCAAGATCACGAAGCCAAATTACCTCACATTATCACATGCACAGAGATCTGTGTTTGCTTTCTGGAGAATACTTTAAACTTTCAAATGATAAAGCTGTTCCTCAGTGGGGGATGCAGCTGAAGGACAGCTCACCTGACAAGAGAGAACTCTCCCACTGCAGAGAGCTCTGCAATGTGCAGCAATGCCAAAATGGGATATTTTCACTGCTAAACCAGTACAAAAACCTAGGTCTATTCTTCTGTTTGTAATCACTGCAGGAGCTCCATCATTGGCCACAGAGAATTTCCCTATGTGGCAATCACCAGTTCTGGGCTCTTGCTCAAATTCACCCCTGGAAAACTTTGACCAATTTTTCACCTTTCAGGAAACATGGGCTGAGCCACTTTATCCATGGATCCCTCTGGAGTCAAAGCAACGACCTGATTTGGGGAGAAGGTTCTTCCACTTGGGGACTGCACAAGAACTGCTATATTTTTTTTTCCCCATGAGGTATTCATATATTATTTCCAACCCTCCAAAACAGGAGTCACACTTCCAAGGATTGATTTTTAGCCTAATGCTGCTCTCCAGAAATATTCTTTGTTCCTCCATGCTGGCATGCAGGCAAAGTATCTTCTCTTTTAGAGCCTGTCTATTGACACTGATTGTGCATCAAAGATCTGATGAAGCTCAAGTTTCTGGTGGGAAAATTTAACTCCACCATGTCAGGATCTGGTTTGAGAAGGAGCTGGGGAATGGGGCTTGGGATGGGGAGGCTGCAACAAGTTTGGGTTCCTCTGGGAACTGCCTGGGGACAGAGTGGGTTTGGAGGGGGCAGAGGAGCTACAGCTAGGCCTTGCATAGGCATCCAAACAAGGAATGGAAAGGAATGGAACGGAATATAGAATATTTCAGTTGGAATGGACCTGCACTGATCAGCTCATACAACTGCCTGACCATTTCAGGGGGATCACAGTACCACAGAGTGATTTGGGTTGGAAGGGACCTCAAAGATCATCTCATTCCAAGCCCTCCTGCCATGGCAGGGACACTTTCCACCATCCCAGGGTGCTCCAAGCCCTGTCCAGCCTGGCCTTGAATGTTTCCAGGGATGGGGCAACCACAGTTTCTCTGGGCACCCTGTGCCAGGGCCTCACCACACTCCCAGACAAGAATTTCTTCCCAATATCCCATATAACCCTGCTCTCTGTCTCTTTAAAGCCATCACCCCTTGTCGTGTCACTCTGTGCCTTTGTAAAAGTTCAGATCTCCTCCCAAAACATGGTTTCCTCACCAGCCACCAAGAGCAGCCACTCCTGGAAACACAATCAAGATCTGAGTGTAACTGAAAGCAGCAGCATGAATTATTTTAGGAAACACTTGGCTGGTGAGAAAACATTTCCATTACATCTGCAGGAAAAGGGCTTTTGTGGCGATAAGTCATGTTTCCTATAGGCTGACCACTGTCTGCAGGAGAAGAAGAGGTAAAGAAGTAAAACACCATCACAGGGTCCTGACAGATAAACCCCACCCAGGTGCTGAAGATAGAAGGGAGTTTTGATCTACCACCTCCTTATCTGTGTTATCAATTTGTGTGGCTTGAATTATCAGTGATGGTTGCACCAAGCTGGGGAGTGACCAGGCAACCAGTGACCCACAAATATTTATGGGTCTGTCCCATAAATAGGGTGTAAAAGTTTGGCAGGGGGTCTGACAACAAAAGAGGAACAAAAAAAAAAAATGCCCTAAAGGTAGAAACAATACAAAAGAGATGTAAAGAAAGAAAGGGTTAGAAGGAAGGAAAGACGAAATCCCCCACTGCTCTCATTTCCTCTTCATGCCCCAGGCTCATCCCAGAGGGGCAGAAACTAAAGGCTCCCAACAGAGGTCAAAAAGACAATTCAATTCAATTCAGTCCAAGTGAAGGGGACAGGACCCTGCTTTGGCTCCGGGCCAGTCCTGGTGGCCAGCTGGGACCACCCCGTGATGCAAGGAACCAGGATCCCTGCCCCAGCACTTTCCTGTCCCACCCTGGGGAGATACAGATAGGATTTTACCACTTTTAGCAAAAAACTGAGAGCAAAAGCCCAAAGCAAGGGGTTATTCTGCCAATGGAGAGATCTGGTGAGATCCTCCTGGCTGGGGTGGTAGCAGGGTCTTTTTTGGGGCACAGAGTGACACAGTCCCCCCCCCCGCAAAAAAGACTGGGAGAAGAACCAAGACTCAAGTTGGTGCCCAAAAATCTCATTAGTATTCTATCTTTCTGTATCTCTGCATCCACTCCTAGTGTTCCTCTTCACTAAGGTCAAAAGACATTAAAAATCCATTTATTCTTCCTCATTAAGCCAGGACCAGTGATTTAAGTGGGATCAAGCATCATGGGCTGGACCTGAAGCATACCAGTGGAGAAGGGCTGTGGCTACAGAGCTACATAGGAGCAGCAACATGCATCTCCACACCCCTCCTGCAGGTTTTGGGGCACCTTTCTGTCAGCATAATTTTCCTTTTCTATCCTGCTGCATTAAATTAAACTCTGTTCTCTCTGCTACTGCACCAGGTGCTGCTGCAGTCACGGGGCTCAATACCTTCCTGCAGCTTTATTGCTCTGAGCTTAATGTTGTTGTTTGTCCAGGGACTCTGTCTCACTGCATCTTTAGGAAAAAATGCATTTCATTTAGAAAAATTGCCTTTTTTTTTTAATGTCTTGCAGGTCACCACCCACAGAAGACCTGGCTTAGGCTACGCCATTGCAAACTTGATTCCAAAGCAGAAACAGCTACAGAGCAAGCACCACAGTCCCAGGAGTCACTATTTTCCTTCCACACATACTGTATCTCTTTCAAATGCCAGAAAATGGGATGTTTTTTCAATGTCTTCCCCCCTCACTAGCCACCTGTGCCAAATTTCAGTGGTGGACCCAAGGGTAATAACTGGTAACGAGCCCCTGTTTGCCTGGGCTGGTGGCCAGTATTGCCTGACAACTGTCCCCAGCAGAAGAAATGAAAAGGATCTGGTAGAAGGAGGAGAAAAGCCCTGGTAAGAACAGCCAGACAGGACAGGATTATGTCTGGGGCCCCTTCAGCATGAAAATCACTCACAAAAGATACAGTAAGTCCTTTTGCAGGGGACAAGTGATCCCTTCATGCCGTGAGCCCGGAGATAAAAGGATTTAAGACATCTATGAGAGAGGAGGAGGATGGAGCATGGAGATCCTCCAAGCTATCATTCCCCTTACCCAGAGGAGACCCTTCCCAAAAGAAAGTCCACATGAATTTCAGCCAGAGTCCCTCACCCTGTTTTCCAGAAGGGAGAAAAAAAACCACCTGCTTCTGACCTTCCTGGCTGCATTTGGCACGCCAAGGCCGCTTTTCTGATTTCACTTTCCTGGACCGTCACCAATTCCCCATTTTACAGAAGATGAGAGCTATTTAGCAGCTACTGGGGGTATTTTGACCTGGCTGCAGTTAATCTAAAGGTTGGTCTGTGCTTCTCTTTTTGTGTCCCTCAGAAAAGCCAAAGCTCTTGGGCTGGGTGTGGGGTGGATCTGTGGGAGGAGGCCCCGAGGCCTGCAGGCACCGCGGCCAAACGGGAGGAAATGAGAGCGCTGCAAAAACATGATTTCATGTCCGGATACGTGTATCCCACAGCCAGGCCTGTGACACAGTGTGGCTGGGACAGCTGGGGACAGCCAGGAGGGGACAAAACTTTCCCTTATTGCTAATTACCCAGATGGGCTCATTTGGGAGGCTGGGAGTGCCCCTGTGGGTGGGGATGGGGTGGGAGTTCTCTGCCAGGGCCTAATGGGATGTGGAAAGTAACCTGTCACAGACATCTTTTATGAAAAATCCTTTCTTTGGGATTTTTCCTCCTGAGTAGATGGGAGGCTTCAAGAACAAAATGTAAACAATGGTTATCTATGCTTTGGAATGCAACAGGTGCATCTGTGATTGGTCTCATGTAGTTGTTTCTAATTAATGGTCAATCACAGTCAGCTGGCTCAGACTCTCTGTCCAACACACAAGCCTTTGTTATCATTCTTTCTTTTTCTATTCTTAGCTTGCCTTCTGATGAAATCCTTTATTCTATTCTTTTAAAATAGTTTTAATATAATATATACCATAAAATAATAAATCAAGCCTTCTGAAACATGGAGTCAGATCCTTGTCTCTTCCCTCATCCTAAGACCCCTGTGAACACGGTCACAGTCACCCAAAATGTAAAAGGAAAGGTGAGCTGCTTTGTGCCAACACAGGTCCTCACAATAGGAGGTACAGACACAACTTTGAGCTGCTTGCACCACCTCTAACTCATGGAATCACAGAATAGTTTGGGTTGGACGGGACCTTAAAGTGCCTCTAGTCCAACCCTCTGCCATGGGCAGGGACATCTTCTACTATCCCAGGATGCTCCTTGAACACTTGAACACTTTCAGGGATGGAGCAGACACATTCTCTGAGGCATCATCACCCTCACAGGAAGAAATTTCCCACTAATTTCCAACTAATATCTAATCTAAAGTGTCTCCCTTCCAGTTTAACCATGCCAGGGAGTGATGCTCTGGCTGTAACCTCAGTGCAGTGAGTACGTGAAATTTTGCAGGCTGGGGAAGGCACTCAGGGGAGAAGTTTTTTTGGAAAGGTCAAGGCTTGGAGAGCAAAAAGAGAATCAAAGAGGCTTAAAATGCAAAGTGAAAGGACATGTCCCGTCCATCCTCCCAGAGCCCACCCAAAGCCAGCGATTATTCCCTCTCCAGGCAGCTCCTCTGATTATTCCCTCCCCAACAGCTTCCCCTTCCTATTTTGGTAACGCCTCCCCCTGTCTCCCCCCCATCCACCTTGTTCAAACAGCTCAGATATTGGCTGAAATTCTATTAATAGTGAGAAAAGGAAACTCAAAAGAATAACTTAGGAAATGGTGGGTGACACACCCCAGGCCGGCGGGCTTGGAGCCTTAGGGCAGCAGCTCCTGCTCCTCCCAAGGCGGGATGAGAAAGCCAAGGAGCCTGAGCAGCCCAGGGAAGGGGAAGGGATGTAAGCCAGGCCCTGAGGAAGTTCCTATTTTCCTCCCCTTTTGTGCAGCCTTTCCTGATTGAACAGGGGCAGCGGGTTGAGTTCATCAAAGGCAAAGCAGGGGCTGAGGCTCCAGGGGTGGCCTCTCCTAGGGGACAGCCAAAGGGAGTGAGGAAGCTCCTGGACTTTTCTTTGCATTGCAAGAAGCTCTTGGGAGCAAGGAGGGTTTTATCCACCCTTTTGCACTGCAGCCATATCTGAGGTGCAGCAGAGCCCAGCCACTGCAGAGGACAGGAAATCTGTCACCTCCTTTTGAAACTGTGAGAGGGATCAGATTGGCAGAATATCACAGAGCAGTGTTATTTATCCTGGAATTAAGCTGAGCTACCAGAGCAAATGGTTACTTCACAGGGTTTTTAATTTTGCCTGTGCAGAGGCTCTTTCCCTTCCATTGGCTTAGGGATAGATGGGATCCAAACAGGGTCCTCCTGAGCTGCCTGCAGAGATTTTAGTGAGGGATGTGGTACAAGGACACTTTACACACCACCCTGGCATTCTCCATGTCTTAAGATGCTTTCTTAATGGGCATCACTCAACCCCCTTTGCTGCCAGCCTCACCATCAGCTTTATGAAATGGCTTCACTCAGGCCAAAGACCAGCTTGGCTTCCTGGGTTAGAGAATGGGGAAAGGTCCAACAGCAGCTGCCAGAGCATTTGCCTCTAATCCATCAGTCCAATCAGCCAGTGCAGACATATCCTCTCCAAACCCCTGCCAGAATAAAAACTGCTGCAGAACACTTTTGATAGAATTGATCTGCAAAATGTTCAAGATGAGACCTAATGGCTGGCTCTAATTAGGGGGGAGGCTGCATCAGAGGTGTGGGCAGCAGGTCAGGGGAGGGGATTCTTGGCTGTGAGGGTGGTGAGGCCCTGGCACAGGGTGCCCAGAGAAGCTGTGGCTGCCCTGGATCCCTGGAAGTCCCAGGCCAGGTTGGACGGGGCTTGGAGCACCCTGATATAGGTGAAGGTGTCCCTCCTCATGACAATGGGGTTAGAATGAGATGATCTTTAAGGTCCTTTTTAAACCAAACCATCTATGGTTCTATGAAATGAGTGTGCCTGGACTCTGATTTAAAGCCACTGGGTTTATTGTCAGCAGAGAACCTCCTTCGCCCCCCTGTGAAAAGACTCTATTGGAAAAACTCTTCAAATTGCTGCTGTTTAGATTGTGTGTGGAAGTGACAGTGAGATCAAGGCAATAATGCTGACAGTGCCCTCCTCTCTGCTGTCAAATTGAAGGAATCTGCAGCCACAGCCTCTGCCCTGAAGCCCTTCCCAATAAACCCTTACTGTCTGCACTTGGAGCAGGGCAGGGGGAAGAAATGGATGTGCTTCAAGCCCCAAGCAGTGTTGCCTCATCTCCAGATGGAGAGGAGCACCCAGGGCTTCCTGCTCCACTGCCAGCCTGGAGATACCCCTTGGCAGGAGATCTGGAGAATGTCCTCACAACATTTTAGGGTCATCTTGAGGACTCTGAGTCTGCAGCATTTTGCAGTGAATGACATCCCTACAGTAGCCAAAGGCCACTCTGCTTTGAGAACTGGGAAAAATTCAAGTTTTCCCTATTTTTACAAAATACAAGTAAGCCTGAAGCCCAAAGAGTAGGACTTGAAGCAAACCTCATGTGAGCTTTGGCTGCTTCATCTTCTCTGTTAGATCTGCCTGGCTTTATTTTATTCACACAACAGCCTTTAAACCTCCTTGATTTCAAGAAACCTACCCACAGCCTCATACACTTTTCCTGCCAGGACTGCAACACATGTCCCCAGAACCCAGGTTTTGATGAACCAGCATTTTCTGATGACAAACTTGCTTCATTAACAAATTCCCCATCAGCTCTTTCTGCAAGTGTTTGAGCCAGCTCAGCTCATCTGCTGTTTCATTTGGAAGTGTGACAAATATTAAAAATAATCATCCCAAGGCACACCTCCCCATACTCCTCTTTTCCTGTAGCCCTCTTCATACTCCCTTGGTCCCTCTAAACACCACATTTGGGGAGGCAGAAATGGGCTAATTTGCTGCACTAATTAATGACCAGACAGTGGGCTTGAGGCAGCAGGAATATCTCAGTGTTCCTCACTCCCACCTTCTCAAAAACATTGTCGTTGAATTGTCCTTCATGTCATGCTTGGAACTCTTCTGAATTTCTCCTCAGAGTTTGCCTGAGATTTGTGATCAGTGGCATTTTTCACTCAAGTGGACCCAGCTGGTCCATCCCAGGCTGTTCTGCATCCCATGGCCAGCCCCAGCCAGAGGTGAAGAATGCCAGCAGTGGGAAGTCCAACCTCTCTTAGGGATAAACATAGGACATCCTATTTAGGATTGTGTCTCCACCACTCTTCTCATGGAAAAATCTGTGGCTATCTAAAAAGTGAAGGGGAAAGATGAAAAAACCACCAGAAGGAGACAGGAAGACCACTGTGGAAAAATGAAAGCTCTGAAATCCTTCACAGGAGGTTGTCAAGGAATCAAACCAACACAAACACAAGTGCCCACCTCTATCCACGCATCCCACAGGCATTTTTCACCAGTAAGCCTGGAAATAATCCTCTTTCCATCAGGGGAAAGAGGATATTTCCATTCCCATCCCAGGCCCTCCAAAACAAAGAGCTTGGCCACACTCCTGTCCTCTCCTGAATCCGTTGTACCCTTGGAGTGGAGCTGCCCCATGATGACCTTGCTGCTTTGGAGGAGGATTTGTGGCCTGTATCAAGATAGTGTCAATCACCCATCGCTGAAGGACACGGTGTCTGCTACATTTAGTCCTGAGACCCCTCTATTTCTGCAAAAGTCACACAGGACTTTGGAAGAAACTCAAGGTTTACACCGAGTAATGGGCCAGAAAGTCTCTCTGGATCAAGGTAAAGCAGTCCCAAAGCAGTGGTTGTGAGTCAACACAACACTGAAAACCTCAGGAAAGCAGTAAGAATACAGAACTTTGTATACACTGAATATCTGAGGTTTATCTTCAATGTTGGAAGTCTTTAAGATGGTTTTTCAGGATGTTGTCTGTAGGCATGCCTTTTTATTTTTATGTTTTGGTTTTTTTTTAAGAAACAGCAAATAAGTTAAAAGTCTAGATTTTTCTGAATTTGGAATCTCATGAATTCAGTAATTTCAGGTCCATGAGAAGAACCTAAAGACTGGGGCTGCCAGATTGGGAATTCCACCTTGAATATATGAGGATCCCATCCACCTTCACCACCTCTCTCCGGGGTGGAAGAAGGGTTGGAGGAACTTCACCACCTCTCCCCAGGGTTGAGGGCTGGACCATGAGTTGATCCCAGCACGGAGGAGCTGTGGAGCTGTCAGGGTGGTGGGAAGGAGCCCTTTGGAGAAGCCAACACCATGAACTGTTGGCCAAAGCATCAGCTTTGCTCTGGAGGGCTGAGCCAACCTCCTTTCTCCACCCTCACCAACGAGGGTATCTGGGCACACAGATTTATTCATTCAGACAGACAAAAGTTCCTCCCTCTGCTTTTCACCCTAGAAAGATGAATCATCCTTTGCTGGATTTTCCTGGAGGACTTCACTCCAGATTTCTTGGGAAGGAGTGAGGACGTGAGCCTGTGAGACAGGAACTGATCTTGATGCAGCCTGATGGCTTGTCTACACAGGGGTACTCAGAAAAAAATTAATCTAAAATTAAAAGGAGGTATGACTTCAGAGTGGATTAGTCAAAGTGCACACAACCCACCAGGTGGCCACTCTTGTTCAGCTTTAAATCACTCTGTATTTAATTTGGATTAAATGAAGTAAGTTAAATCAAACTCTCCTCAGCTCTCAAACCGAATAATGAGGGGGAGCTGATGCACTTTAGGAAGGTTAATTCAGGAGAAATTTGGTGATGGCCCCCAGAAAACAAGCTCCTAAATGTTGCACTGACCAAACATCAGGGATGGGGCACACCTTCCTCTCTAACTGAGGTTGGCCCTTCTGAATTCCAGGGCATGGAAAGCTTTATTTGATGTCAGATTTGATGACACATCATAGAATCATAGATTAGTTTGGGTTGGAACAGATGTTTAAAATCTTGTCCACCCCCTCTGTAATGAGGGACATCTTCAACTAGATCAGGTTGCTCAGAGTCCCGTCCATCTTGGTGTTGAACACTTCCAGGGATGGAGCATCCACAGCTTCACAAAATGTGACAGCATCTCAGCACCCTTATCATCAAAAATCTCTGCCTTGTATCTAATCTAAATTGAACCTTGTTCAGTTTAAAACCATCATCCCTCCTCCTATTGCAACAGACCCTATTAAAATGTTTGTCCCCATCTTTCTTATAATCCCCCTTGACTACAGAAAGGCCACAATCAGCTCCCCCTGGAACTCAGTTTTTCTCGGTTTTTGCCACGGAGAAAGGCAGGACCAAAGAAGGCAGGGCAGAGAGCACCCTACAAGTTGTTGGGTGGCACGGGGAGATGAAATTCTTTGCCTTGCTCTCCTCTCCAGCTGGCTGGGCCCATATTTGGGTTCATGCTGAGCAAGGCAGGGATGGAGCTGGCCCTAAGCTACTCATCCTGCCAGCTGAACCTCTGCCAGCTGGCTGGCACCGGGGAAGAATTGTCACATCCAATGTCACTCAAGTTGGGTGCCGTGCATCAGTGACGTGTCTAGACTTTATCCATGGGCAATGAGGGCCACAAGGATCTCCTGGAGCAGAGCTCCTGTGGGTTGTTGTGCAGCCAAAACTCACTTTTTGTGAGTGTCACTCTAATTTTTGCACTGAGGAAGAGGAAAGGAGGGAATATTCCCTTTCTTGTGGCAGGGGTTCTTCCTAAAGGAAAAGGATCAACCCCAAGCTGGACAACAGGCTTCTCTGCAACCTCACAGCCTGGCAAAGCTAGACCACAGAGAGGTGTTAAAGCTGGTATTAGCAGCAGGGATCTAATGCCCAAACTTGTGCCATCAAAACCAAGCATGCCATCCTCAGCTGGAGGCTGAAGATGCAGGCCCAGCACAGAGGAGGTCCAAGCCACAGCCCTAAGGGGCAGAAAACAAGAGGAAGAGACTCTAAACCCAAAATAATAAGGAGACTTTGGCCTGGTCACAGGCTGCTCTTGTACAAGGGAAAAATGGAGTGGGTGAGTGGGAGAGAGTTTGTGCTGGCACAGTGCTGCTGTGGTACTGCCACACGCTGTGCCCTGCCTCTTGCACCTCCCTTTCCTCTCCACCTCCCCAGAAGATTTACAGCAGGAATCACCCTCAGAAACAGCTCTGCCTGCTCCTGCCACTCCTGTGGGTTGTGTGGGGAGGCTGCCAGTGCCCAGGGTCACGCTCAGGGCAGGACTCGGACATTGCCTGCTTGTCCTGAGGACAGAATGGACCAGCGGAAAAGAGATGGTGGGGACAGGATAAGGCCCAGAGCCTCACCCTCCTTTGTGCACCCAGCGCCTCTGATGAGTCACAGATCAGCCCAAATTTACGCCCTCCAGCCAGAAAATTACTTTTCTGGGTGGCAAGTCATGTTGCCTCCCCCAGCCCATCTCGCACACCACCCACCACCAGGCCAGGATGAACCCAAAGAGGATGACCTGAAATATCTTGAACTGGATAATCCTTGTGGGTCCCTTCCAGCTGCAGATACTCTGTAATTCTGAGGTATTTGGTTTATTGACACTCTAAGGTGATGTGAAAGACACAAGTGATGCCAAGTGACATAGAAGCCACCTCCTAGAGGCACTGGTGATGCCCTCAAGCATCCCAGCTACTCTAAGTAAAATTTTGGGTGATTCCTGGTTAAATATCCTCCCCAGTTCTGTCTACTTTGCTTCTCTTTCAGGCTATGCTGGAGACAGATTCCTCTGCAGGCACATTTGGGACACCTGCAAATCCTCACTGACATAAAAGCTTCCCCCTCACACCCCTCACCCCAGGACTTTTGCAGAGGATGGATGTCAGGATCCATCCCTCCACCACAATCAGTCCCCCATGACCTTGGCTGGCCAGGGTTACTGAACCAGCAGCCCAGAGATTTCCTGTCAATGCCGTGAGGAGAGCTCCACATTTCCTTGGGATCCTTTGTATGTCTGCGCTATTTTGGGTCCTACCTTTTTTTTTTTTATTTTTTTCCCTCCAGTTCCACACCCACACCTCCCTCAGGGTGGGGTCTTCCCAGATGATTGGGAAGCTCTATATATACACACTGCATGCATGAGCACCTATATATATATTTATATATTTATATATTTATATACTGGGCCTGTGAGTGGAGCCTCCGGGCAGGGACTTGGCAGGAGGCTCGGTGCTATTCTTTAGATGGGGAGAGCCTCGGAAGGGAAGGACACAGCCAACCCTCCCTCTTATTCAAAACTATTTAAAGACTGTCTGGCACTGAGTTTCTTTCCCACCAAATGGCCCCAGTGACGATCTGGCTTTGCAGGCCCCTGGTTTTACAGGCCTGTGTAATCTGATCTGCTTCTATTGTTGGCAAATTTGTAATTGCCTCATTATTTAACTCTCCTGAAGCTTTACAGAAAGAGAAATCCATTTTAGCTTTTTGTTTTGTTGTTTGTTTGTTTTGTTCTTCAGGAGAAGTGGGACTCGGTTTCCATTTGAAGCACTCGTGTTCTTTGATAGCTCCTGCTCCTCCCCTCCTTAAAATAAATACACATGATCACAGAAATCACTTATTAAAGACACAAACAGTGAGAAACTACCTTTTGCAGTGCTGTCCTAGGGCAGGACCCTCCAGCACAGCATATTTGTTACCTAATGGCCTCTTCAGTGGAACTGGAAGCAGCACAAGTAAAGGAAGTGTCCAAGGCCAGGTTGGATGGGATTTGAGCAACCTGATCCAGAGGAAGGTATCCCTTCCTAGGGGGTGGAATGAGATGGTCTTTAAAGTCCCTTCCCACCAAACCATTCTGCAGTTCCATGTTCTAGGATTTGCCCCCAGAGAGGAAGGATGCTCCTGTAAGCACTGTGTGCTGGCTCACCTCCTTGCTGAGCCACAACTCTCTAAAACAACCCTCGTTGCACTTGTCAACCTCTCCCTGCCTCAGTTCCCCATGTTTACCTGCAGGAATGGACAGATTTTGGACAGAGGAGCTGTCTTCATTTGCAGGCTGATCCAGCACCTTGCTAACCGGGGCCCCAACCTTGGTTGGGTGCCAGAGCAATACAAATAATTACTAATAGTAAATCCCATGGGAGTCTATTACATTATGGTTCAACTTCCTCCCAAACAATTGCTCCTCTTCCTTGCTTTGTGTGTTCTTCAAAAGAAGCGGCTGCTGTGCTTTAGGGCTGGGACACAGGCCCTGGTAAACACACACCCAGCGTTCCTGCTCAGCAGGGCCTGGGCAGCAAAAAGGAGATAAATCTGCTTTGAGACAATCACACTGCAGGCTGAAAAAGCCCTGGGGGTTTAATGGAAATGGCAAGGTAGCTGCACGAAGCAGGGTTTGTCCTGTGGAGTCCCTCAGGGCACATTTGTTCTCTGGTTTGGGGATGGCATTACTTAGAGTGGCAATGAGAGGAAGAATGCAAAGAGCAGAAGTGGCCAGTGGTCTCAGGGCTCAAAACACCTTCATTCAGAGGGTGGTGAGGGTCCTGGCAGTGCAGGAGAACTGAGGGAAGCAAGGATTTACTGTGGGCACATCTCTTGCCAGTGCTTGGACATGTCCCTGCTTTCCAATTGCACTGCACCACCCAAAAAGTACATAAATTTTTATAAACTATTAGAGTTAATTAGAGTTTGAGTAGTTTATTTTCTAGGGCAGCTGCAAGGGGGAATGAAACTAGAATGATTATTAAGTAAGTGAATGAGGCTAGTTGACCAACGATGATGAATGAGTGTTCTACTGGTTGGCTGCCTATTCAGGTTAGGACGAGGACGTTAGCGACATAAAGATGGTCCAGAAATGGGAAGAAAAATGCCCTTGTCCCACAACCAGTGGATCAAATTGCCCTTGTAAGGCCTGCAGAGTATGGGAGCACCACAATGCCATAGGTTTCGGTGCAATATCAAACCCCTAGAGCAGTTGGGAGCCCAAAATACCAAGTGTCCAACAAAAGGTGTGATGGTAACGCAGAGAAGCCATCCCAAAGTGGCTTGAGGGGGCTTTGGGTGATCTTTCTTGGGGTTCTTGGGGCCTCAGTCAAACAGCTTGCTCTGCAACACATGGTGGGATATCTCTGAGGAGGTTTTCCCATTGCCAGGACCAGAAATTAAGGCCTGCACAGCAAGTGGCAAAGTGGAGAAGGAAGAAAGGTCTTGCTTCTTAATCAGCCAACTGGCCTGACTTAATGCTGACAAAGAACAATGTCTATTTTGGTCATCCCTTCCAAGATGGAGCCTGCAAAAGCTTTAATTAGTCAATTAAAAGTGGCTTTGTCATAGGAGATGAGACACAACCGGGATCAGCCAGCTGGGTTCTTGGCTGCTGAATGACATTGTCTTTCCAGCCCAATGACCTCATTGTTAATGACTCAATAGGGGAACAATGTTGTCCACCCAGCAGCCCAGCAAGGAGTGAGATTCCTGCCTGGTTACAGCTGAGCAGAAGAGCATGGGAAGTTGTGGGATGTCACTGGGTTGGGGATGCAATGCTTTGCACTCAGTAGGTTTCAATGGTGTGGTTGCGTGCTGAGAAACTGCAGCCAAAAAAATGTAATATATGAAAAAAAATACAGTACACAACAAGGGTCAAACTCAGGTCCCCAAAACTCCCATGACAGGTAGTGAGTTTGAGCACAAAGAGATTTGCTGGTTGGGGATGCAATGCTTTGTATTTAGCAGGTTTCAATGGCGTAGTTGCATGCTGAGAAACTGAAGCAAAAAAATAAATGTAATATATGAAAAAAATACAGGACACAACAAGAGTCATACTCAGGTCCTCAAAACTCCCATGATAGGTAGTGAGTTTGAGCACAAAGAGATTTGCCAGGCAGGGAGGAAAAACCTAAATGGTATCTAGAGGAAAGCAAAGCTTACAGCACCTGCACCCAGGGTGGCTGGAGGGAACAGACCCCGTCCATGTCACCTATTGAGCTCAGGGCTTTGCTGAGCTCAAAAACATCTCCCTGCCATCAAACCCTTCTCTCCAGGGCAGTGCCTGGAGGCTGTGCCACAGGGAAGGCTGTGGCAGGGCAAGGGAAGGGAGCAAAGGAAGCAGGAAGGAAGAAGGAGCTGCATCCCCTCCCTGCTGCTAATCATCCTCCTCTTCCTCCTAAGAGAGGCCATCAGGTCTGCAAATACCAGGCTGAGTTCTCACCTTGGAGGGCATCCACAGCTCTGGGTACAGGAGGGAGCTGTGGGGCTGGGCTTGATGGTAATATCCCAATTCCTTTGCTTCTGGGGTGACAGACACCAGGTCCTGCTTTGTGCTCAGCAGAGAAACTCTGACACGTCAGCTTGGGCATTTCCTTTAGGAAACTGAGCTGGACTCATGGTGGGGTTGGAGATGGGAGGAGAGGGCAGGGACATGATGTGACCCACAGAAAGCCACCAGCAGAGCAGAGGGGAGGGGGGCACTGAGCTGGGATTTAGTGGGTGCTGCTGGTTGTAATCCTGGAGCTGGAGCCCCTGCTCTGGTGAAGGCTGCAGCTGCATGAACATTCCCGGCATGTTTGCAAGTGATCCCTGGCCAAATCAAAGCATGGCTTTCCTGCCAAAACTACCTGAAGACAGCATCCCTGATTACAGCTAGGAAGAAAAGAGCTGAAAAATCCCCACACACATTTCAAATGTGCATTTGGAGAAGCACTATCAGCTGTGCAAAAATACCCTCTCACTGCCCTGAGCCCATCTCCTCCTGACATCTCTGGAAATTATTCTCTAATTGGATAAAATGATGCTGGACACCACTCAGAAATCAAGCCCTGAGCCTGCTGACCGTGGAGGCAAGAAAGAGCTGAGCCATCAAAAACAAATGACAACTTCCAGCAATGCTCATTGATAATTCTCAGTAATTGATTGTTGTTTGCTTTAAATTCTTAGCAACTGATTGCTTTAAATAATTAATTAGTTACAAGCCCATGTACTGCAGACACTGCTCGGTGGTGCAGGCATGCTCCTGGCCCTGGTGGCTGGCACAGAATCACCACAGAATCACAGAATGGTTTGGGTTGGAAGGGACCTTGAAGATCATCGCGTTCCAGCCCTCCTGCAGGGACACCTCCCACTAGATCAGAACACCACTCAGCCAGGCCTGGAATTGCTCTGCTTCTCCATCACCAGTCCCTCCCAGTACCCAGACCTCTCAATGTGGGCCACAGAGTCACTGATGAGAGGCTGAAATGCTCAAATGATGCATTTGAAACTTCCTTTGCCCAGGAAGTTTCTGCACAGCAGAGCAGCCAAATAAACAGAATATGCGCTGGAATCCAAGCACTGCATTTTGGGACTAAGGACGATGCAGCAGATGACCAAGTCCTGTGCTGCTGCAGGATTCGAATCAGCCCTCCCAAACAGAAGCAGAAACAATGTTGGAGGAAAGCAAGGTGTGGAGCAAATCCCCTTCTTGCAAACCCAAACCCTAACCTTGGTGCTTGGAGGGCAGCCCAAACGTGTAATGGAGATGAGTTACAGCATCAGGACATTCGGATGCTGGGCCCTCATCCCTGGGCAGATAGCTCAAATCCAAATCCAAGCAGATCCAAAAGCTGATCCTTATTACTACAGAACAAATTCCTTGTTCCTAATCTAGATTATCAAACAGAAGGCTCCTTCTTTCCCCACTCTTGGCAGTTTCTTGTAGCTTGAACAGACTGGGAAAATTTGCAACTCTTTGGCTTTGGGGAGTCCTGAGAGATGCAGGTGGCACCAAGTTCCTGTAACAAGTCATTTCTTGCCTTTTTTGAGCAGAAAAGGGGGAAATCTGCCCATAGGCATAACTGTCCATCTCAGCAAGGAATAGTCTTGGTGCTTAAAACAGGGGCTGGGAGATCCAAGGGTCTCAGAAAGAAATATTTCTTCCAATATTTCTTCTATTTCCTTTCTAAAAAAATTCCTCTAAGAAATAAATTCCTGAGGCAGGAATGCTTCTTATTTCTTCCGACAGAGACTGTGAGCATCTGATCTTGTCAGAACTGAGCAGAAACAAACCCTTAGCACCTTTTCTCTCTCCTGTCCCTCAGTGTGGTGAATGCCTTTGCTCAGACAGAGCTGAAATCCTTGCAGGAACAGTTCATGGGCTGCACTTTTTTAATCTTCCCTGTAACTGTAATGAGTGTCACCCTTCAGGATGGGAGTAAATAAATAAATAGATATATTAATTAGTTAATTAATTATTAATAAATCAGTAGAGTGGGATCCCAAAACCCAGCCTCAAAGTCAGTTCCCCTACAGAGGTTTCCCTGTGCTGCTCCTCCTCACCCATCACTTTATCAACACTCCTCTTCCAGCACCTCAGGGTACCAATCTGACCAGCCAAGACAGAGATAAACCCCTGCCCCAAAACTGCTTCTGAGCTGGATTAGGAAGGAACCCTCCCTAAAAGGCCAGCTGGGCTAGGGGCATCCCCTGGCTGCTGCTCCCAGGGAAAGCAGCTTTACATCCATCCCCCTGCTGCCCCCACAGAGAGCCCCCTCCTAATCAAACCTCCTCCTAATCAGATTGGAGCCATCCTGCCAGACATGCAAAAGGCTCTCACGGCAGAAAAAGCGTGGAGCTGCAGCCCTCCTCCTCCTCCTGCTCCTGCCTCTCGAACACAAACACAGCCCGAAATAGCCGGCATTCCTTCGGCATGGCTGTCCCCCCCAGTGCTCCCCATCAAACCCCCAAGGCACATGGAGCTTCTTTTGGTGGTTTCCTGACTTATTTTATTTTTTTTTCTCCCCTTGTAGTATTTTATCAGGTTTGGCAGTGGGATTTTTTTGTGCGAGAACACAGCGGAGATAACAGAGAGCTGCACGCAGTGGGACCATTCCAAAGCTTGGCTTTGGGCTAAAATAACCCACTGTCCAAAGCACCCCATGAATTTCTCATCATGCTGGGGCTCTGCACCCATCCAGAGCCTCTCCAATGATCCATGAAATGTCCTGCAGTGCTGAAAGCCTCTGTGCTGGCCAGGGATTAAATGCAGAGACTCCTGCAGGAGCTGCTGGTGGGACCAGGTCACTGCTTCCATCAAGGATGCTAAAAAATGCTGGAATTTTCATTTCTAACATGATCAGGAAGGAAGAGCACTGCTCCTTTGGGGTCTTCCTGTCACACCCAAACTCCTTTAAATGCCCAGAATTTTACCAGGTGCAGCCATCAGCTACCTGTGGCCAGGTGCAGTAGTAGGAACACAGAAACAGGTGGGTTTTTTAAAGCAGAAAACCATTTTTTTTGCTTTCTCAATCATGAATTTGGACTCCTGCATTTCTCTCCCCAACCTTCAGTAAAGGGCATTCATAAAGGCACTCACTGATCATGACATCCCCTGTTTCTTTTGCCACCAACCCAACCTCACATTTCTACTTTTCACTGCTCTTCCACCACTCCACTGTGCTTGAACCACTTCCTTTGCCAAAATAAAAGCTTTTTTTTTGTTTCCCCCCTCCCAAACTGGCTGCCCTAAATGACCCCCAGCAACTGAAGCTGTGATTTGGAGAAACCTGGAATGGGGAGAGTGAACAGTGATGTATGACCAGTTTTGTCCTTCACTGGGGGTTGTATTGCCCATCCTTATCCTCATTAGGAATTCCTCAACACCACCCTCTCCTCTACTGACCTTCTTCTGGCTGGAAAGCTCACCAGAAAATAATGTTTGGGAGTGAGATGGTGAATTACAGGCCAGGTTTTGATAACCACTCACCATGGAAGAACTTCTCAGGAGCATGGCCATCCTGAGAATGGGATGCTGCTCCTCCCAAGAGCCTGGGAGGGATTTGGACTAAGGAAATGCAGAGTGAGGGCTGCAGGAACCTGCCCAGGGTCTGTTAGAGCATCCTCCACCCTGAGCTGGGTCAAACTACAGCTTATCAAAGACATTTATTAGCCTAAACTGATGTGTTGCACTAGAAACAGATGCGTCCTCTCACTGGAATGGCTTTGTGCAAAGAGTGATGGCAGGAGTGGCAATCACAATCACCTCAGGATTATTTTATTTTCCTTCATTTCCTCCTCTCTGTTGCTTTAAACAGCAAAGTTTTATTTGCCAAGCTTGCTGGAGAAAATGCTGTCATGTTGGATCAGCAAGAGAACACATCAGAACAGGCTGGATGAGCCTGGATGAGCCACAATCCATCAAGCCCAAATATCTCCCTAATTTTTGGGAGATTTTATCATCTATCACCAAAAAGAACATTAAATATATAGCAGTGAGACCAAACCCAACCAGGACACCCATGGCACTTGAGGAACTCAGCTTTTCCAGCACTAAGTGGGGCTGGATTTGGATATGAGAAAAAACAGGGCGGTCAATTAAAGGAAGTTTTGTTAATTTTTGTTTCTCTTTAATTGCTTTCTGCCTACACTATGGGCAGATGTCCAGGGTATCCAGACATGGGATAGTCAGTTCCATTTAGACAATCAAAAGTTATTTGCATAAACCTCAGCTATCCACTGAAATTCCCTCTCCAAGTCAAGGAGAAACACATTCAGCTGCTCCACCAACAGTTAATTCCAAACTGCAAAAACAACTGGAAACCAACAGCTGAAAAATAAAATTGTTTCCTCTCCCATTTTAAACAGTAAAAGTGAATTTTAAGAGAATGATTCCTGTTTATTTGAAACCCTCAAGGGACACAGAACAATTAATTTCAGTCACTAACTCCATCACAGATTGACGCTGGAGATTTGCTCAGTGAATTGCTTAGCACTAAACTGAAAAGTTTGTTGAAAAGTTTATTGCATAAGGTACCCAAGGTCCTCCGTTATTTGATGTAGCTTAAAGGAATTGTAAAAGCTCTTTTGCATTTGTCAGTTTAACAGAAATTTCCTCTACAAGCAAAGAGTGATTTCCACCAGTAAACCTAAATTAGTTTTATTCATCATTACCAAGGATGACTCCAGAGATGCATAAATTAGAGATTAAAATAGAGAGGTCTCAGGCTATAAAATTCCTTCCACAAATATGTTCAGAGTGTGCCAGCCTGGTTAGAAAACACAGCTGAAAGGCAAGAGTGGGCTGTAAATCTCCAACTTTTACAATGAGGAGAATCAGCCCTGCTTAAGGGATATAGCTATGAATTGTAAATGAAAAACATGATAAAAATCAAATAATTCAAATTATTACTTTCTCCTTCTGTATTTTAAGTCATGATTAAAATTCATAATTTAAGCCACATCAATTTAAATCAAAGCACCCTGCCATAAAATGAGGTTTTGAACCCTTTGTGAAGCTTTAATGAGAAAAAAAAGATCATTCTCCTGTTGAATGTGGTTAATGGGGATTTATTTGCGCCATTCGTGGGCAGGAACTGTCTTAGAAGCCCACAAAATCACATGGACTGAGAGCCTTGAGGGCTTTTTTTAGCCAGCTGGGAAAATTTTAAGGAAACAAAATAATTGTCTATAATAGGGTGTTGCATTAATCTCTAAACTTTCATTTTCCGCAGCATTCTGTGTACTGTACAGGACAGGAAAATTTATTCTTTATGTCAAAGAGATCAGCATCTCTCCTTGGCTTTTTGGCATGGGAATGACCCTGAGCCTTGGGAAAGTGGAGGTGATGGGGAGATTAACTCCTGCACACTTGAAATTTGGGCTCAAGGCTGTGAATTTTGCTCTCTGGCTTCACAGCTGACACAATGCCCTGTCCCATTTTGCTTATCTTTTGTCCTGGCTGTCTCTCAGTTGGATCAGGATTTCTGGGAGCCCCAGAATTGCTGGTTCCTCCCATTTGCAGCACAGGTATCACAGCTTTTCTTTGCCAGACAGGATTTTGGGGAGTTTATGGCAATGCTGTAATTTGGTATAAATTTATGTGCTCTTAGAATGAGGCAGTGGAGAGCACAAACATTTCTTGGCATTTGTCAAACCAGATCAGGGTGCTGATCCATCTGAAAATGAGACCAATGTTAGAAGGTAAAAGCCAACAAAAAAGAAAATAAAACAGGAGGAGGCTGTTTTCTGCTTTTACTGCATGTTGCTACTTTCGCCGCTTTGCCAAGAGAAACCCACAGGAACAAATTCTTGTTTGTTTATTTGTTGTTTTTATTCCTTCAGGCTCCAAAAAACGAACCAGGTCGCCAGCAGAGAGTGATGGCTGCAAGAAATGCATGATGAGAATACTGATTTGGAGTTCTGCAATCACAACCTGCTTTGAGGCTGCTCCTTTATCAACTGACTCAGTACGTGGTAAAAAACTTGCTTCCCTTACCTGTGCTTTAAACATTTCTTCTGTTGCTTGATTAATTAGAAATGTCCAATGAGGACAACTTTATTGCTTATTTAATGTGGATATAGATATAGATACATATAGATAGATATAGATATAGATATAGATATAGATATAGATATAGATATAGATATAGATATAGATATAGATATAGATATAGATATAGATATAGATATAGATACATATAGATGTAGATATTAGATATATCTTGAGGATCTTGGTTACTTGATGCTGTTCCAGTACGACCACTGCTAACCAGATCCGTGCTGGCACAGAGCATCTCTTAAATTACTCTGCTTTTTCTCACAGTCAGGGCTCACAGCATTTTGATAAGCAGCACATAATAGTCACCCTGAGAGCTCTCCACTTTCCACAGCCTGCAGCAGTATCATTTAAACTTTTCTCTTTTTTTTCCCCATTTGCCTACGTGGTGGAATGTCTTATCTTGCCCTCCTGCCTTTAGACTCCAGGGAGGAGGGGGGAAAAAAAAAATAGTGGTCTTTGCTATTAGGTTTCAAAGAAGCATTTTCTCAAACAGAGTTTCTCCAAGCCTTTCTGAGGAGCCTTTCAAGTCCCCTTTGTCCAAGTTAGAAATTGGGTATTTTTCTCTTTGCCTGTATCCAGCAGAAGCCACTTAGAATAAAAGTTTAACAAGGCTGTCTCCTCATTTTTCTACAATAGATCTAATATATATTTAAGTAATAGGGCTTAATTTCTAAGCCAATTTCTACTTTCTCCTCCAGTTAAATTTGCCAAAATCAATTAAGGCTGAGAGAGAAAATTTCAGCCTTTGCCATTAATAACTGAGGCCTTATTCTTCCACTGCAAAATGACCTTCCTTCCCCTTTCACCACCCTCATCAGCCATGTGGCCTAAGACCAAAGCTCTCTGCACACAGAGCCTGTGAAACAGAGAAAAAGCCACTGGATTAATCCAATTTTATTCAGGATGATAAGAATATGAACCAGACCTCAAAGCAACATCTAAAATGGGAATGACTCAGAAAGAAAAAAAATTCCCTTTTCAGTTTTGGAGGAGCTTTTAACTCAGATCCCATCTCTGCCCATTTCTAAGGATCTGTCCTGCACCTGACAACAGGCACAGATTTGGTTTTTAAACTCAAGGGCCATGTTCTTCTTATTTGCCTGTTCATTTTGCAGCCTTTAGGGTGCACTCCTGACCCACCAGCAAGAAGTTAGTCCAAATCCCAAAACCAATTTTGTTTTTTTCACATTTTTGAGCATATACAGAGAGTGTTACACAATATAAGTGTTTCCAGGGGCAGATCCTGGATATTTTTGGGGCAACATCAGACCATGTTGGGGAGCATTTATGGAAACAAGCATGTCTAGTGGGCAAATCATCCCAAGACCCATCTGAATTGCCTTCAGAAGACACAGCTGTATTCAAGGATAACTCAGCTTCAACCTTGAAGACCTTAGTTAAATATCTGAACCTCCATGGCCTTACCTTGAGTCCCTCAGTGGGAGGAAAAGGCAGAAGAATCACACAGTGACTCCAATTTCCCCTTCCTCCCCAAGTCCAGTCATCCCAGTTTGCCCATTCCAGTTTGCCCAAACTGGAACCCATCCCCACCCAGCCCCAAGACACAGAACTTTGGATGTTATTCACAAGTGGAGCCTTGCTGAAAGCCAAATCTCAGCCTGGCCTGTTCCCTTCCCTCTGCTGCTCATTTTGGATGCACATCCAAAAGCAGATGTTCCAGCAGTGCTGGAATTCCCATTGCCCAAAAGGAAGGTTCACTCCTATTCCTTCCCCCTCCTGCTCTCTGCTGGGTGCTGAGACACCACACTGAGTGGATTTTAATAAGTTGTTTGAATTCTCCTTGTGTCCTTGCAATGCTTTGTCACCAAAGTGTCACCAGTGTCTGCTGAGAGCGCCTGGCCCGCGGCCAAGCCAGGCGTGAGACACACGTTATTTATGGGGCAGAAAAGGTGCCTGCAGCATGCAGAGCTGCAGGGATGCAAAGATTCGCTAAACAGGCACATCTGGTGGTGAGAAAACTTCCATCAGCAAGACCTGGGACCCAACAGGCAGATGAGTAATGAAGGATGTTGGTGCTTTTGGAGTTTGAGCAGCTTCGCTTTGATGCTTCAGGTTTGAGCTTTCAGGGGGGAAATGATGCCTCAGGTTTCAGCTTTTGTATTTTTCACATTCTGTGCTGCTTTAGTCTGTGGGTCTGAGCTTCATATTATGGGATGGTGAGCTCTGTGCACAGAGCAGGGAGACAAAACAATTCCTGCTCCAGCTGGGCACCAAGGACAAATGCCCCAAATCCCAGCCCAGGAGCACAAACCCCGTGGGCTGGAGAGAGAAAAACAAGCAGGGTGGGACTGCCTGGGCTGAAGCTGGAATGGGACAATGAACTGCAAGGTGCAAATGGAGCAGAACTGATCCCAGGGAGAGACCCCGGGAGCGCTCGTGCATTTTGGGGCCATTTTGGTTCATCTTGGGTGCAGCCGTGGCTGGGCTCTGGTGCTGCCCAAGGTAGATCCATTGAGGCCTTTTAATAAATCCCTACTTTATTCTTTGAATCCATCTAGTCTTAGTTCTAGCTTAGCCTTCCCAAGGCATCAGTTTCACCTCTTGAAGGAGAGAGGGGTTTTTTCTCTTTAGGGTATCTGGCATTTTCTGGTTCCCAGTGGATTTCAGCAACACTCAGTGTCTAAGGCTGGCTCTAAGACACACAACAGCTCAAATCAAGTGTGTATGGGCATGTGATCCTCAAAAAGTCACCCTAAATAAGCCACCACAGAGCTCTATGCTCCCTAAAGTCATGAAAGGTACTATTAGCATTTTCCAAGATTCCCGCCAATAATCACTATTTCCAGCATTATTTGCAATTCAAAGCCAGCAGGTAACTTGAAACAGGTTTAGTCATCTTTGAAGGAACCTCAGCTTTACTGAGGGTGCGGAGGCCCTGGCACAGGCTGCCCAGGGAGCTGTGCCTGCCCCTGGTTCTCTGGAAGTGTCCAAGGCCAGTCTGGATGGGGCTTGGAGCAACCTGGGATAGTGGAAGGTGCCCCTGCCATGGAATCATGGAATCATTAGTAGGAAAAGACCTCTAGGAGCATTAAGTCCATTAAGTCATTAAGCTAACATGCCAGGTCCCCCACTAAACCATGTCCCTAAGCACCACATCTACACTTTTGAACACTTCTTGGTGCTATTTGTACCACAGCAGCCCCAGCTGAGAGAATCCCCCCTGTCCCTGACCACTCACTGCACAGTCTGGGCAACAAACACTTGAAAAATAGAGAGAGGAACTCCACACAGCAGTTCTTTAAACAGCATTTCACCTCTTCAGTTTATAGCTGAAAAAATCTTATGTGATTTTTGTACAGTAGCAAGGAAGATTATCTGTTTCTCCCAAGCTCTATCTTCTCAGACAGGGCTTTTTAGCATAAAAATCAGCATCTTTTTGGATAAAAATTATCATCATTTTGAGCACCTTTGGAGCTGTCATATGAGCAGAGCACATCCCTCCTGCCTGTTTGCAGTGGATCTGTGTATTCCTGAAGGATCCCCAGAGCAAAACACTGCAAGGCTTCAGCCCAGCACAACAACAAATATATAATTAGAGCACTTAAAACCCAATGAAGCTGAGAAAAAACTGTCCCCAAACTGGAGGAAGCACCTCTGGGGTGTGGGACACCATCCCACCAGGCAGTTCAGGGAAAAAAATAATGATTAAAAAAAACAACAGAAAAGTGTCAAACAGAGAGGTTTTTCGGGGAGATGGGTGCCACATCCCCAAAGGAGCTGCAAGACCCCAGTGGAGAATCAAGGGCTCTTGATTCTCAAGTGATTCTCAATCAAACTCACAAACTGCAAGTGAAACACTTCATGGATTTGTTTGGCAATTCCCAGCCTAAAGGAACGGCTCTCTGCAAGGTGGAGTATTTGGCAAAGCCCTGGGGGTGGCAGTGGACTGAGCACAGGTAGCTGGAGAACAAGAAATGCCAGATGACTTTGTGTGTGCGTTGCTTAGAGAGTGGGAAAGGAGAGAGGAAAAAAGTAGCAAAAAAAAAAAAAAAAAGCAGCAAGGTTTGCTCAGGATCTCTGTGTGAAGGAAAGGGCAGGCATTGCAAGAATTCAGCAACAACATCCTTAGGTGGAGATGGGCCAGTGGTGGAAGGGGCTGAGCACGTAAACAGGCTGAGGAGCAGGAAGCTGCCAGGAGCGTGTGAAAGCTCCGCAGAGGCTGCTGAGATTTCACATGCCTGCACACGGGGAACGGACCCAACCGGGCCACCCGGATTCCTGCAGGGCTCAAACCCTCCCGTGCTGCTCTGGGGGTGGCTCCTGGTGGTGCAGGGGTGGTGTCAGGCTGGGAACAGCACTGCAGGTCAGGTGCAGGCTCAGGATAGCAACCTGCACATTTCTAAGTGTCACTACTCAGCAGTGGGGAGGGAGGAATTCCTGCCATCCACAGGTGGGTTTGCTACTGGATGGGCATCATCCTGCCTGGGAGGGAGGAATTCCTGCCCATCCTCAGGTGGGTTTGCTACAGGCATGATCCTGCCTGGACCACCTGGAGATGAAGCTGCTGAAGGCTCCTGAGCTTGGGGATTGAGCCCCTGTAGCACAGGCAGATGTTACAGCAGGACCTTCTCA
The DNA here is from genome assembly GCF_028769735.1 of Zonotrichia leucophrys gambelii. NCBI lineage: Eukaryota > Metazoa > Chordata > Aves > Passeriformes > Passerellidae > Zonotrichia > Zonotrichia leucophrys. The sequence goes on from NC_088170.1 coordinate 69,312,686, forward strand.
CAGACGTATCTTCTGAAAAATCCTTTCCTTAGAATTTTTCCTCCTGAGAAGCCAGGAGGCCTCAGAAACAAATTGTAAACAATGGTTATCTGCTGCTGTGGAATGCAACAGGTGCATCTGTGATTGGTCTCTTGTGGTTGTTTCTAATTAATGGCCAATCACAGTCAGCTGGCTCAGACTCTCTGTCGAACCACAAACCTTTGTTATTCATTCCTTCTTTTTCTATTCTTAGCTAGCCTTCTGATGAAATCCTTTCTTCTATTCTTTTAGTATAGTTTTAATATAATATATATCAAAAAATAACAAATCAGCCTTCTGAAACATAGAGTCAGATCCTCATCTATTCCCTCATCCTCAGACCCCTGTGAACATGGTCACAGGACCTCACCTCCACCCTGTAAGGATAAAACCCCACTCGCCCCTTCCCTGGCTCTGCAGGGCTTCAGGGGGCTCTGGGTGGAATTTAAAGGTGGAATTTAAAGGTGAATTTAAAGGTGTTTTTTGCCTCATTTGCTGCATCTCTTGTACACACTCACTGTTCCAATACCCAGGGAGCAACATAAAAGCATCTCTCAGGAGCTTATTTCAAAATTTAAGAGCAGCAAGGAATGGCAGAAAATGCTGTTTTGAAGGATTTAATAAATTAATTTTACAAAAATATGTAATAGGATCACTTCAGAGTGTTATAGAAACAGGATCCCACTCCTTTTACAAGCCTGTTTTGTCCCTATCTATATGATATGTATTTACACCTCATTTTGGAAAACAGAACAAAACCTTTTGAGAAGGCAAAGTCAGCGAAACTCAGCTAAATTCTGACCAGCACAAGAAAAATTGCATGAACAGCTCCTACTTTATGCCAATATTAATGATGCTTGAGGCTTTCTGAGTCTTAATGTGAAGAGAAATCTCTTTTAAACGCCATGTTGTCATCGGGGACAGATGGGGGTTTACACCTGCCTGCCCCCCAAACTCCATGAGTCCCAAGAGAAACAGGAAAAAACAAAGAGCAGACAGAGATTTCAGCCAGAGCTGTGGGAATTCACCCCAGAATTAAATCCCCAGGGCCCTGCCTCCACTTGTACTTTTACCACTGGTCTGGTGGGTCTGCAGCAAAGGGGCCACCCAGAGCAGCATCACAGATAAAGGGCAAAATTTAGGGTACCTAAACCCCAACAGCTCCTCTCTGCTCTCACAGAGTGATAAAACCCCCAGGATAATGGGGGCACAGCCAGAGGGATCTTCACTGTATCTAAATTACGTCCCCAAAAAGCACCCCAGAGCTCATGCTGGTGGGTTTAGATCTTTTAGAAGTGCAGATAGGGAGGCAAAAATACATGTTTTATAGGGAAAACAATACCCAAAGTGCTACCCCAGCCTCCCTGCAAATGCTGGGAGCAGATATTTCCAGCCACCAGCATGAATGATCACCCTCCTCACAAGCCTTCAGAGCGACTCCCAGGAATTAAATCAGTATATTGCACGGCTCCAGCTCCTTTCATCCAGGAATCTTCAAGTGATTTACAATCAATCTTTTAATTAAGCCTCCCAAACAGCCCTCAGGGTGGTGTTACTGTGTCTGTGCAGGGAATCCAAGGCTTTGCACGGCTAAAATGGCAAAAACCTTGCAAAAGTCTTATCAAAGTTCCTCTGAGACAAAATATCCTACAAGAGTCTCTCTGCTTTGATGCTGATTCTCAAACCCTCTGGTTAAATATTTCTTTTCCTCCTCCTGGGGACATGGCCCCAATTGCCTCCTCCTGCCCGTGTCAGGATTAGTATTCAATGGGTAAAATGTTTGTTTTTTAAATGCACACCTCTGACAGCTCATCCACAAACACGAACTCCCAGTACCAGGGAACTCTCAGTGCTGGGGAGGTAGCCTGGGAATTCAGCTTTGGGAATAATGAAAAGCTGTGTTTTGGCAACAAGGGTTCCAAACCCATCAATCTGTGCCTTGCTTTGAGCCCGGTGCTTGATCTCTGGTAAAAACCCTTCCTGCCCTTTTTTGCCCCCAGGACAGGTTTGAGCTGCGGCTCTTTTGGATCCCCTGAGAATAAAAAGTATTTTTTGTCCCTTCTTGATGCAATTTTGGTGGTAATATAAGATGCAGTGTGGAGAAAGAATAAATAAAATAAAATATCCCATGAAGATGCTGTAATGGGTACTCTGAGCCTCTCTCCAGCTGGTGGAATTTAAAGATGTTTTTTGCCTAATGCTACATTTGCTGCATCTCTTGCACACACTGACTCTGCCTTGTCTAAAGCTGATTTTCTTTTGATTTGAGCAAGGATATAAAGAGGAATCTCTGCAGAATCAGAGGATTGGGATGTACAAGCCTGGAAGTCAGTATTCCTAAGGAAATTACTGTATGCCAGAGAGCTGCTTTTAAAAACTTCATCAACCTTGGGCTGCTTCTGCTCTGCCCCACACACAGAAGTCACCTTCCAAAAAGCAGCTCTGAAATCCCCAACTCTCATTTCACATCCAATTTAAACACAGCAAATCATGCAGGCTCCATCCTAGTCGTTATTTCCTAAGATGCCCAAAATATTACAGCTTCACTTACAAACCCAACTTCTTCCCATCAAAGGAGGAAGGGGGAAGAAAAGATGAATTTTAGGCTTTGAGGAACTCAGATGATCACAGCAGATTCCAGTTTTGGAGTTAAGCACTGCTGGGACTCTGAGCCCAAACACTCAGCAAATAGAAATGCCCATCTTGGCCCCTAAGGAAGAAAATCCTGGTTCCAATACCCAGGGAGCAACATAAAAGCATCTCTCAGGGGCTTATTTCAAAATTTAAGAGCAGCAAGGAATGGCAGAGAATGCTGTTTTGAAGGATTAATAAATTAATTTTTGAGAAAGATGTAATAGGATCACTTCAGAGTGTTATAGAAACAGGTCCACACACTACAAGCCTATTTTGTCCCTATCCCAGTGTATTTATCACCTCATTTTGGAAAACAGAACAAAACCTTCTGAGAAGGCAAAGTCAGCTAAACTCAGCTAAATTCTGGCCAGCACAAGAAAGATTGCATGAACAGCTCCTACTTTATGCCTGTATTAATGATGCTCGAGGCTTCCTGAGTTTTAAAGGGAAGAGAAATCTCTTTTAAAGCCCATGTTGGCATCAGGGACAGATGGGGGTTTACACCTGCCTGCCCCCCAAACCCCATGAGTCCCAAGAGGAACAGGAAAAAACAAGGAGCAGGCAGAGATTTCAGCCAGAGCTGTGGGAATTCACCCCAGAGTTAAATCCCCTGGGCCCTGCCTCCACTTGTGCTTTTACCTCCGGAGCATCCCCCAGCTTTTGTTACCTTGAATAAAAGCACATTCAGCTCTGCAGAGGCTCTTCTGGGAGCCGGGAATTGGAGCAGGATTTTAATATTTTATTTTATTTTATTAATTTCATTTAAATTAATTTAATTTTATTTCATTTTATTTCATTCCATTATTTTATTTTAATATTTTATTTTATTGTTTTATTTTATGTTATTTTCTCACCTCCCTCGCCTTCCCTGATTACCAGGAAGAAATGCCCCACTAGTCCCTACCCTTATTCACTGGAAAGCATCAGTGCCTTTCCTTTCCCTGCTACTTTTCCATGTGGTTTATGGCCACTTATCCACCAAAACACCCCACCAGAGCACCACAGCTCCCACCCCGAACCCCAACACTACCGCAGCACCCCAGGAGCTGTTTCAACCCCCAAACCTCCCCAAGAACTCCCAGTTCCACCTTTTCCCAAACTCCACCATCAATCCCACCCGGGAATCGCTGGCTCCAGCAGCATTCCCCGCTCCTCTCCGCGCCACCCTTGCCTCCCGTTCCGCGGGTGCAGCACCACCTGGACCGCTGCACGAACAGCCCAAAATCCCCCCTGGCTGGATGGGACCTCAAAAGCGGGATGGGAAGCTCGGCTTTCCGCAGAGCCCCGGAGCGGGATGCGGGAGGGCAGAGCTGGAGCTCTTCCTCCCGCAGAACAGAGCAGCACTGCGGCTCCGAGTTGCGCTGGCTGTGCCGATAAGAGCCGCGATAAAGCCGCATTCGGGTTGCGGGTGCGCGCCCCGCGTCCCCCGGCTGCTGTTCCGCCAAACTCGGCAATAGTAACGGGAAAAGCGGAGCGCGGCGAGAAGGCGAGGGATGCTCGGAGTGGGGGAGAAGGCACGGGCAGCGGAGGGCGGCACTCACCGAGCAGAAGCAGCAGCAGCAGCGGCAGCGGCAGCAGCCCCGCAGCCCGCATGGTGCCTCGGCGCGGCCGTCCCGGCGCGGCTCCCGGCGCTCTCTCCCGGCGGGGCGGGCGGGCGATGCCCTCCCTCCCCCGGCCCCGGCCCCGGCCACGGCCCCGGCACCGGCCCCCCCTTCCTCTGCCACCGGGGGAGGCGCAGGACGGCCCCGGACCGCCCCCGCCTCCGCCCCCGGCGCGGGGGGAGAGAGCGCCGGGATGGGGATGGGATGGGGATTGATGGGGATGGGGATATGGATGGGGATGGATGGTAATGGAGGTGGGGATGGGGATGGATGGGGATGGGGATGGGGATGGATGGGGATGGATGGAGATGGGGATGGGGATGGGTAGCAAGGAGCAAGGGATGCACCTGTGGAGGGAATGGGAGGTCTGGGGGAGATTTGGACTTCTCAACTTCATGGAGGGATTTGGGGGCTTTCATTGGAGATGGGAGGTTGGAGAGGGTTTAAGGGGTTCGTTGGGGATCTGGGGGGAGATTTGGACTTCTCAACTTCATGGAGGAATTTGGGAGCTTTCATTGGAGATGGGAAGTTGGAGAGCGTTTAAGGGGTTGTTAGCATGGAGTTGTGAGGGAGGAGTTCAGGGTTCTCAACCTCATGGAGGGATTTGGGTGTTTTGTTAGAGTTGGGATGTTGGAGAGGATTTAAGGGATTTGTTAGGATGGAGGTAAGGGAGGGGGAGATTGGGGGTTCTCAACTTCATGGAGGGATTGGATTTGGGAGGTTAGAGAGGGTTTAAGGGGTTTGTTAGGGTGGCTGAATGGAAGATGGGATTTGGGACTTTCAACTTCATGGAGGGATTTGGGTATTTCATTGGACTTGGGAGGCTGGAGAGAATTTAGGGGTTTCATTGGAATTGGGAGGTTGGAGAGGGCTTGGGGTTCTTTAGGATAGAGATATGGGGGATTTGGGGTTCTCAACTGCATGGAGGAATCTGTAGTTTTGTTGGGGTTGGAAGTTTGGAGAGGTTTTAGGGGTTTTTATTGGTATTTGAGGTTCTCAACTGCATGGAGGAATTTGGGGGTTTCATTTGAGTTGGGAGGTTGTTAAGGGGTTTAGGGGTTTAGTTGGAGAGGGGCTTTAGGAGGATTTGGGTGTTTCTTTGGAATTAGGAGGTTGGAGAGGGTTGAGGGGTTTTGTTTGGATTAGGATTTGGGGTTCTCAGCTGAATGGGGAAGTTTGAGGATTTCACTGGGATAGGAATGTGGGGTTGGGATTTGGGGTTCCCAACTGCATGGGGAGGATTCAAGGGTTTTGTTAGTGTTGGAGGGTTGGGGAGGATTTTGGGTTTTCATTGAGGTGGGGATTTGTGGAAATCTGGGGAGGGGATTTGGGATTCTCAACTACCTTGGAGATTTGGAGGTTACATTTGATTTAGGAGTTCATGTGGGATTTCCATTGGGATGGGGGCTTGAGGGGTGATGGGATTCCTGCCTGCATGGAGAGAGTTTGGAATATTCATCAGGATGAAGACTTTGGAAAGATTTGGGTTTTTTGTCAGGGTGAGCTGTTTGAGGGGGGATTTGTCATTCCCATCTCTGTGGGTGGGGGATTTGGGTTTTCATTGGATTTGGGATGTTGGGGAGGATTTGGGGTTGGAATGAGAGGAGTGAGGATGATGTGAGCGGATCATAGGAGTGACTGGGGGAGCTGGGGGTGGATTTTGGGTTTTTATCATGGTGAAAACTTGTGGGAGATTGGGAGTTTTAATCTGGATGGTGGTTTGGAAATTGATTTTGGATTCCCACCCACATGAACAAGGATTTAGGATTTTTGGATTTGACTTGAACATCTCTTTGGGATTCCTACCTGCATGGCAAAAATGTGTGGATTTTATCAGGATGAGTACATGGGGGTGGATTTGGGATTTTCATCTGGATGGGGATTTGGGGTTTGATTTCAGATTCACATCCAGGTGTGGATTACTTGAGGATTTTAATCCATATTGGATTCATCTGGGGATTCTCAGCAGGGCTGGGGGTTTATTTGGGGTTTTCATCTGGAGATGGGATTAATTTGGGATCACCTGCACACAAACACTGACCCTTCTCTTTCCCCTAGAGAATGTGCATTTTCACAGGATCTTTTCTGGGAAAATTTCCACCTCTCTGAGAATGTCTCAAAGGAAGCCATGCACCCAAAGCATGAAGGACAAAATTATGATCAAATCTTGGCATAGATTTGTGTTGAGGCACTGAAATTGTTTTGTGGTGTTCAGGCAAGGAGTGCTCACTGCAGCTGGGAGGAGACTGAAAATAAGCCCAGGGCTTTGCACTGAATCCTCCTCTTGGCTCTGCTGGATCCAGCCAAGCCAGGAACCTTCCCAGCCTGGACACAGAGGGGGTAAAGACAACTTTCACTCCAAAAAGGGCTTTTCAAACACTGTTCTCTTGATGCCTTCAGTTAAAGGTGGACTTTTTTCTGATTGCAAAGTCACCTTCAGAAGATGAGGACATGCTTGGGTTTGCTGGCTCAGCCCTCCCTGCTTTGCATGTTGTCCCCGGAAAAGGTTTCTTGTCCTGATTTAACTCCTGGGTCAGTTAATAAAATTTTTTAATACAAAAAGAGAAAAGAAATATAAAAATAAAAATCTGCACAAACTCAAATCAATGTAATATACAACTTTTGAAAAATGTTAAAAATCTAAAAATTAAAATAATCTAAATTAATATAAAAATATCCAAACATTGAACACAAAACCCATAAATTTATATTTATGATTATGAGAGACTTTCCAGGTGCCTCAGCCCAGCCTCACCTCTTCTTGCTACAACTGTGCACTACACAGCACCCAAAACTGTGAAACTCGAGTTGCAATAAATAAATGAAAGTGTTAGTACATATTATTAATCCTGCCAGTATCAGAGTGGCTGCTCCTTCTCCCCCTGAGGAGTATTTTTAATAACAGATCCCATTCACACACTCACTGTCTCCCAATTTTTAGTGTTAACTAGCAAGCCAAGACAGCCCAGGGAAAAACCTGGGCTGCTCCAGTAGAACAGAGATTCTGGGACAGAGAGGAGGGAGGTGATGCTGAGCTCCTCAAACTCTCTGTTTATGGCACCAGTGCCCATAAAACTCTGCAAAAATATCCTGTGGCTCATTGCCTGGGAGATGGGGCTTTCCTCAAGAGTGCTGGGTCTCCTCTCTAACTGAAGGCTGTGGGAATAACAGATAAGAACAGAGCTCCCTTGGCAGCAACCTAAGGAAAACAGAACAGAACAGTCTGAAATCCACTTAAAAGTCAGGCTGGATTTGGTTTTATTGCGTGATGTTTGTAACTAAAGAGAGTTAGGAGAAGAATTCTGCCTGGTTGGTCCCATCAGCAGATCTGGGCTGTGCTGGTCCTTTGGTCTTGGGCAAAGAGGAGGGAGCCTCACCCCTGAGCATCTGGGTCTCTTTAAATTGCTGGTTTGGGATGGAGGTTTTCTCTTAATTATCAGAAAAGCAGCCTGGCACTCACACAGGGAGTTTTGTGAGTTCTCAGCAGACTTGTTGGACATAACTCTCTTTTGTTCTCTCAAACCTTGGCTGCTGGCAATTACCATGGTGGCTGAAACAACAGCATGGCCTCCACTTCTTGGAAACTTCCAGAAACATGGAGCTGAGCCCCCTTTTGCAGGAGGGCAGCAGGAAGGTCTCCCACTGTTCCTGCTGCTTTGCAGGGTACAGGCACCTTCCCACTTGTGCCAGCTCCAAATCTGCCTCTGCTGGAGAGGGGATAATTACTGAGGGTGTCAGATCAAGGCTGTGAATCTTGAGCAGCTGATGGCAAAAAGAAAGGGATATTTAGCACGACTGCTTCAAAAGTTGGGTGTCTGGTAAAGTACATCCCAACCATCAGCTGGGGGAAAGGTCAGGAAAAAAACTGAATTTGGGAAATTGGGCGCTTTCTGGGGGTGTCAAAAAGGCATTGGTGTTTGCCAGAAAGATGGAAACAGTCATTGACACCCCAAGACATACAGCATTGCTAACTAGGAGCTTTTTCACCAGTAGCCCAGCTTTGGAGGTTTTCCTAAATACCAAAACCACAGAGCCAGGAAATTATGTAGAGGCTTTTGCTTTCAACTCCAAACATGAATGTCTCAGAGGTGAAGGAAAACCCTTTGGAGAATGGCCTGCACATCTGTCTGAGAAGTGGGAGCCAAAAATAAGAATTTACTTTAAAATGTATTATTGACATTATGATTATTTAAAATCTCGTGGGCTTAAGTGAGTCAAGTGTGTTTTTTAATTCTGACATTGATGTGGCTGCTCACAGGTTCACATTTACCTAGGTCTGTGTGTTCCAGCCAAATATTTATGTAAGGCTCTGAAAGAAGAGCACAGGGAGTCAGTGGTTTCAAGGTATGCAAGTCAGCTGGGCTGAAACCCTCTCAGGAGGAGGAGGACTCCACATGACACAAGATTTCCTTGTTGGGGAAACCTCAAAATGTTTTTGTGATTCCTCAAAGGGTACAAACACCCCATTTCTTCTGCACTTTAGAGGGAAAGTGGACAAAGGAGAGGAAAACATAAAGTAGGAGGTGCTCTTGTGCTGGGATTAATTCCCTAAGACAGTTTTATCTCTTCTGCACCTTGTAATTCCTTCTTGGCTGCGTTCAGATTTGTCACAACGTTTGACTGATGTCTCCAGGCAGCCTGGCAATATTTACCCTGGCAATATTTACCTCTTCTCACAGAAAATGACCGAGGGAAGCCTGCACAGCTTGAAAATCCTTGGGCTGAGATCCAGCGTGGGATCATTTAACTTGCCAGTAATCCGATTTCACTGAATGTCGTCACCTATCTCCTTGTGAGACCGTGCACGAAGTAATAACATTTGGAATTCAGATTTGGGGTTGAGATGGGGAAGAGGAAGGGCTGATACCTCTGATGTGAGTAACAGTGTGAGCAACAGCCTGTGGACTCCTGGGTTGAAGATCACCAGGGGCTATTTCAGGAAGGAAAAAAAAAAACAAACCCCACCAAAGCCAAACTACCCTCCTTTCATCAAGAGACAAAAATACCTGTGGTCTGATGTTTGTATTTGTATCTCAGAAGATGGGGTGTCTGTTCCTTAGCCTGGACCTGACCCAGAAGAAGGAAACAAAATGCAGCTTGCCTGAGGAGCAGGAATTGTCTTGAGAAAGCCAAGAACAGCCCGGATACTGCTCACAATGCCAGTGGTCTTTTCCTGAACTTCTGTGAGTGAAGAGGCAAAAATCCTATTGGTATTAGACAAAGATTTATAAAATCCAGGTTCAGCCCTCAGTTCTGAAATAATCTCCTGATCTCAGCTGTGATTTATTTTGAAGACTTCTGTTCTTCCACTTTTCACTGCACTTGATCACTCAAACAGGTGCAATTTCTGATTCTCTTGGGTTTAACTTCCCAAGAGAAAAATCGAGGAAACTAATTTTCAGCAAGCTGCCAACGTTCCTGCTAGGAAATGTCCTGCAGTGTTTAACTGCCCTCTTGGTAAAGAAATGTTTCCTCATGTCCAGCCTGAACCTCTCCTGGCGCAGTTTTGAATGGTTCCAACATGTCCTGTCACTGGATATCAGGGAGTAGAGCTCAGCACCTCCATCTCCACCTCACCTCCTCAGGAAGGTGCAGAGACCAATTCAAACAGCTCTTTTTCCAAGGCCATAGTGAGTGGATGACTCCTGCTCCAAAATCCCTCGTGTTCATCCTCCCCACAAACTCCTGCAGAGGTCTGTGGGCTGTGAAGGACCAGTGGAAGACCTCTGGAAGAATTTGGGATGGATTGCACCATTTTGCTGGACAAGGGATCAGCAACACTTCCTTCTAGATGGAGCAGGGAAACTCCTTGAAATCCCAGTCTGGATTCAGTGGGAATTTCCCAAGATGACCTTTGGGTGCAGCAAACCTCTACAACCTAAATATTTTCTGCCACTGCTCTCCAAACTCCAGCTCCACATCTCTTTGGAGTGGCCTTGCCACCACCTCTTCCCTTTGACAAAGATCTGCCCCCAAAAAAAGCCTG